>NC_134789.1:57587531-57605031 GCF_046742065.1 Oratosquilla oratoria
AAGAAAATGAAGATCTATACTTACAACGTAAGAAGTCTCTCAGAAGACCACAGACTGGAGAGTCTAATGGAAGAACTAGACAACATCAAATAGGACATCGTAGGACTGAGCGAAGTCCGAAGAACGGAAGAAAAGCTGGTACAATTACAAGATGGTCACCACCTGTTCTACTATAGAGGTGAGGACAAAGAAAGATCTAGTGGAGTAGGATTCTTGATCAACCGAGAGGTTGCGGGTAACGTAATCAAATTCAGTAGTTTATCGGACAGGGTAGCTTGGATTGTGATTAGGCTTTGTAAAAGGTACACTCTAAAAATAGTTCAGGTCTATGCACCAACTTCACAGAGTTCAGACGAGGAAATTGAGTCCTTCTATGATGATTTAAGTCAAGTAATGGATCAAGAAAAAAGGAAGTACCCTTTGGTAATAGGAGACTTTAATGCTAAAGTAGGGAAGAAGATGGGAGATGAGACGTGCATTGGGAAGTTTGGAGTAGGTGAAAGAAATGACAGAGGTGAGATGTTAGTCAATTTTGCAGAGAACTACAATATGGGGATAATGAACACTTTCTTTCAAAAGCGTGTAGGTCGTAAATGGACGTGGAGAAGTCCAAATGGAACAACAAAAAACGAAATAGACTTCATATTAGGAGATGAGAGCAAAAGCGTTAGCAATGTTACGGTGATAAATAAAGTCAACATAGGGAGTGACCATAGAATGGTAGGATGCACAGCTAAATTCAACTTCAGAGCCGAGAGAAATAAACTAGTTTTAAAAAGGAAAATAAGCCTTGCAAAGGTTAAGGATAATAAAAAGAAATTTCAGTTAGAAATTAAAAATAGATTCGAAGCTCTAAGAACTAACGAGGACAGCGTAGAAGATATCAATGTGAATTTAGTGAGTATCATTAAGGAATCAGCAGAGAAAGTAGGAAGTACAAAAAACATTAGAGAAAACAAATACTCCAAAACTATAAATGACCTAATTAAAAGAAGAAGGAACATGCAGATTAAAAGCAGTTGAGACGAAATAGAAAGAGTAGAACTAAACAAGCTTATCAACAAAAGGCAGAAATTAGAGAAAAGAAAGAGAAACATGGACGAAATAGAAGAAACTATTCGGAAAGGTAAAAGTATTAAAGTGACCGAGCGTAAACATGCTTTAGGAAGACAGCAAATGATATGTTTGAAAGATAGAAATGGAGAAATAATTAAATGTAGAGACAAAATGGTAAAAAGAGTAGAAGAATTTTACCAAGAGCTTTACTCTTCGAAGACCGTGGTTGAGTCAGTAAATTCATGTGTAGACGTTAGTAGTGTACCAGAGATTACAAAGGAAGAAGTAGAATTTGCTCTAAAAACTATGAAAAGAGGAAAAGCACCTGGGGAAGATGGTATATCAATAGATCTATTGAAAGACGCTGGTAAATTAGTTCATATTAAATTAGCTGAGTTGTACACCCAGTGCATACGTCAAGAAAGCGTTCCGAAAGCATGGTGCAATGCTATAGTGATTTTGTTTCATAAAAAAGGAGACCAGAAGGACCTTAGTAACTATCGACCGATTAGCTTGCTATCAAATGTATATAAAGTATTCTCCAAGATCCTTACAAATAGACTGAGTCAAGTTTTAGATGGAAACCAACCGAGAGAACAGGCAGGCTTTAGAAGCGGATATTCAACTCTAGACCATTTGCAGGCGATAAACCAACTAATCGAGAAAACGACAGAATATAATATACCTCTGTGTTTAGCTTTTGTAGATTACGAGAAGGCCTTTGATTCAGTAGAACAAATAGCAATACTAAACTCGCTACGCACACAGGGTACAAACGAACAGATCGTAAGAGTTTTAGAAAAGATTTATTCGAAAGGTACCGCTATAGTTCGACTACATAAAGATACAGAAAAGATCAAAATCGAGAAAGGAGTACGACAAGGCGATACAATTTCACCCAAACTATTTACAGCTTGTTTAGAAGATATTTTCAGAAGGTTGAGTTGGGAAAAGAAAGGTTTGAAGATTAATGGCGAATATTTGAACCACCTAACATTTGCAGATGACATCATTCTTATTTCAGAAAGAGCAGACGACTTGCAAGATATGCTGAGCGATCTAAACAAAGTATCAAAGTAGGTTTAAAAATGAATAAGAGTAAAACCAAAGTAATGTTTAACACGAAAGTTCAAAGTAAAAAGATTGTAATTGATGATGAGAGTCTTGAGGAAGTTGAAGAGTATAATTATTTAGGTCAGATGGTGAAGATGACGAAAATCACGATAATGAGATAAAAAGACAATTGGATGGAAAATGTTTGGTAAGTATAGTAAAATCCTGAGAGGCTCTCTACCTTTATGTTTGAAACGTAAAGTTTACAACCAATGCATTCTACCAGCAATAATCTACGGATGTGAGACTTGGAAGCTGACGAGGGCGATGGAAACAAAGCACAGAGAAGAATGGAGAGATCAATGATGGGAATAACACTGAGAGACCGAAAGAGAGCAAGTTGGGTGAGAGAGCAGACTAGAGTGAAAGATATTGTGGAGGCAGTAAAAGAGAGGAAGTGGAATTGGGCAGGTAAGTTGGTGCGAACGACTGATGAGCGATGGAGCAAGTGTGTTACTGAATGGACGCCGCGAGATAGGAAGCGTGGAAGAGGGAGACCAGACAGAAGGTGGAGAGACGAGATCGAGAGGTTTGCGGGAGTGACGTGACAAAGGGTGGCACGGTCGTGTGAATCATGGAATGCTATGAAGGAGGCCTTTGTTCAGCAGTGGACTTAGGATGGCTGATTTTATTTTATTTTATTTGATATGTGTGTGTGTGTGTGTGTGTGTGTGTGTGTGTGTGTGTGTGTGTGTGTGTGTGTGTGTGTGTGTGTGTGTGTGTGTGTGTATATATATATATATATATATATATATATATATATATATATATATATGTTTATACACACACGCACACACACACACACACATTCGATGGCGTGGGTGGTAGAATTTCCGGCTGCCACTACAGATGTCCGGGTTCCCATCCCGCCATGGGCTAAAATAATTTCAGTATCACTGCGCTGCGAGCCGTTATTCCAACTTTCGTGGAATGGAAGTTGGGGGGATGTTATTGTAAGGTCACAGCATTATATATAAGGTATGAGCTCTCTTCCGGCAGAAAAAATCTTTCAACCACGAGTCCAACACGTGATCCAAGACCATAGTGAATCACACACACACACACACACACACACACACACACACACACACACACACACACACACACACACACACACACACACACACACACACACACACACATATATATATATATATATATATATATATATATATAAATATATATATATATATATATATATATATATATATATATATTGCAGAAACCACAGGGAAATTACAGTCCGAATACTGAACGTTTTCGTCTATTACGACATCAGGTAAAGAATTAAATATTAGGATGAAGCAACACAGGTACAGTATAAGGACGGGCCAAATGTTCAGTGGGTTTTTTGTCCATGTTAGGGACACAAACCACAACATTGACTACGACAACGTTAAGAAAATTGTTGATTGTAATTCAGCTTTAGATAGGAACATCATTGAATCCTGTTTCATAAAGAACAATTTTGATAATAATATTAACTTGAGTTTAGGTTTATTTAAACTAGACAATTTTATAATTAATAGGATAGTAAAACAGTACCAAATTTCCTAATTGTACCAAATGTCCTGTGGACCTTTCGGCCACATGGTTTTGTTCTTTTGTAATTTTTCATTTTATTTATTTTTTTGTTTGTTTTACTATTACCATTATTATTTCCATGTGTATATGAATATGAATGTGTATGTATTTTTTCATTTACTGTTACCATTAATATTTCTATGTGTATATGAGTGTGTATGTATGTTTAACGTCCGAAGGTTTTATATGGCTATAACCTTTCCAGTTTTCTTTTTTCTGTTCAATATTGTGTTCTGTTTTTTGTTTGTTTGTTTGTTTTTTGTACAATTTGATAATAATATTAACTTGTACATCTTTAACTCTTCCTATCATAATCCTATTTACCACTACATAGTCCATTAAAGCTCTATCTACCACCCTTCCCTCCACCACCCTCTCCCATGTGTACTTATGCTTGACTTTCTTCCGAAACACTGTATTTGCTATCATCAACTCTCTTTCTAGACACATTTCCACCATCAACTCTCCACTACGATTTTTTCCTGGAACTCCACATTTCCCAACCACTCCATCAATTGGATCCTTTCCTACCCTAGCATTAAGGTCTCCCAGTACTATTACATTTACACTTCTCCCAAAACCCTCTATGCACTCATTTAAATCTATCCAAAAAGCCTCCCTTTCTTCTACACTCTTCTCACTGCCCAGTTTCACCTTCATCCACATTATCCTTGAGGAAACCTCCTTCCACTCCACTACACGTTTACCTATCTCTTCACTTACTAAGGGGAGAGGGTGGGGGAATATCAGATCATTTTCTGGTGGAAGATAAGTTGAGAGTGGAGGACAGATGGAGAAAGAGGAAAGGGACAAAGGGTAGGGAGGTGCTTAGAGTGAACTCTTTAAATGAAAAGGAAAAGGAGAAGGAGAACAAGAAGAAGCTGAAGGAGGAGTGGGAGGGAGTGAAGTATAGAGTAGAGGTAGGTGTGGAGGAGGAATGGGGATGGTTCAAGGAGGGCGTCACAAAGTGTGCAAAGATGGTGTATGGAACAAGAAGGACAGGAGGAAATAGAAGGAAGGGTAGTGAATGGTGGGATGAGGAAATGAAGAAGGTTGTAGAAGAGAAGAAGCGAGCTTACACAGATTGGTTACAAAATAGGACGAGGGAATCATATGAGACGTACAAAGAAAAGAAAAGAGAACTAAAGAAAAAGCTAAAGGAGGCAAAGAGGAGAGCAGATGTAAAATGGGGTAAGGGTATGACAGAAAATTTTGAAAGTAATAAAAAGATGTTTGGGAAAGAAATTAAGAGAGGATGAGGAGGCGAATCAAGTAGAGAAGAAAAGGTAAAAGGTGCAGATGGAGAGATGATAATGGAAGAGAAGGCAGTAAGGGGAAGATGGGCAAATTATTTTAGGGAGTTGCTAAATGTGAAGGAGGATAGGGAGGGAAAGATAGCTGCAGTGGGAAATGCTAAGAAAATGACCGTCATGAGTGAGGAAATGGAGGAGAAATAAGGAAAGATGAAGTGAAGGCAGTAGTTAAGATGATGAGAGCAGGTAAGGCTCTGGATGAATGTCCCGCAGAATGTCTGAAAAAATGCGGTACAGTGATGGTGGACTGGTTGGTGAGGTTATTTAATGTTTGCTGGAGAGAAGGTAGAGTGCCGGAGGACTGGAGGAGTGCTTGTATATTTCCACTTTACAAGGGAAAGGGGGACAAGTGTGAATGTAGTAGTTTCAGAGGGATTAGCTTGTTAAGTGTAGTTGGGAAGGCTTATGGGAGGATCTTGATTGAGAGGATTAGGAGAGGAACAGAGGGAGTAATTGGTGAGGAACAGTGTGGATTTAGGACAGGTAGAGGTTGTGTAGATCAGATTTTTGTGGTAAGACAGATATGTGAGAAAGCTATAGGAAAGGGGAAGGATGTTTTTTGGGCCTTTATGGATCTGGAAAAGGCTTACGACAGGGTAGACAGAAAGGCACTGTGGGAGGTTATGCGGATATACGGGATAGGAGGAAAGCTTCTGGGAGCTGTCAAGAGTTTTTATGAGAGTAGTAGAGCTTGTGTCAGGATTACAAATGGAGAGAGTGAGTGGTTTGAGGTAAAGGTGGGACTTCATCAAGGATGCGTTATGTCACCCTGGCTGTTCAACTTATACATGGATGGGGTAGTGCGAGAGGTAAATGCAAGGGTAGTGGGTCAGGGATTGAAGATGGTTAAAGAAAATGGAGAAAAGTGGGAGGTGACAAAGCTGTTGTTTGCGGACGACACTGCGCTTGTGGCAAGATCGGAGGAGGGATTGAGGAAGTTGGTGACAGAGTTTGGGAGAGTGTGTGATAGAGGAAAGCTGAAGATAAATGGGGGTAAAAGTAAGGTGATGCGATGTACAAGGGGTGAAAGTGGCAGCAGACTGGAAGTGAGCATTAAGGGTGAGAAACTGGAGGAAGTGGATAGTTTTAGATACTTGGGTGTAAATGTGGCAGGAAAAGGTAGAGTGAATGTGGAGATAGAATGTAGAATGAGAGAAGCGAGTAAATGCCTTGGTGGATTAAAAGTGTCATGAGGAATAGAAATTTGGGAATGGATGCTAAGAGGAGACTGTATGAAGGAGTGATTGTGCCAACAGCACTGTATGGAGCAGAAACATGGAACATAAGAGAGGAAGAGAGAAGGAGCTTGAATGTGTTTGAGATGAAGTGTCTGAGAAGTATGATGGGGGTTACTAGGCTGGACAGAGTGAGAAATGAGGAGGTGAGGAGGAGAACAGGGGTGGAAAGGGAGTTGGGAGATAGGGTTGATGAAGGAGTATTAGGATGGTTTGGACACATGGAAAGAAGACGGAGAGGGGGGGTCGCCGATTTAATGAAGCGGCCTTGCTGTGGATGTGCTGTGTCTTGCGACACTGCTTCTGACCCAGGGCAGTGGACAAGGTGCAGGGATGACCCGTCATCTAGGAGGTGCTAAGATGGGAGGGAGGGTGGAGGGGTGCGGAGTGTTTTCAGGGATGGAATGGGTGGGAATGATTTTATGCCTTTTCCTTTTTGGCTACCTCCCTAGTAAGGGGGGAAAAGACTTGGTATATGTATGTATGTATGTATTAACTTGTGTTTTGATTTAACTAAACAATTTTATAATCATAGGATAGTAAAGCAGTACCAAGTTTCCTAATTGTACCAAATGTCCTATGGAACTTTCGGCCACATGGTTTTGTTCTTTTGATTTTTGTTTTTGTTTTGTGTTACCATTACCATTCTTATTTCCATGTGTATATGAATGTGTATGTATTTTTTATTTTATTATTACCATTAACATTTCCATGTGTAATTGAATGTGTATGTATGTATAATGTCCGAAGGTTTTATGTGGCTATAACCTCTCCCAGTTTTCTTACATCTGTATAAATGTTGTGTTCTATTTTTTCTTTCTTATTATTTGTGGATGTCGTAATAGACGAAAAAGTTCAGTATTGCGACTGAAATTTCCCTGTTGTTTCTGCAATATCTTTTCGTCACGCGTTATTGTGATTATTTTTGCAATATATATATATATATATATATATATATATATATATATATATATATATACAATACACACACACTCACACACATGCACACATATATATATATATATATATATATATATATATATATATATATATATGTGTGTGTGTGTGTGTGTGTGTGTGTGTGTGTGTGTGTGTGTGTGTGTGTGTGTGTGTGTGTGTGTGTGTGTGTGTGTGTGTGTGTGTGTGTGTGTGTGTGTGTGTGTGTGTGTGTGTGTGTGTGTGTGTGTGTGTGTGTGTGTGTGTGTGTGTGTGTGTGTGTGTGTGTGTGTGTGTGTGTGTGTGTGTGTGTGTGTGTGTGTGTGTGTGTGTGTGTGTGTGTGTGCGTGCGTGCTTACGTGCGTGAGTGCGTGCGTGCGTGCCTGTGTTCGTGTGTGTATGTGTGCGTGTGTGTGTGTGTGTGTGTGTGTGTGTGTGTGTGTGTGTGTGTGTGTGTGTGTGTGTGTGTGTGTGTGTGTGTGTGTGTGTGTGTGTGTGTGTGTGTGTGTGTGTGTGTGTGTGTGTGTGTGTGTGTGTGTGTGTGTGTGTGTGTGTGTGTAAATTAGTTATATACATACACATTTTACATACATATATAGATGTACATATATATAAATGTAGAGAATCACAGCATGAACTTTACTTTTCGCACTTGTAACAACACGGTACGCCTATACATGAATCTATGACATCCATCCCCTTCTCCGAAATTCTCGTTCTCTCGAACCTGAAGTAGATAAATTGTCACCACAATGACAAGCTTGGTCAAAGTGGTCGACCTTTTGAACCTTCTTCGGGAGCACGTGGTCCCAGAGGATTGCCAGGACTCCTTCGCCTATCACGCCCAAGTCCACCGATTTCTCCTCGGACTGCCAGACCTGAGCCACGAGAGCTTTCGCCAAGACTTCTACTATACCGGCTCAGGTCTTGGACAGCTCTCAGAGTTCTTCCCCAACTTCGAGGCTGATTTCGACACCCAATTAGATTTGAGCTTCTGCATGCAGACGTCGCTGGACCACACGCTCACCGAAGACCAGCAAATGATTGTGGTCTGGCTTCGGGAGAAGTATGAGCTCGTCCCCTCGGCGTCTTGCACCGTCAGTCTCGTCTACGAAGCCTACACGAGCTTCTGCAGGACCAGAGGCTTCCTTGCCGTTCCCCGAAGAAGCCTGGTCAACTTCGTCAGGCACGTGGCCTTCCCCGTCCCTGTGGCCGTGTCTTGCTCCGGAGGCGTCTTTGTGTTCGTTGGTCTTCAGGAGCGGAAGAAAGTCCACCAACTCCAAACGTGGACTTCGGCAAGTCAAAGACACGGCTGCAAGAGGACTCTCGAAGTGGGCATGAGATGCCGCGAGCAAGGACCCAAGCGCTTCAGGAGTCAAGACGGAGACTCCATCAGGAAGGACGTTCTTGCCTGGGAGACCATCCTGCACGAGACATCGAGGAGATGCCAAGAGGAGGCCAAGCCCCTCAAGAAGAGCAACGGGAAGCGAACTCGGGCCATCGAGGAAACAAAAATCGAAAGACCAAGAAAACGTCTCCGATGTCATTGAGAATCCCAAGAAGAAAATCATTTATCTTCGTGAAAAGAAAATACAAATTATAACATAGAATTATGAAAAGACAAGCAAAATATAAAGTTATAGAAAAATAACATACAATGAAAAGTAAAAATTGGTCAAATAATCAAAGATAAAAAATCAGCTATGAAATACAATAAAATAAACAATTTAATTTCCAACGCCATTCCAAACGGAATTAAGAATGCCTCAACCTCTCTATGACACTTAAAATGATGAAAAAGAAGCCTCCATCATCACCAGCAAAAAGTGACAAAATTAAGAAAAAACTAATTAGAATACATAGGGATAAATATACAAATAAAATTAAAGTAACAAATAAAGAATAAGCAAGTAAACATTGGCCTCCTCACGTACAGAAGAAACATTAAAAAGTTTTCCAAGTGACCAAACAAAATACAAAAAGTATACAGAGAAAATGCATATATAAATAAAAGAAATATTAGAAATAAACAAATAAGAAACAAGAATACAAACTTAACAAAATATACCATTGAAGTAAGCAAACTGAAAAATGGAGTAAGTAAAAAACAACATAGAATAAGATATATGCAGGTAAACAAGGCAAGGTATATCTCCTTTACAATGAATTAAATAATCAATGAATGAATAAATTGAAATTAATCAAAAAGGTAAATAATCCTTTCGCGAGGGTTTCCCTCAGCTGAATAAAATCACTTGGCGGGACTTGAATATATATAAAGAAACACAAACGAAAATTATACTTATTTTTATCTTTATAGGTTGTGCAAGGATTCTACTTGCATGAGTAAAATCATATGTTGGACGTATGTGTGTGTGTGTGCGTGTGTGTGTGCGTGTGTGTGTGTGTGTGTGTGTGTGTGTGTGTGTGTGTGTGTGTGTGTGTGTGTGTGTGTGTGTGTGTGTGTGTGTGTGTGTGTGTGTGTGTGTGTGTGTGTGTGTGTGTGTGTGTGTGTGTGTGTATGTGTGTGTGTGTGATTTTTCTTCATAGTGATTCTACATGCCTGCAAATACGAGAAAACTTTCTTAGACGCGAAAGCATATCTGTCTATCCACACAGATATGTGTATACACGCACATATACACACGTACACACACACACACACACACACACACACACACACACACACACACACACACACACACACACACACACACGCTCATATATAAGTAGGCACAAACAAACTATGATTACACGAAGACTCACATACAAATGCACACAAAGTAAGACACACACAAACATCCATTTTTGCCTCTGCCACCACCTCAAGTTATTTCGCATTAAGCTTTCGCCTTTTCAGAGTTGATGGCAAAAGTAGAAAATGGAAAGAAGGGGACAGAGGGAAGGAGGAACGGAGGAGGACGAGGAGCAAGGACGAGGAGCAGGAAGAGTAGGAGGAGGAGGAGCAAGAGGTGCAAGAGGATGAGGAGGAGGAAGAGTAGGAGGACGAGGAGCAGGAGGTGCAAGAGGATGAGGAGGAGGAAGAGTAGGAGGACGAAGAGCAGTAGGAGGAGGAGAAGGGCTATAAGGTTGAGGAGGAGGAGGGGAAGGAAAATGAGTAGGAAAGGGAAGAGGAGGGGAAGGAGAATATGGGAAGGAGGAGGAGGAGGACAGGGAGGATGACGACGAACAAGACGAGGAGAAGGAGGAGGGGGACAAGGAAGAGGAGGAGGAGATGAGGAGGAACTGTTTGAATTCGCTGTGTGCTATGGATACGTTTGGGACTGAGATGGTCTAATGGAGGTGATCTCAGAGTAGTAGGATGTGTTTGTGGCTCAGGAACAAAGCGATGGCTGCAGCGTGGATGCAACATAGTCGGGGTATCAGGAGTGGCCATTGTTAGAGTCCAAGTTATTGGAGCGGGTCGCAAAAGGAATAGGAAGTGTCGATCTCCCTTAGTACTATTGCCAATACTTGAATCTGGCACTGTCTATACCAGTTATAAGTGCTGGCGATAATACGTACAGTACAGGTTCTCTATGTGTTGCTCATGATGGGTCTCACTAATGATTTTATTCAGTTATTGTAAACCCCGTGTATTGCTTTATGGTTAATGGAAAGAATTATAGATAAATGACAGAATAGTTTCTTCAAGTGCAGGGGACAGCTGGAATCCTTTCAATGGAATAAAGCTGTTTCATGGCACTAAAAAAATTAAAATATATATGTATATATATATATATATATATATATATATATATTTATATATATATATATATATATATATATATATATATATATATATACATATATATATATATATATATATATATATATATATATATATATATATATAAGCCACTTTTCATTTTCCTTAATATTGTCAGACATTTTTATTTGGTATAATGATAACATGAAATTGAACAGGTGCTAGGATTTTATAATATATTAATTACAATATGGCATAATTCTATAGAATTATTTGCGGCTGAACAGGAGCGAGAATCCAGAGGGTAAATGGAACGTTCGGGCAAAGATAGTCCTCGTTCCCACTTTTTCAGTGCGATGGCATATATTCTGTTTAAGTGACTTTGTCTGCTTTAAGGGCCATGAAACTTTAGTCTAGTGGGTAGAGGGTGGGTTTCGATCTATCAAGACAGTTAACTGGTTGGGGTCTGTCTATTTCGTGAGAGTACCGAATGTTTTAGCCTGGAACACCATTGCTATCACTACATCATCAATAACAATAGCAAGAACAACAACAGCAATAATAATAACAACAACAACAATAATGACATTAACAGTAACAACAACAACGAAAACAGCGACAACGACGTCAACAACAACAAAGCGGCAATATTAACTAGCTGTAGTCTGACACACAGCTGTGCTTGCTACTGTGGGCAATTTTATAGCTTGTTCACACTAGCGGTTTGAATCGCACGGAAATCATGGTGGTACTGCATAATCAAGGATAAATTGTATGGTTATGTGTGAACGCCTCCACTGACTCACGATGTAATTGAACCGCCGCGCTTCTAACCGCGATGGTTGAACAGGACCTAAGGGTGGAGTGTTCATATAGTCGAGGGTAATGGATTGTAATGTATTTTGTCCCATGAGGTTTAGGTGTGTAAATAAGTATCTGGTTATGTACACATGTGATGCTCCCCCACCCATTACATTTTACTCCGTCATCATATGGACGCGGCCTGTACAAAAGAAAGTCGACTGTAACGCTCATGTTTGTTTGTTTGCTTGTGTGTGTGCGTGCGTGCGTGCGTGCGCATGTGTATGTGTGTGTGTGTGTGTGTGTGTGTGTGTGTGTGTGTGTGTGTGTGTGTGTGTGTGTGTGTGTGTGTGTGTGTGTGTGTGTGTGTGTGTGTGTGTGTGTGTGTGTCTGTCTGTTTAGGTGTATCTTGCAATTCATGTATCTGACATGTGGTTGCTAATTACTGAATGCTAGAGGGATCTCCAGGCTTAGGTTTACACAAAATATCTCTATTCTAATGAGGAAAGTCAAACACGAAAAAACACGAAGAAGATGTAATACGGCCGTGGAAGTTTCAGTCATAGTCTCCCACAGAACCACCACATCCTCCTCCAGGAAGAGAATAAGATCACATTTACTAAGGATTTAATGATAACGTATTGAACAGTTGTTAATGTTACGTGCCCGTGATATACCGGTACCTCGACAGCTATGTTCCCCCCCACCCACCCACCCCAACTTCCCATATCTTGGAGGGTGGGGTAGGTCTTCCCTAAACCTGGACTTTTTCCTCTGTGCATCTGCGCATGTGCCTATAGACTATTGCAGAGGTTCTCAAAGTGGGGGTCCCGACCCCCAGAGGGGTCGCGAAATAATTTTGAGGGGTTGCGATCGAGATCGAGATCCATACAAGCTTACATACGTACATGCATATATACATCCATACGTGCGCACGTACATAGGCTACATGCATACATACATGCATACATAGACAGGCAAGCAGATACACGGAGACAGGGAAATGCGTTGTAGTGATTGTCAGAAATTCGTTGTTGTTGGGGAAGTGGGTCGCGACTCTATCGAAGTAATTTGTAGGGGGTCGCAGCCAAAACAATTTGAGAACCGCTGGGCTATTGGGATATATTTTACGTTCTATTTCTTCTTGGTTAATTTAGGTTAATTTTCTCTTTGTATTTAACTAACTTTCTATCAGTGTTACCACCTTAAATTGTATAATAAAGTTAATGTATATTTCATCAAATATACAATAAGTGGTAACTGTGTCGAGCTTGCGCAAGCTAGTGTCCTTTGCTCTTCCAGTCTCTCCTACCCTCAACCTCAAACTTTCTCGCACTCGTCGTATAAAGACGTACCCAGTACCCAGTCCTCTTCCAATACCCTTGGGGGTATACGGTATACGGCAGCGGCGGCGCCAGGAATTTTTAGTTGGGGAGGCTAAGGGGGGGCTGAGCAAATTTTTTTGGGGGGCTAATAGTAATATGATAATACACATATATTATCCTCATTCCAGAAGGGGAGGGGGTTAATGGTTGGGCTAGCACTGATGGCTGACAAATCTTTAGCCCTGGCAATTAAAAATTCCACTTAATAAAATTATTTCAATGAGTGTTTTAAATTTTCAATTTGCTCATTTCAGTTGGGGGGGGGCTAATGGGGGGCTGGCCACTTTTTTGGGGCGGCTAAAGACCCCCCAAGCCCCCCCCTGGCGCCGCCACTGGTATACGGTATTGTATAATTGTAAGATAGGAACCCAAGTATTACTGATAATTCCTACATATAGATATGAAATCTCTTATTTGTTTAATTATAAGTCTAAATCTGTTGTTTCTTGTTAATGTAGTTAGTATTAAGTACAACACGTTTAATATATCCTGCTAATTAAAAGCAGGAAGACATCCTTAGTCATTCCTTCCACATCTATATAATTGAATTAAGAGAAATATTCAAGATAGTGAAACGCAACAAAGTTACTATCTCGATGACACAGGAATTGTCGACCATAAATCTATTTGAACAGCTTTGGCGGTAATTATTGTTGTGTCTTCCTCTTTTTTGTCCTTTATCTATTAAGTTCAGGTAGGTTTCATTCCTCGAGTATAAGAGATAGATGGGAATACGACAGTAAACGTGTAAAAAGAAAATGTGTAAAAGAATACGACGTTTTCATCAGAGGAAAAGAAGGAAATCATGATTAATGTAATTCTAAAGATCAATGGTATAGTTCACCGAACAGGAATGATTTGGTGACTGCAGGCGATTCTGTTCACATGAAAGATGACGCTAGACGAAATTAGCTGAATAATTTTGTTTGCTTGAGCCCGTTTAATTAATCTACAGATTATGATTACGTCTTAACTAACGTCAGTGTCTTACATTCGGCCCAGTTACGATTCTTGAGATCAAGTGGACATACGCCAGTAAACGTGTATAAAGAAAATGTGTAACAAACCGAATCAGACTGGTTCCACCACGTTCACCGCTGCACTCAGACCTACAAATATAGAAAGTTGCCAGCTACTCATTTTATAGAATATATGTATGTGTACTTCACCATGAAGTAGTATTTTGATCAAATCATATTTAATATCTCGACTGACATTTTCTCATTACTTATTAAACATTCCTTGTATATTCCGAACGTAAAAGGGAATTCATGGCGAAGTAAGATGCGGCGTTGAGGGTCAAGGACAGGAAGGACGATGATCTATGGAATGGGGATGGAGGGGAAGGGGAGAAGTGAGAGGAGGACGAGGGGAAGATGGATCTAGACCACCACTGGATTAAGGTCTGGGCAGGTATAAGTTCCTGAAAGAAAAAAAACAAAAATGGAGATGGTGAAGGAGGAGCGGGAAGGAGGACGAGGAGGAAGAAGAAGAGGTGGAGGAAGAAGAGGAGGGGGAGGAGGATGAAGAGGAGGAGGAGGATCCGCAGAGGTGGGAATAGGAAGAGGAATGAGGAAGAATTGGAAAGGGAGGAGAAAGAAGAATTGAAGGAACAGAAGGAAAAAGAGGAGGAGTGGAAGAACAGGAGAGGAAGGAAGGAGGGAAGAGTTAGATGGGAAGGAGGGCTGTGAGAAAGAGGGAGGAAGAAAGAAAAGTGGATGAGAAATAAAGTAAAAGAATGGAAAAGGAAGCAACAAACAAATGAAGAAAGGTTGGGATTCTTAGGGAAGTCTGAAAAAATGTGGAAAAAAAAAGATGAAGAGGAATGAATGGTGAAGGGGAAAAGAAAGAAGAATGAAGGAGGTGGAGGAGAAGAGGAGCCTTCCTCCCGTCTTATGTAAGACATCTTCGACACCTTTTTCTTTCAGAAAAAAAGAAAAAACTCAAACCAGAAACCAGAAGCCAATTCACGAGATAGAAAATCTCTTCTGGCATTGAAAAAGAAAAGCGTGTCAACAAAAGAACCAAAGAAATTTATGGAAGGCCTGATTAACAAAACTAATTACGAGGGCCCTTGTTTGTTTTGGGTAATAACGAGGAAAGTTAGAAAAATGAAATGGGGAAAAATCCCCGCTCTGAAGGAGTAATACTGGGAACTTAGGTGAACGGCGCAAACTGTGAACACAAACATTAGAATGTTTTTGTTATTTCTGATGTAAAACTCTCACCAATGTTTAGCAGAGCGAAAGGATGATACCGATAATGATACTGATATAAATGTTAATATTGATACTGATGATAACACTGATACTCATATTCGTATAGATAATTTGATCAATAAATGGTATTGATAATGTTATTGATGTTAACATGTATTCTGAGATGGATACTATTATTGATTCTGCTATTAGTATTGATGCTGATGCTGATGCTGATACCCGTGTTGATCTTGGTGCTGATGTTGATGATGATGTTGATGTTGATGTTGATGTTGATGTTGATGTTGATGTTGATGTTGATGTTGATGTTGATGTTCATGTTCATGTTCATGTTGACGTTGATATTCATGTTTATTTTGATGCTGATGATATTGATGTAGGTGTTGATGTTGATGTTAATCTTGATGTTGATTTTGGTGTTAGTGTTGATTTTTTATGTTGATGTTGATGTTGATGTTGATGTTGATGTTGATGTTGATGTTGGTGTTGGTGTTGGTGTTTCTCTTACTTTTCTTTTTCTCTTAAGTTTTCTCCTTCTTTTTTATTATATTTACATTATATTTCTCTTATTTCTTCTTTTATCTAACATTTCCTTTCATCTTTCTTCTTCTTTGTCTTTTTCTTCTTTCTTCTTTCTTCTTCTTTTTTTTTCTTCTTTCTTTTTTGTTGTAAGATGATTGAAGAAAATATCCAATCCCTGATATATCCACACAGGCGTACACGCACGAAATAGCTATAGCGCGTCACATCCGACCTCTCCAGAAAACTCCTGTGGGGCCTCCTATTGTGTTGGACCTCGCTGTGGTAATTTTGGCCGAGCTCGAAAGGACACCTGCAAGCGCCATTGCCAACTGCAAGTCGTCATACGACCAATATTAATTTAGTATACACCACATATAAAAGACGAGTAATATAACCCCAGTCATATGACCCACTTCCTCACTCACTGTCCACCACAAGCATCAAGCGCCAACTCAGCATCACGAGGCCCAGTAAAATACACAAATCCCTGACACATCAATCTTTAGCAGCGCGACCGCCGGACAGCACACACACACACACGAACGCACACTTATAAGTGCAGTCGACCACCAACTCACAACATTGTTGAACAACACAATAGCAACGAGCTTTTCCCCCCTGGAAATATTATATAATAAATAAATGGGATGTAATCGGTAATCAGTATGAGAGTACTGGTTGTGGGAGACCAAATACTCCCATTGAAAACAGTGTAAGTGTAATTGCTGGGACCTGGAAATGTTGCACATTCAGCGTTTCCGGTGAATGACATCCCGAGACGCACCGGGCAGAGCACCAGTCGGTGTGATAGCGGGTGTTGTGCAAAAAGGTGTTATAAACAGTTGACAGTATAGAACATATAAGCTATGTAGTGTATTTGTGGACCAAGTGAGAGGTTTGAATAAAAACCAATGAAACTGTACTGTGAGTTTCAAGAAACCACCAGAGTTCCGTAAAATGTATCCATTCAACACCAGTTGACGATACAATATATGTATATATATATATATGTATATGTATATATATATGATATATACATATATATATGTATATATATACATATATATTGCGTGTGTGTGTGTGTATTCACTTGGTCTTTGGATCACGTGTTGGACTCGTGATCGACAGCTATTTCCCTCCTGGAAGAGAGCTCAGAGCTATGGGTAATGCTATGACCTTACACACACACACCCAACTCCCCGCCCACGAGAGTCAGAGTAACGACCCGAAGCGCAGCGGTACCGAAATAATTTCGGCCCTGGGCAGGATTCGAACCAAGAACTACGGGCCACTATGGTGACAATTCAGCGCTCTACCAACTGCGCCACCGAGTCGTGTGCGCCACCGAGTCGTGTATGTGCGTGCGTGTGTGTGTGTGTGTGTGTGTGTGTGTGTGTGTGTGTGTGTGTGTGTGTGTGTGTGTGTGTGTGTGTGTGTGTGTGTGTGTGTGTGTGTGTGTTTGTGTGTGTGTGTGTGTGTGTGTGTGTGTGTGTGTGTGTGTGTGTGTGTGTGTGTGTGTGTGTGTGTGTGTGTGTGTGTGTGTGTGTGTGTGTGTGTGTGTGTGTGTGTGTGTGTGTGTGTGTGTGTGTGTGTGTGTGTGTGTGTGTGTGTGTGTGTGTGTGTGTGT
>NC_134789.1:57617531-57657531 GCF_046742065.1 Oratosquilla oratoria
AACAAGTTTTGTGATGCAACATTAAGCTGTGCATGGATAATTCATATTGCTAAATATTACCCAGTCAATATACTCTCTGAATAAGACTGAGCGTGCAGTGGTCACTTTACCCTCTTTGTGACAAAGCCGAGCGAATGCAATCGAACCAATTTTTTTGTGTCCGTTGGGGGTTTCAGATGACGGTAATGAGTCTACCAGGATTTAATGATGCATTTTTGCTTTTGATGAGATTTTTCATTTTCATAGACCCTCCCTAGCGTTCTCCTCGCCCTTAAAGCTATGGCAGAGGTATGAATATAACAGCCCGGTGGTAGCCGATGTATAGTGAAAATATGGAAGATATAGAATGCAACCATGTATTATTCCAGTATCACGCAGGCATATTTTTCTCTTCTTTCGATATTGCATTTTAAGGACCCATGTATTTTTTTCTATGGAATGGTTACGTTACGTTAAGTTAAATTAGACTAGTTTAGGTTAGGTTAGGTTAGGTTAGGTTGGGTTGGGTTGGGTTGGGTTGGGTTGGGTTGGGTTGGGTTGGGTTGGGTTGGGTTGGGTTGGGTTGGGTTGGGTTGGGTTGGGTTGGGTTATGGGTTGGGTTGGGTTAAGACATATTAGGTCAGGAGTTATTAGACAACGTAAATTCTATATTAGATATCCGTGCTTGCTTAATTCTGGAATTGCACCTGCAACCCTACTTCCATCAACGTGGTGCCTCGGCATCCAGAACAAAGTGAAAGAACTACCCAATAGGGAAAGGTTAATGACCAGCACTATGGTCTTTAGGGTCTAAACTCTTAAAGCTTATTAAGTGATATCGTTTCCTGAACCACACAGTTGTAGAGACACCTATCCCCCGAATAAGCAGTTTAATGTACAAGTCATACACGAGGCGCTGAAATAGTGTGACAAAGCATTTGCTAGGCATGATAATTACCCATTTGATCCATAGAACATGATTTCCTAGCTCTATGAGCTATGGAATGCGCAGTCTCAATGATTCAGGACGGTTTAAGAATACGACCGTGACTTGATTTAGGGACTTACGGTGGTACTCTTAAAAAAATATTTCCTTATGTAAATCTTTCCTTATACAAATCTTATATAAATTTTTGGAAGGGAAAGATTTTTTCTTAAGAATACCACCGTAAGAATCTTACGGTGGTATTCTTAAAAAGAATCTTTCCTTACATAAATCTTTCTTTACATAAATCTGATATAAATCCTTGGAAGGGGATTTTTTTTTTTTTTTTTTTTTTTTTTTAAGAATACCACCGTTAGTGACACGAGACGGTGGGACCTGGTAGGGACGCACCCTAAATGGTTTTCGGTCGCTTACAACAATATCCGAGCCAAGTGACGCTCCTCAAAAGATTAATAGAATGTTGTTGGCTGGTACAAGTAAGCCTGTAAGGTTTGTGATGGCGCTAAATGCGTGTGTTGCTACGCTTTGGAAAGCATTTATACATCGTAAAGGTGTTTTATTCTCTGTAAAAGTAAATGGCGATATTTGAAATAGGCGATGCGAAGGCTCCCCCTTTCCGCTCCGCACTTCAGACGTCCAATATGGAGTTTTTTTTTTTAAGGTCTGAAGTCATCGGTGGGGTTTAAAAGCTTGATATATTCAATTATCTTCAGTGTCTTTCGCCGGACCCTTTTTTTATTGCCGTTATTACAAGCCTCTCGCAAGTTTACTGCTAAGCAATATATTTATGGCAAGGGAGGATGGGGGAATAGCGCCTCAAGATTTCTTGAAGCCCTAGGAAATTAGTTAGGGAGAATATATTGCACTTCACACACTTTTAATCACAGACCGACACCTATACGTATACCTACATATACATTTACACCTATACCTACACCTACATCTACACATATACATACACATGCACATACATACACACATACACATACACATACGCATACACATACACATACACATACGCATACACATACACATACGCATACACATACACATACACATACATACACACATACACATACACATACACATACACATACACATACACGTGCACCTACACCTACATCTACTCCTGCCCCTACTCCTACATCTACTCCTACCCCTACTCCTACCCATACCTTTGCTTGTACCCCTATCCGTACCCCTTTCCGTGCCCCCTTTCAATGGTACTCTAACAAATTTACAATCTCACACTCTGCCACTGACACTATAACACTTTTGCATTCTTACAAGAATACATTCTTACTCTCCTACACTTGCCCTCGTGAATTCTTGCAATCTTTCAATCCTACACCCTTACACTCTTAATCATAATCTTATTCTCTTACTCTCTTAATCTCTGACTCCCTTACTCTCTTACTTTCTTTTGCTCTTACTCTCTTACGCTCTTACTCTCTTACTCGCTTGGTCGTTTACTCTCTTGCTCTCTTACTCCCTTACTCTCTTTCTCTTACTCTCTCTCTTACTCTCTTACTCTTACTCTCTTACTCTCTTTCTCTCATACTATCTTACTCTCTTACTCTCTTACTCTCTTACTCTCTTACTCTCTTACTCTCTTAATCTCTTACTCTCTTACACTCCTATTCGCTTACTCTTACTCTCTTATTCGCTTAATCGTTTACTCTCTTACTCCCGTACTCTCTTACTCTCTTATTCTCTCAATTTCTCATTTTCTTACGCATCTTACTTTTACTCTCTCACTCTCTTGTTGATACTCTCTTACTCCTGCTCTCACTCTTGGTCTTAATCTATAGGCTTTGAAGGGACGGGACCTTATAGTCCGTGACATTCCTGTGGCAGCAAGAGACCGTATTCTTAAGCCACTAGGTATCCCCAACTAGATTAACTCTGTCTTCAACCTCAGAGAGAAGGCAAGAATGTGATCACTGTCTCGTCCTGTTTGTGCTCCAGGCAGAGGGTTTAAGCCTGTAAGTGCTTAACTGTGACCAAGGGAATCAATTTTCCCCTAAGTGTAAAGTCTGTCATGAACAGGTGAAAGACACTGATTATGGCTGGATTTGAACTCGGACCTTTAACATGCGAAAAGAATTCGCTCTAGATGGCCATAGTTCAAGACCATGACTAGATACATTATATTGTATTTATTTGTTTTTTTCTTTATTTATCTATTTACCTATTTCTTTATCCATTTATGTTTATCTATTCATTTATTTATTAACTTATTTTCATTAATTCGTGTATTTTTATTTGTTTAATTGTTTTTTATTCATTTATCTATTCATTTATCTAATTATCCATTTATCTAATATCCAACAGACCTGCACAGGAGAGGTACTTGAGGAGGGCATAGCAACGGACATGCCTATGAGGTCTAACAGTGGGGTGATCAGGTGAGCATCTATTTAATGGTTTATTTATTGATTTGTTCATTTTTTATTTGTTAATTTATTTAGTTATGTATTTACTTCTTTATTCGCTTCATTATTAATTTACCCATCTACTTATTTTTTATCTACCTATTTATCTACTTTCACTTAACTATTTATTTTTATATTTATTTTATTTGTTTTTTTATCTATATATTTTTACTTATTAATTTGTTTAGTTATCTATCTACTTGTTTATTCACTTCATTATTAATTTATCCATCTACTTATTTTTATATACCTATTTATCTATTCGTTCACTTACCTATTTATTTATTTATTCATTCATTTATTTATTTATATTTATTTTTGTTATTTATTTGTTTATTTTTTTAGGGTGGAGGGATGGTGGATGCTGCTGATCCTCAGACCATTTATGGGTAAGTCCACTATACTTCGTTCAATTTCAGGCATTTTCTTTGTCGCATTTTTAGTAAATATTAGCACACGATTTAGATACAGAAACAAAGTGACGCATGGACTATAGCCAATAAACTATTCGTGTTATCTATGTCATCAAGAATTGCTGTTTCCTGTACACTGTAGAGACTGAAAATTTACATCGGGAGACGCTTAATTGTGATAGAAGCCTTCTTATTAGTCTTTTCTTCAAGAAACCTGCAGTCTTAAGTTACCAGAGGGATCGAACTGGAGCCTTTGTAGTTACGACGCGAGTATTAAGTCGTTCCAGTCTTTGTTCAACCCCTTCCGTGCTGGCTAATAATTTTCTATTTACTCTGGCAACCACTAATTTATTTCATTCACCTCCTTTAATAGAAATTTGAATTACCATCCTCGTACTTTACAGCTCAAAGCAAAACAACCCCATTTAAAAAAAAAAAAAAAAAAAAAGTTCTAGAGTCTAGACCAGCGTTTCTCAACCAGGGTTCCCCTGAACCCTAAGGTTCCGCAAAAGGTCCCTAAGGGTTCCGCGAGAACAAGAGAGATAAGCTAATGCACTTTTGATTTTTTTTTATCTAATTTCATATACGTAATACAATTAAACGCGCACGACATATTCTTGGTTATTGTAATAATGTAGTATAGACATCATCCTATCTAACCTATTATTACGATGAAAATAGAATGAGAAAGATAAGGTATATGTGTTTTTTTTTTCGCAGGGATTCCTAGAGACATGCAATTTATTTTAAAGGTTACGCAAGGGTAAAAAGGTTGAGAAACGCTGCTCTAGACAATCGCTTGACGATCATGCATCATTGAGCCATGAACGATCATCGTTCAGCAATAATTGCACGTTGTAAAACGTACCTTAACACCCTTTCTGCAACATATGTAGATACCTCGATTAAACCCTTCCTATACGGGTGGTCCTTTCATTGTTACTAGGTTTGCCGCCGTACCAATTCATTCATGTGAAATATGATGTGTTTAATTGCCACATAATGGTAAAAGGTGTCATCTGTAAGAGAAGGATAAATTAGAATTTATATTTTATTCAGTTTTAGTCGTTGGATCTTTACGGCTATCGACTCATAATGGGGTCATTAAGCCTGAATGTAATAATACAGAAAATTAAAGAAAAAGACAATAAGAAACGAAAACGACGATTTTAAGTCATTTCCCGTCCGCCATGATATAAATTATATACAATAAATACTTTATTACTTTGTACAAGTTATGCAAAAATATTACACTCAGATACTTTTTTACAATATACGGGCTAGAATTGTATGTGACAACAATATTTTTAATATAAAGTTTTGATTATAATTGACACATATAATGATTTGACCAAGATTAGTAATTTAATTTAAAATAATGCTATCTGCGTTAAGGGGACACTGCAGTAGTGGCGTGTTGTCACAAGCCTCTGGTAGCCAATTCATGTTCTGCTTTGGGTCACGAAGACAGATTGGTCTTCCTCTTAGCCATTCCTTCCCTTCAGGGGAAGCTATAACCTTCCACACATATAGAGGACTGCTGATGTCAAGTCTCGGGAATAAAAAGTCTTTTGTTTATTTATGAACCAGAGACTGTTAATAGAGGACGCTTCTTCCAGTATTAACTTATCGAGATATCATATTCTCCTAGATGTCGTCGGCCATGGAACATTTTATTATTTTATTGATTGGTTGATTATGTTGATTGATTGATATACTGATTGATTAATTAGGTTTTTATTTATAATTTATTTATTCGATTATTGATAAATTTATTCTTATTTATTCACTGCTTCTGACCCAGGGCAGTGGACAAGGTGCAGGGATGATCCGTCATCCAGGAGGTGCTCAGATAGGAGGGAGGGTGGAGGGGTGTGGAGTGTTTTCAGGGATGGAATGGGTGGAAATGATTTTATGCCTTTCCCTTTTGGCTACCTCCCTTGTAAGGGGGAAAAAGCCTTGGTATATGTATGTACTTATTCACTTACCTATTCATTGATTTATCTATTTTTGTACGTGACTTACAGTAATGTATTGTCTCAAAATATGTATTCTACACAGGGCATATATTTCTGCTGTTATCTTTCTCAAACTCGTCTACCTTCCTTTTAGTGTCACTATATCACATCGAAGATTCGTTTAGATAAACACCTAAGCAAGATGCTGTAATGCCTGCCACTTGTTTTATACTATTTATTTATTTGCTTGTTATTATTTGTCCGTTTATTATTTCCTTGATTATCATTTATAATTTTATTATTTACCTGTTTGTTCATTATTTAACTATAACTATTTACTTATTTACTTATTTTATTTATTATTATTTATATTGTTATTTTTCTATTTATTCATTTATCATTATATATATATATATATATATATATATATATATATATATATATATATATATATATACATATATACATATATATATATACATATATACATATAATTTTTTTCGGCGTCCGACCTAGTTATGGACCAAAAGGTCTTCTGTCGGCATGCTCCTCTTTTGTAATCCTTTGTAAGACCTTTATTTCCCAAGTACACCCTTTAATAACTTCACCTTAAAGTCGGTTGCTATGCCCCACATAAATAAACCGTCTAGAGCCAGCCAGAACAAAATCATCAAATACCCGCAGAATGAAGGAACTTATTGACCCTCCAGCTAGACTTTCTCATTTGATTATTAAAAAAATAAAAAATAAAATAAATAAATAAATAGATAAATAAATAGATAAACTACTGGCCGTTACCAGAAACGAGTCAATAAAAGTAGAACTGGGTCTTTCATAAATTAAATTAAATTGTTTGACGTTCGCTATAACAAAGTCTATGAACGTGACTTGGGTCTTAAGGGTGAATAAAATTCTTAACCCATCAGATTCTATCCATTAGATACCCATTAGTTACCCATTATATGAGCATCAGACACACTCCTTAACACGAACACATGACAAAACCCCAACGGACAAAAACCCAATCTGCATAGCGGACAAAAACCCAATAGGAAAATTGGGGGGAGGAGATAACCTAACCTAACCTAACCTAACCTAACCTAACCTAACCTAACCTAACCTAACCTAACCTAACTTAACCTAACCTCGCCTAACCTCACCTAACCTCGCCTAACCTCACCTAACCTCACCGAAGCTAGCCTAAGCTAACCTAAACTAAGCTAAGCTAAGCTAAGCTAAGCTAAGCTAAGCTAAGCTAAGCTAAGCTAACGTAACCTAACGTAACCTAACGTAACCTAACGTAACCTAACCTAGCCTAACCTAACCTAACGTATCCTAACCTAACCTAACCTAACCTAACCTAACCTGAGCTAACCTACCGATTGGGGTTTTGTCCGTTGGGATATTGTCCGTTCACCCCTTGACACAGTGATTGCAATACCCTCACGTCTCACACTAGTGTGCCAACGACAATGACATCACTCATTTTTTTTCCTTATCTTGCACCAGATGCCAAACAACACTGGCTATTCAATTACACTCTTATAATCATATGGAAATAAATCAACCTACATGCCCAGATATCCATATGAGTATAGAGACTATACCAATGTCAAACATAGATACAGTAATCCACGTATAGGCATCCCATGTGGTATGTTTTTGTATAGCAATCTTGTGCCGGATGTATTGAGTCTGCAATTAACCCGAAACCGCCCGAGCGAAGGCAAAGGCCTATCAGTCTGTTAGCTGCAGGGTTTCCAATCAGAATTCTCGCAGCGGCGATGAAAATTAAAACGCGGCGAAACCTTAATTGTTTCATTAGCCAAACTGATGTAAGGTCACCACGACCGATATAAGATTCCAGTTATAACAAAATTAATCAACTGTGCCAGTGGGCTACAAAAGCTAGATTGACTCGTAAAGATCCCATAAGGTCGAAATTCCTTCAGTAACTTCTCGTAACTTGACCTCTTTCAGTCCGGAAATCGAGTTGGCTTCCGTCTTGCTCTCTTCTCATCCCACATCGTTCGCTTTTCTTGGTCAACAAAAGTGGTCTCGAGATCCAGTGCACGAGGTCTGCCTCCGAATGCAATTATCCAGATTTTTTTTTTCCCCCAAATACTCTTTTATTAGAGGAAAATATTCACGGCAAGAGAACAGCTGCGACATAAAATTAACTTTGCCCTAAATGCTAGAATTACCAGGCCAGAGAGTAGCCAGCTACATAAAGTTACCTTTGCCCTAAATGCTAGAAGACCCAGGCCAGTGAGAAGCCAGAGACATAAAGTTACCTTTGCCCTAAATGCTAGAATAGCCAGGCCAGAGAGTAGCCAGCGACATAAAGTTACCTTTGCCCTAAATGCTAGAAAAGCCAGGCCAGAAAGTAGCCACCCAAGTCCCTCAATGTGGTGGGACACTAGACTAGCATGCTACTTGTATTTGCTCTTTTGTTTGAGAAGAAATGACTTCGGTTACAACATTCTAGACTTCCGTAAGAACATCTCAACAATGTGTCTAACATTCTCATAGGTTTAACTTCTCTAGTTCGTCATTCAGCTTCTCGCTGTATTACCCAAGATCAATTTGTAATTTTGAAATTTAAAAAAAAAAGAATAAATATCGTAACCGAAGTCGCTTCCATTCTAACGAAATAGCAAAAGCAAGTAGCATGCTAGGGAGAAATGCTAAGTGTGCCGTCACTTTTAGGCATCATGAGGAGAGTTTGCGCTTCGGAAGCGATATCCGGGATCACCATCTGTACGATTTCTTGAATGATGAAAAATGAATAATGATCTCTACCATCTACACCAGCGTTTCTCAACCTTTTTACCCTTGCGTAACCTTTAAGATAAATTTCATGTCTCAAGGAACCCCTGCGCAAAAAAAAAAAAAATAAATAAATAAATAAAAAAAAACAATGTACCATATCTTTCTCATTTTATTTTCGTAGTAATAATAGGTTAGATAGGATGATGTCTATATTACATTATTACAATAACCAAGAATATGTCGTGCGTATTTGTTTATATTACGTATATGAAATAAAAAAATCAAAGGTGCATTAGCTTATCTCACTTGTTCACACGGAACCCTTAGGGACCTTTTGCGGAACCTTAGGGTTCCGGGGAACCCTGGTTAAGGAACGCTGATCTACAGTCTAATGAATTATGATTCTTAAACGTTAGGGGTCTTATACCAGCTAAATAGAATTGCCTGGCAACAAAATAGAAAGATATATAAGAAAGATCTTCATTGTTTACGGGTTAATCATCTGTTTTTGTTTCTCTTCGTTTGGAGCCAAACATTGAAAGCAAATTTCGAGGAAAACGCCTCAAATGTTTACTTAAGTTCTTTCAAAAACGAAGTCTCAGAGTTGAGAGGTTGATGCAAGACTTCACTTTCTTTAGAGAATAATCTATATCATCATAGTGGTAAATATTATGTAGATACACACACACACACACACACACACACACACACACACACACACACACACACACACACACACACACACACACACACACACACACACACACACACACACACACACACACACACACACACACACACACACACACACACACACAAAGATACTCTCTCTCTCTCTCTCTCTCTCTCTCTCTCTCTCTCTCTCTCTCTCTCTCTCTCTCTCTCTCTCTCTCTCTCTCTCTCTTTCTCTCTCTCTTTTTTTTCTCGCTCACTTTTCCTCATTCTCCATACATTGTTTTCACGCTGTCCTTTTTTCCTCCCTCTGTCTTTCTCTCTCCCTCTTTCTCTTTCTATCACTCTTTCTCTCATTCTCCCTCTTTCTCTCCCCCTCTTCCTTTCTCCTTCCCTATTTTTCTTTCTTTCTACCTTTCTCTTTCTTTATCTCTTTCTTTTTCATTTTCTCTCTTTCTCATTCTCCTTTTCTCTCATTCTTTCTCTCGTTCTTTCTCTCGTTCTTTCTTTCTCTCCTTCTTTCTTTCTCTTATTCATTCTTTCTCTCATTATTTCTTTCTTCCATAATCTCTCTCTCTCTCTCTCTCTCTCTCTCTCTCTCTCTCTCTCTCTCTCTCTCTCTCTCTCTCTCTCTCTCTCTCTCTCTCTCTCTCTCTCTCTCTCTCTCTCTCTCTCCCTCTCTCTCTTCCTCCCTCTCTCTCTTCCTCCCTCTCTCTCTTCCTCCCTCTCTCTCTTCCTCCCTCTCTCTCTTCCTCCCTCTCTCTCTTCCTCCCTCTCTCTCTTCCTCCCTCTCTCTCTCTCTCTCTCTCTCTCTCTCTCTCTCTCTCTCTCTCTCTCTCTCTCTCTCTCTCTCTCTCTGTCTCTGTCTCTGTCTCTCTCCCTGTCCCTGTCTCTGTCTCTGTCTCTGCCTCTGTCTCCCTCTCTGTCTGTCTTTCTCTGTCTGTCTGTCTGTCTGTCTGTCTGTCTCTCTCTCTCTCTCTCTCTCTCTCTCTCTCTCTCTCTCTCTCTCTCTCTCTCTCTCTCTCTCTCTCTCTCTCTCTCTCTCTCTCTCTCTCTGTCTCTGTCCCTGTCCCTGTCTCTGTCTCTGTCTGTCTCCCTCTCTCTCTCTCTCTCTCTCTCTCTCTCTCTCTCTCTTTCTCTCTCTCTCTCTGTCTCTCTCCCTGTCCCTGTCTCTGTTTCTGTCTGTCTCCCTCCCCCCCTCTCTCTCTCTCTCTCTCTCTCTCTCTCTCTCTCTCTCTCTCTCTCTCTCTCTCTCTCTCTCTCTCTCTCTCTCTCTCTCTCTCTCTCTCTCTCTCTCTCTCTCTCTCTCTCTCTCCCTCCCTCCCTCCCTCCCTCCCCTTCCCCAACTCCTAGCTCCCTCCTATCTCTCCCACTCACTTCCTCCAAGGCCGTACGTCCCAGTGCTCCTGGTAACCTATTTCCGAATTGTGAGTAGGATTCCTACATGGTCAGCAGAATATGTTAGGTTAGGTTAAGTTAGTTTAGTTTATGTTATGTTATGTTAGTTTAGGTTAGGTTAGTTTAGGCTAGGCTAGGCTAGGCTAGGCTAGGCTAGGCTAGGCTAGGCTAGGCTAGGCTAGGTTAGGTTAGGTTAGGTTAGGTTAGTTTAGTTTAGGCTAGGCTAGGCTAGGGTAGGTCAGGTCAGGTCAGGTCAGGTCAGGACAGGTCATGTCAGGCTAGGTAAGGTAAGGTAAGGTAAGGTTAGAATAGGCTAGGCTTGGCTTGGCTAGGCTGGGTAAGGAAATGTAAGGTAAAGTAAGGTAAGGAAGTAAGGTAAGGTAAGGTAAGGTAAGGTAAGGTAAGGTAAGGTAAGGTAAGGTAAGGTAAGGTAAGGTTAAGGTCAGGTTAGGTCAGATTAGGTCAGGTTAGGTCAAGTTAGGTCAGGTCAGATCATAGGTCAGTTCAGATCATCTCGAATCATGCCATGTTAGGTCAGGTTAGGTCAGTTCAGATCATATCATGTCATGTCACGTTAGGTCAGGTCAAGTTAGTTTAGTAAGCTTAGCTTAGTTTAGTTTAGGATTTGCTAAGTTTGGTTGAGTTTGGCGAGGTGTGGCTAAGTTTGGTCAAGTCTGGCTGGGTTTTGGCTAACTTTGGCTAACTTTGGCTGGGTCCGGCCAGGTATGGTTAGGTCTGGTCAGTTTTGTGAAGTTCAGATTAGGCTAGGTCAAGTCAAGTTAAATTAGGTCAGGTCAGATCGGCTAAGTTAGGTCAGATGAAATTAAAATATGTCAGGTAAAGCTATGATAGTCTACTTTATATTAGGCTAGGTTACATTAGCCTAAGTTAAGTATGGATAAATTAGGTTAGCTTAGGTTATATTAACAATCAGGAGGATAACAAGGAATGGATTATTAGTTAACATTTTATTTGTCTTTATAATCGATGGGGTCGGTCGTGTATTTATGTCATCACCAATGTATTTCATCATTTATCAGCCGTCAGATGATGCAAAAAACTTAGTTTCAAAAATATTCCTCCCAGTCCCGCGGTGATCTTTGTTCTTGTTGCCGAATGCGTGTCCCGTTTTCTATTGATTTCCTCTCCCTCTCCATCAGAATCTATCATCTTCTCTTCCACTCCCTTCCATTCTCCCGAAAAATGAAAAAAATAGGAAAGGAAAAGAGAAATTCGTATGTCTACCCGACCGGTGTCGAGGCTTCTGGACCCCAGAGACTCTCTTTCTCTATCTTTCTCCTTCTCTACATCCTTCTCGTTCCCCATCAACATTTTATTTTTCTTGTCTGTCTGTCTGTCTGTCTGTCTGTCTGTCTGTCTGTCTGTCTGTCTGTCTGTCTGTCTGTCTGTCTGTCTGTCTGTCTCTTGTCTGTGTGTCTGTCTGTCTCTGTCTGTCTGTCTGTCTCAGTTTGTCCCTGCTCTTTTCTGTTTCTCCCTCTCTCTCCCCTCTCTCTCTCTCTCTCTCTCTCTCTCTCTCTCTCTCTCTCTCTCTCTCTCTCTATCTATCTATCTATCTATCTATCTATCTCTCTTATTTCTTTCTCTCTTTTCTATTTCTCTCTCTTTCTCTCTCTTTTCTCTCCCTTGCTCTCTTTCTCTCTTTTTCTCTCCCTCGCTCTCATTCTCTATAATTTTCTCCTTGTCTCGCTCCCCCTCTCTTTTTCTCTCTCCCTCCCTTTCTCTGTTTCTCCCTCTCTTTTTATCTCCCTCCTTCTTTCTCTCTGCCTGTCTGTCTCTCTCTCTGTCTCACTCTCACTCTCACACTCTCTTTCTTTCCCTCACCCTGGCTCTCTTTCTCTCTTTTTCTCTCCCTCTCTTTAATTTTCTCTTTTTCTCCCTCTCTTTTTCTCTCTCCCTCCCTTTCTCTGTTTCTCCCTCTCTTTTTATCTCCCTCTTTCTCTCTGCTTGTCTGTCTCTCTCTTTGTCTCACTCTCACTCTCTCCCTTTCTCTCCCTCTCCCTACTATTGTAATGTTGAGGCTCCTATGTTAGACAAAAGTCTCGAATTAATGTTTACGTCACATTTGACGAGAAATCACTCTTTGCCTTCGGCTCGTCAAAAGTCGAGTCAAAACTTGTCTGTAAAGTCGAAGATATCTCATCACAACGGTGAGGTGGAACGGTGGAAGGGAGGATGAGTGAGGAAGAGGTGGAGGGAGAGGAGGAGTGAGAGAGAGCGGAGGGAGGAGGGAGAGGAGAGAGGGAGAGCGAGGGAGAGAGGGAGAGAGGAGGGAGAGAGGGAGAGGGAGAGAGGAGGAAGAGAGGGAGAGAGGAGGGAGAGAGGGAGAGAGGAGGGAGAGAGGAGAGAGGAGGGAGAGCGTAATGGAGAAGAGGAATAGAGGGGGAATAGGTGATTATTGGAAATGGAGGATGGAAGGAAGAGGGAGGGAGAGAGGAAGACAAAGGAATGGAGAGAGAAGGACGGAAGAAGGAAGACAGTATGAAAGGAATGGTTATTGGAAAGCGAAGGAAAGGCGAGGGGAAGGGGAAAAGGGAATTCATATGGAGGAAAACGCCAGGGAAGGGAAGAAAGGATTAAGAATAGGGAAGGCAGGAGGGGAGAACATAGGTGTAGAAAAGAGTATTGGTAAGGCGATTGGTGAAGATGAAGAAGAGGAAGAGAGGAAGAAAGGTGTAGAGGAAGAAAGAGGAAATGTGTATTGGAAGAAAGGACGGATGGAGGAAGGCAAATGTGCAGGCAAAAACACGAGCTGAAGAATGTTTGGCAGTATGAAAGAGGCTGAGGAAGTGGAATGTGGATGTCTTGACCTGATGGAGTGAATTCTTTGTGACGTCATCGATCAGTGGGAGGAGTCTGGACCATCCCGAGGCTTTAGATGACTTCTGCAGTCCTTTAGAACCAACGGCATCCTTCAGCTATTTAGATTTCACTTACACCAAATAATTTTATGTAGATTTGTAATTAGGCATCTACAATGGATTGCTGGTGGTTTGGTGAGATAAACTCAACGATGTGTCTTTGCTTTAATGTCCCAGTCTTCTCTGGTTTACAAGTACATGCAACCTCCGATGGAAGACTCGGGAGTTGCCAAATTCTAAATTTATACAGGTACAAATAGGCTGTTGCCATATTTACAATTTGTACATTATCATTTACAAGTGGTGCCATACGCTGATCGGAAGGTTGTCGAGTCGGTTGGAAACGATGACAGGAGACGCATCTATTGTTGTCGCAGGTCACTGTCATTGTTCAGGTCATTGTTCAGGTCCGGAGACAATGGAAATGTCCCTTGGGAGGAAAATCCGAGACAATGGAGAATCTCTTGAGAGTTGGTTGAAGATGTAGAGTTCACTGTCATAGCATATGCGTGCGTGCGCGCATCTGCGCGCTATACATCTAAAGGGTTGGGTTTCGCTTTCAATCATCTTACAACATTTATTCAGATTATTAGTATCCTTACGACTGATAAATGTCTTGGCAAATCGAGACCTCATCAGGTCAAAGATCTCCTTTCAGCTGAATAAAATCTTCAGTAATTTTCTGCCTGCCACCACGTTACTTCATTCATTTTTCATGACACCCTAATCATAATATAACTAACCATAATATAACTCGTGGTTCGTACGATTTTCCTCTCACGTTGTGAGATCGAGGACCGTGGTGTGAGGCTCCTGCCGATTACATGAGGTCAGATAATTAGTCGTGGGGTCAACCTCACCAGGCAGGAGGGTAAGTGACCGTGGCCGACCAACTACTACCATACGCCGCTCCTGATTGGCTTGCCCCTCGCACGTGATTGGTTCAGTCGCACATCGCCTAAGACGATACTTTGTATAAATAGCCTGTGATTTCTCCAACAATTCATAGAAGAAAACAAAAAAAGTAGAGACTGAACACCTTTATACCAGGCTTAATGACCCCCTTATGAGTCGATAGCTTAAAAGAAAAAAAAATCCAACAAAGCATTCTCTATTCAACCTTTGTCTTTGTAACGCCGTGCCTGTAGCCACGCCGATACATTGATGACCCCATCGACGACACCGCAGCCAGTACTCGCCCTCCTACCGTCGCTACCATGGTTGACTCGTTAAGACTTTCTTCCCACGACTCCGACGCCGCCGCCACCGATGCAATGGAGACATCACCGCCCATCAACCCCAGCCCCCCAGATCCAGCTTCATACCTTCAACGTCGCCACCTGGTTCCGTTGTCCATTTCAGATTGAAGAAGATCAGGCAAGAGAAGTCGCAAGCAAATTACGTCTTCCCTGCCCTCCATGATGAGACCTTTGAACTCATCTCCAAGTGGCTAAACTCGAAAGGCCGGAAACCCATCAAATATGGGGAACTAATACATTCCTCACACATCGGTTCACCTCCTCTGTTGCTCTTCAGACGCCCTCCTAGAGATGCGGGCACTAACTCGTCTCCTCCGCAGACAACGACAACCACGAGACCATCGACATGCATCGAGTCTTATGTTTACAACGGTTCCCTGACGTTGTCCGCTCCAGGGTGGTCAATGCGGAGTTCACGGACGACGACGAGCTCTGAGAACTCGGAGACAGCCCGGTTGACGCCGAGACCGCCGACTCCCAATACATCCAGCCGTGCCCGCAGATCCACCACCATTCCACGACGACAACGAACCGGCCGCCACTGCAGCTACATCCGGCAGGTACCGAAGCCGGCAATCCCCTCCATCTTCCCAGCGGCCATTCCCGAAGTCCCCCTCACAGCAGCAGCAGCAGCACGACATCGAGGCCGTGTTATTACTTCGCATGCTTCGGAACCAACGCTCGTAACTATAGACCACCATTCACATTCTCAAAAAACGTATGGAGTGGCCGCCTATACATTCTCCGGCAGCTAACTCACGCGCTGCACCATTTATCCAGCCGCCGCAAATCGCCCCCCCCCCCAACCCAAACCCCCATTGACAGTGTCCTTCCGCAAAGACGCGGTATCTGGTCGATAACGGCACCTCCCTGTCCCTGCTACCAGCCTCTAAATGGAAAGCCACGCGGCCCACGGCCGATAACGTACGCCTCCACGCCACCAACAGATCACTTATCCCCACCCACGGCTGCAAAAACCTAAGCATCGAGATCGGCGGTCGTTCCTACAGGTGGAATTCCATCATTGCACGCGTGGACATCCCACTCCTCGGCGTGTTTTTTCTCGCCCACTACAAGCTCTTATTGGACCCTGCCATCTAGACTCCTCCTTCGTTGCCACTCCAATCGCCGCTGTAGCATCAATCTCGCCACAAACGATTTCGCCTACCTTCGGGATACCTACCCTGAGGTCTTTAAGCCAGAACTTCAGCAATAACAGCAGACACCCGCCAAACACAGGATGTATCATCGCATAAAAACCTCAGGGTTTCCCGTGTCCTCCAAGTTCCGCAGTTTGTCACCAGACAAACTCGCAGTGGCGAAACCGACGTACCCTTAGGCCTCCCAAGACCACCGTGATCACGCTCTTTGGAACATTCACCTTCAACCACAGCTGTTTTGGCCTCAGAAATTCTGGGGCCTCATTCGAAAGGATGATGAACGGTATCTTGGGCGATTTGCCGTTCTGCATCTGTTACATCGACGACATCCTCATCTTCTTCGCTTCCAAAGAGGAACACTTACAAAACATCACCACTGCTCGACCGGCTGGAGTGTAACGGCCTGGTGGTCCGCCGCTCCCTCTGCTATATTCAGGTCCCTTTGAAATGGTTAAACGAAAGGAAAAGGGGCTTACTCCTCAGAAATAAGGGCCCGCACGACTGAGTATCTACGGATCGCCTCAAATCAGCATACTTCCTAGGGGACAATCCCCCAAGTTTAGCATTTCAGAGCAGGACGCATGCTCGCTCGGTCAAGTCGACACCCTTTTCAAGGGGAGAATATTCTGAGGTTCCTGCATTCTACATGAGGTCAGGTAATTAGTCGCGGGGTCGACATCACCAGGTAGGTAAGTGACCGCAGCCGGCTGACTACCTCCATACGCAGCTCTTGATTGGCTCGCGCCTCGCACGTGATTGATTCAGTCGCACATTGCCTGAGTCAATCGTTTGTATAAATGGCCTGTAATGTGACCAATAAAGACTTCTGGATTCAAGCGTTGTCTTTGTAATACCGTGGCTGTAGCCAAGCCAATCCAGTAGGCTAATTGCCAGTAGACACTGGTGAATTTACTTTCACAAACTGTCAGAATGCACACATGTGTGCTTATTATTTTCTTAAAGATATTTTCCATGTGCCTTAGTATGGTCTTATTCTCTTTTCAAAGGAGGTTTATGACTTCGCTGTAGCTAGCAACGAACGGTGGTTATATCAAATGCCCACGCCATCTAAACGGTTATATCAATTTAACAAACAAGATTCTCACCCCAGACCAAGAGGAACTGCATAATATGGGACTCAACTGCCTTACAATGTCAAAACTAAGGAGATCCACAAAGTAACAGAATGTTAAGTCTTCACTGACGACGTGGGTGATTAAAGATAATAATAAAGATAAAGATACTAGCAACAGCGATGTCATAAGCCCCCTTTCAAAAGACTATTTACTAAATTAGCTTCACACGGAATAAGTGGTACCCTATTAAGTTGGACTAGTAATTTGTTGAATGATTGAAAAGAGAGAGTTGTTTTAAATGGAAAAACTTCTGGGTGGAAAAATGTTACAAGTGGAGTTCCTCAAGGTTCCGTTCTTGGGCCACTTCTATTCATAGTATATATAAATGATATAGACCATGGACTAAAAGCTGCTGTTTCCAAATTTGCCGATGATACAAAACTGTGCGGAATAGCAAATGATCACTTAAACCAATTAAATATTCAAGAAGATTTAGATCAATTACAGCAATGGTCTGAAAAGTGGCTAATGAAATTTAACACAAGTAAATGCAAGGTAATGCACATAGGTAAAAATAACAGTAAGTACGATTACAAGTTATTTGGAAATTCGTTAACAAAAGTGAATAGTGAAAAAGATCTCGGCGCAATTATCAGTAACGATCTCAAATCATCCAAACAGTGTTTTTTAGCCTCTGAGAAAGCAAATAAGATTCTAGGACTGATTGCGCGATCTTTTGATTTCAAAAGTCCACCACTCATTAACAAGTTATATAAATCGTTAGTTCGTCCACATTTGGAATATGCTGTTTCCGTATGGTCACCGAATCTCATTAAAGACATTGACAGACTGGAAAAAGTACAACGGCGAGCCACAAAACTGATTCCAAATATAAAAAAAAAATCATACGAAAATCGACTAAAACATATGAATCTGTTTTTCCTAAAAAAGCGTAGACTCAGAAGTGACTTGATACAGGTCTTTAAAATTCTAAAGGGAATTGACAACATTAAAAGTGACAAAATTTTCACACTGAATGAGAATCAGACAAGAAACAATGGTCTCAAACTGTCCGGAAATAGATTCAATTTGGAAGTGGGTAGAAACAACTTCGCCAACCGTGTAGTTAATGAATGGAATAAACTTCCTGCAGAGGCAGTGCAATGTAGTCCAGTTCGAAGCTTTAAGAATCATTTAAATAAACACCTAACCAAGATGTTGTAATGATTATGATTTATCTTATATTATTTCTTTTTGTTTTGTTATCATTTGTCTGTTTGATTCTCATTTATTATTAGCTGTATGTCAATTTATTTTTATTTACTATTCACCTGTTTGTTTATTATTTAACTATACCTATACACTTATTTGTGTATATTATCTATTTACATTATTATAGTTTTTATTTATTCATTTATTATCATTATGATTTTTTTCCACATCCGATCTAGATATGGACCAAAAGGTCTCCTGTCGGCGTGCTCCGCCTTCGTAATCCTTTGTATATGACTATAGTGAGACATTTGCAATATTCCTTTAAGATTATAGCAAACGTACATCTAGCCATCACTTTAAACGAGGTATACATCAGAGAAAATATCTTGCCCATATATATCCTTAATGTGTGTGTATATATATATATATATATATATATATATATATATATATATATATATATATATATATATGTATATATTTCTAAACAGAAATGTAGTAGCACATTTGTAAATGACACACAGGAAACCCACAGACGGAGAAAATAAACTTCGAATAAAGAAGAATCCTATATTTCGGCTATCAACTGTAGCCCTCTTCAGGAAAGTACTTTCCTGAAGAGGGCTACAGTTGATAGCCGAAATATAGGATTCTTCTTTATTCGAAGTTTATTTTCTCCGACTGTGGGTGTCCTGTGTGTCATATATATATATATATATATATATATGTGTGTGTGTGTGTGTGTGTGTGTGTGTGTGTGTGTGTGTGTGTGTGTGTGTGTGTGTGTGTGTGTGCGTGCGTGTGTGTGTGTGTGTGTACATATATGTGTAATCAGACAATACCACCGTTCTCGGAAAAGGAAAAGTGCAGCAAAATGTAACCCTCATTCCAACACCGGCAGTAAACTTCACCAACAGAAATAAACGATATAAAATTCTGTTTCATTATTTTTTTTCACCTGAGCTCATTACTGACCAACAGCTTGCTTGGTGGTTTGCTTTTCATTGTATCATAAAAGTTAAGCTTCCTCAGCATAGGATACACAACGGGCAACCCAGTAGCTACATGTACAGTACATGATGCGTCATTGTGGTTGCACTGAATTATACAACAGAGATGCGTTTGTGTGAGAGCAGAAGTACGTAAATGCAGCGACGCGAGCTGCGTTGGCTCAACACCGAAACTGGATCAAAAGGAAGAAGTAGGAAGACAAGGAGGAGGTAGAGAGGGAATAAAAGGAAAGGAAAGTCAAGGAAGAGGAATTGGTAAAGGAGAAGGAAAAGGAATGGATGCATGAGGAAGAGGAGACGATGGACAAGGAGGAAAATGGAGAAGACGAAGACGGGGAAGAGGAGAAAGGGAACGAGGACAAATGAGAAGAAAGAGAAAGAGAGAGAGATAGTGAAAAGGAAAATAAGTAGAAGGATGATAAGGAAGAAGAAAATTGAAATGGAAGTAAGAAACGAAGAAGAAAGAGGTTGGAATAGGAGGAGGAAGAGAAAAAGTGGATAATGATGAGAAGGAATACAAAAGAAGATAATAATAATAATAAAAGCAGAAACTCTCGAACAGAGATATGATATGTCTGTGCTCATAGTGACTTGTTTTGCATTGAAATGTGGCCGCTCTCTATTTATCCTTACACTCGTTTTCATCCTCATCCATATTTCCATCCTCATCCTCATCCTCATCCTCATCCTCATCCTCATTCTCATCCTCATTCTCATCATCATCATCCTCATACTCCTCATCTTTTCCCCCCTTCTCATACTCCTACTCCTCTACGAGTATATCTTCCTCCACCTCAATCCCTCTCTACGAGTTCCCTTTTTCATCCACCTGCTCCTCTTCTTCCCCGTTTTGTCACTTCCTTTTCTCATAAAGTATTCAAGTACACGAAAGTACACCAAATATTCGAGTACCTTCCCCCGTAAACAAACTCATTTCTCTTCCTCCACTCCCTCCTCCATTCTCTAGGTACCCTTCATTCTACTGCCCCCTATCACCCTCTGACTAGCTACACTATTCCACCTCCTCTCCGCAAGGTGTATCTTACATAAACACCACCGCACGGGCTCAAACAAAGCCCGTGGGAGTGATACTTCACTCCTAAATTTCGAAAAAAGAAAAAGAAAAAAAAATCTTTCCCCCGACACCTCCGTCCCCACCCCCATCACGTCCCTGTACTGTTTGTATCGTCTTCGCCTCCTCGCATTTCATGTGTCGCTTCCTCAGTCTTAATTGCTTGACTGCCGCGCCGGTAACTCGCAGAGTCTTGAGGGAAAAACGAAAAAAGGGGGAAAATGGGAAATTGCCTTTCCTCACGTCGTCACAGTCTTCTTCTCCGCCTTATCTTTCCCCTCACTGCTGAGAATGCATTCTTGTTGCCCTTTTCTGGTACTTTCGTTAACTTCCCTTTTCACCTATTTCCTTTTTTTTTTTTTTTTTTTCTTCTTGTTTGTCTTCGTTCCATTATAGCATTTGTACTCTTTAATTGCATCCCTTTTTCCCTAGGTTGTCTTTTTCATTATTCTTGGCACATTTTCCCTCGTCCCTGCGTTCTACTTCCTTATTTTCCAGCTCTCTGATTTCTTGGTTCTCTCTCTATCCATCTACGTTACTTAATCCTTTTTCTTCCGAGAAGTGACGTCACTAGTTTCGAATCTGGCTATTCCTTAGATTACTTTTCTTGGACTTAGCGAGACAATTTCTTCAAGATCTCGGAAAACTATTTCTTCGCCGAATGTAAATTATCTTAATTCTTCTCTCTCTCTCTCTCTCTCTCTCTCTCTCTCTCTCTCTCTCTCTCTCTCTCTCTCTCTCTCTCTCTCTCTCTCTCTCTCTCTCTCCCAAGCTCTCACCCTGTAGCTCTTTTGGTCTGTCGTTTTCGCCCTCTCTCTCTCTCTCTCTCTCTCTCTCTCTCTCTCTCTCTCTCTCTCTCTCTCTCTCTCTCTCTCTCTCTCTCTCTCTCTCTCTCTCTCTCTCTTTCTCCCAAGCTCTCACCCTGTAGCTCTTTTGGTCTGTCGTTTTCGCCCCCCCCCCTCTCTCTCTCTCTCTCTCTCTCTCTCTCTCTCTCTCTCTCTCTCTCTCTCTCTCTCTCTCTCTCTCTCTCTCTCTCTCTCTTGAATGTTTTTTTTTCTATAAGAATACCTAAATTTCTTTTCATAATTTTGTTTTCCCAATAGCTGTTTGTCCAAGACTTGTCATACCTTATCAGGTTCCCCTCTTCTGAGGATCTTCATAATGAAGACCCTGCGAGTCTTGAGTCGGATTACTTCTCCCTCACAGGTTGCAGACTTCTTTGCGTTTTAGTCCAGTAGTTGTCACCACTTACACAGACTCTTCTCCCTTCTGCTTGTTTCTTTCCACCTCCTTAATCTTTTCTTTCTACTCCATCTCCTCTTCTTCCTCCTCCTCCTCTTAATCCTCTTCTTTCTCTCCCGCTTCCTCTTCTTCTTTATCTTCCTCTTCCTCTTCTTTTTTATCTTCCTCTTCCTCTTCCTTCTATTCCTTCTCTTCTTCCTCCTTCTTTCCCTCTCTTCCTCTTCCTCCTCCTAATCCTCCTATCTCTCTCCCACTTCCTCTTCTTTATCTTTCTCTTCCCCTTCTTCTTTATCTTCCTCTTCCTCTTCCTTCTATTCCTCCTCTTCTTCCTCCTCCTCCTTTCCCGCTCTTCCTCTTCCTCCTCCTAATCCTCCTATTTCTCTCCCGCTTCCTCTTCTTCTTTATCTTCCTCTTCCTCTTTTTCTTTATCTTCCTCTTCCTCCCCCTGCTACTCCTCCTCCTCTTCCTCTTCCTCCTCCTTCTTCTATATTTATTTACTTCTCATTGTCCATATTTTCTTCTACATCTTCACTGTTACCTTTATCTTGCCTCTCCTCCTTTTGGTGATTCTTTCTTTTTCTCTTCTACATTCACTTTATCATTATTTTCATCATCCTCGTCCCCTTTTTCGTCCCCGTCGTTGTCTCTGTCTTCGTCTTTGAACTTCCTCCCTGTTCTTGTGTTCCTCCATTTCTTCTCCTTTCCATCCTTATCCTCATCCTCAACTACACCATCAACCCCACCACTCTCTTCCTTGTTCCGTTTCTACTTGGAAGGGTATTGCAGACAGTTCATTATCATACGTGTTGCAATTGCATTCTTCCTGTTCGTGACCTCCGTGCAAGTGGAAGGCATCTGTCGGCGTCGACCTACTTGATACTCTCCTCCACTCCCCAATGCGTTGTGGGTTTCTCTTGGCTGACTAAAATCGCCAGCTGACGGAGAGCAACGATACGGTTTATCGAGCTAGGTGCGACTCCACGGTACTCAAAGAGTCAGCCTGTTATAGATGAACGTCTTTTTATATCATTAACTTGAGGTTAATGGGTTCTAAATTTGTGTGATGTGGATATGACCCGATACCTCCACTTTGTAGGAAAGAAATGGGTTTATTTATATATATACATATATATATATATATATATATATATATTTATATATATATATATACATATATGTGTGTGTGTGTGTGTGTGTGTGTGTGTGTGTGTGTGTGTGTGTGTATGTGTGTGTGTGTGTGTGTGTGTGTGTGTGTGTGTGTGTGTGTGTGTGTGTGTGTGTGTGTGTGTGTGTGTGTGTGTGTGTGTGTGTGTGTGTGTGTGTGTGTGTGTGCGTACATGTCTGTGTTTGTGTACGTATGTGTTAGTGTATGCATGTGTGAGTATGTGTATATGTGTATGATCCATAATCACCTATTTTCTATCACTGGACGATCACTTTTAGTAAGAAACACCTGCGGCACTAAAATGGATAATTGAAGTTCTGTCCGGGGAATGGAATTCCGCCGGGGCCGGCGCTTCTCGGTGACCTAAAGGATGAAACGCACGAGAGGCTGTTTAGCCGCTCAACCGCTGCGGCTGTTTAGCCGTTTTTATAGAACACACTACTTTTAATGGAATTTGGCGCATTAGCGGTTAAGTAACTAATGCGCGCAATTCCATTAAAAGTAGTGTGTTCTATAAAAACGGCTAAACAGCCGCAGCGGTTGAGCGGCTAAACAGCCTCTCGTGCGTCCGTAGCCTAAGAGCCGACCATAGCACGTGCCCCGGCAGGACCGCAGCCTTAAGTTCGGCAGTTGTGCGCGCGAGAACAAGCAGTTTGTCTTTCTCGTTAAGATGTGACATCGCTTGTATAGATTCCGGGTTTCCCCTTCAAGAACAGGTCTGTCACTTCTTTTAGTGTGTGTGTGTGTGTGTGTGTGTGTGTGTGTGTGTGTGTGTGTGTGTGTGTGTGTGTGTGTGTGTGTGTGTGTGTGTGTGTGTGTGTGTGTGTGTGCATTTGTGTGTGCGTGTGCATATGCATGTACGTGTTCATGTGGGTTTGTATATGCGTGTGCATGTGTGCGTGTGTGTTTCTGCGTATATTTTTTATTTTCCTCATTATATTTTACTAATTATCATACTTAGATCAAATTCGTTTATCGTTCAGGCTTGATCTCTCTCACATAAACTAATTCACGTATTTATGGAAAAACTGTATCATCACGTCCTTTAATCTTTGTCTTTCTCAATTTGTTCTTGTGACCATTTAAATCCCTATTATCTCGAAGTAAGAATTATCTTCATCAGTGTAGTCTATCCCCTTTAACGACCTAAATACTCATATTATGTCACCTCTTTCCCTTCGATCTTTCAATGTTGATAGACCCAGTGTTTATAGTCTCTCCTTGTGTGGTTTACCTCCCAGGCTGGGAAGCAGTTTAATCGTTGCCTTTTGTATTTTCTCGATCTGTGCGTGCGTGTGTGAGGGTGTGTGAATGTGTGTGTGCGTGCTGCGTGTATGAGGGTATGCATGCTAACAAGCACGTGAACGTGCATGCAAGCATTCTTGCTTTTACGTGCATTCAAGATGATTAGTTACCATTTTTTTTAAAGTCTGTTAACATATGCTAAGGTTTCATACACAAGGATGAACAAAGAAGGGCCAGATCAATCTATTACCCATCCACGTCACCTACCTCACTCAAGACACCTTGTGACGCAATGGCTAGAGTTCTCGCCTGCCACTACGGCGGTCCGGGTTCGAATCCCGCCCAGGGCTGAAATTATTTCAGTATCGCTGCGCTACGGGTTGTCACTCCAACTCTCGTGGACGGGGGAGTTGGGTGTGTCTGTGTGCGTGCAAGATCACAGTATTACCCATAGATCGGTCATACGAGCTCTGAGCTCTCATCCGGCAGGTTGATAACTGTTGATCACGAGTCCAACACGTGATCCAAGGCCACGGTGAACCTAACCAACTCACCTGGCCACCTCACCTGGCCACCTCACCTGGCCCCCTTACCCAATGATCTCAAACTCACCTCCGAATTCGCCTCAGTTCCTTCGAGTTCCACTGGGTGAGACGACTCAGTAATTCCTTTATAGCGCCCAAGATATTACAAGGAGTATACAAGTAAATGTGAGTAAGGGAACGAAACTTATTGGCAAATGCGCCTCTCACGCTACTAATGTCTCTCAGATCCTCGTAAGCTTCCTCTGTCAATTCGAGGAATTCGTCCTCAGAGTATAAAGGGTGAAAGATGAAACAGGATACGAGGCTGGATATTGCGTGCGCTATAACGAGGGAATGATATGTGACAAACAAGAACGCTTTACAGATAAGTAATATATTTCATAGAAACGTAGTAATTTGTATGTGTGTGATTGTGTGTGTATGTGTGTGTGTATGTGTGTGTGTGTGTATGTGTGTGTGTGTGTGTGTGTGTGTGTGTGTGTGTGTGTGTGTGTGTGTGTGTGTGTGTGTGTGTGTGTGTGTGTGTGTGTGTGTGTGTGTGTGTGTGTGTGTGTGTGTGTGTGTGTGTGTGTGTGTGTGTGTGTGTGTGTGTGTGTGTGTGTGTGTGTGTGTGTGTGTGTGTGTGTGTGTGTGTGTGTGTGTGTGTGTGTGTGTGCGTGCGTGTGTGTGTGTACGTGTGTGTATGTGTGTGCGTGTGTGTGTGCGTGCGTGTGTGTGTATTCACCATGGTCTTTGGATCACATGCTCAACTTGTGATCGACAGCTATTTCCCTCCCGGAAGAGAGCTCAGAGCTCATATATGACCGATCTGTGGGTAATGCTGTGACTTTACACACACACGCCCAACTCACCGCTCACGAGAACTGGAGTAACGACTCGCCACACAGCGATACTGAAATTATTTCAGCCTTGGGCGGGATTCGAACCCGGACCGCCGTAGTGGCAACCGGGAACTCTAACACTGCGTCATCGTGTCGTGAGAGTGTGCGTGTGTGTGTGTGTGTGTGTGTGTGTGTGTGTGTGTGTGTGTGTGTGTGTGTGTGTGTGTGTGTGTGTGTGTGTGTGTGTGTGTGTGCGCGCGCGTGCGCCTGCCTTTATATAATACGTGCGTGTGTTTATGAGTGAGCGTGAGAAATTTGGAACAATATACAAAATAAATAAGAAAAATGACATATGATAAATGAGTAAACATATTCGTAATCTGTGTAACAAATGGTAGGCCAATATACGCGAGACATCGACACATAAAATGTGCGTGATGTCGATCCCACATAAACATGAAACTGGTAACCCTTACACAGTTAGAAAGAAAAATCGCTGCATAGTTGGTCTGTCAGATAAAATTGTTACAGAGTATGCCCAGTAGATCAAGTGGATTAAAACAAACAGTATGAAGGATAACAAAAGTGAATAGTTATATGAAATGGTATTTTATAATGAAATGGAGATTGCTAACTGGTTTGGCAATTTAGGGGTTTATATAATTAAGGTATATTACAAACATCAGTTCCTAAGCTTTTCTGGCTTTAGTCACCCTTGCCAAGCATTTCAGAAGTTCCCGGCACCCTTATTAGAAAATATAAATTCTAGTTTGTCAGTATTTTGTTGATTCAACATCAGTGTAACAAAATTTTGTCCCTGGATGATATGAAAATACTCATCTTTACACTGATGCTGCTTTAATGAACAAAAATGGATGACAGAGAGAGTCGGTAATACGAAAATTATTTTTGCCCTCAATTTTGGCGGCGGCACCCTCAGTTCATCTCACGGCACTCTCTGGTGCCGCGGCACACCGGTTGGGAACCACTGCCGTACATGATATAGATTCCTTTGAATGCAAGAGGTTCTCCCTCTTCAGATAAAGAAAAAAAATCTGGCTTCAGTTGATAGGCTGAAGGGTTTTTCGTGGGTCTTCGAAGCTGAAGAACACGCCTTCATGGGAGAACGTGGTGTTAAAAAAAAAAAAAAAAAAAAAAAAAAAAAAAAAAAAAAAAAAAAAAAAAAACATGTTTCCTACAGCTAAAGTTGCCACGTTGTCGAATCTGATCCTAGAGCCAGAACATATGGCAATTACCTGGAACCATTGGGAATCGATCCCAGATACACGTAGGGACATCAAATATTTCTAAGATTCAATATGTTATTCTTAGGTGCGCTGGGCATAAAACCTTTATGAATACTCCCTCTTTGTCCAAAGTATACATGTTCTTGTTTGTTGTAAAGACATATGAGCTCAATGCATACGTTACGTAAGGATACATTTTGTTTGCGTTGTTTTCGAAAATTGAAAATATGTTTTCTATGTGCAAGTGTAGTAAGAGAGAATAGAATTAATCTGGAAGACTTCTCTTAAGTCCACAGTTATAAGAGTTGATATGCTGGTATGTGATCGTGCTGTTGACATTCGAATCCATTATGAAATAAATACTTGGTTCCTTGACTGGTTCAGTAGTAAAGCTGTCACTTCACGCGGAAGTGATTTGAGTTCGAGTCCCCGTTGTGGATACAAAAGTGGGTGCTGATGGACTTCATTCGTATCAGTTACGTATATATGCACACTATCAAGTTCGCCTGATGCCTTATTCAGACAAGACACACGTACATATAATGAAAGCGATATCTGCGTTTGCATGATGGAGTTATACTACCTTAATGACATCCATCCTGAGTCCACTGCTGAACAAAGGCCTCCTTCATAGCATTCCATGATTCACACAACCGCGCCAACCTCTGCCATGTCACTCCTGCAAACTTCTCAGTCTCGTCTCTCCACCTTCTGCCTGGTCTCCCTCTTCCACGCTTTCTATCTCGCGGCGTCCACGATAAAATATTAACGGTGACTAATTAATTAATAGGCAATAAGCCACTTTGGTGAGGTAGAGGATGCACTGTAACACAGCACAAACCCGAGGTTCTGCAGTAGACTTTCATTATAAATAGCTGAGCGGATTAGGGCGTCGTTACTTGCGGCGAAGGTCGAGGGGATGGCAGTTCGAATCCTGCCACCGGCGAAGTTGAACTAAGGGCATGGTTCATTAAATTCCACGCTACCAAGTCCTCTGTGAGGGGCACCGTCCTAGCCTTCCGATAGTGGGGAGTTTGTGACGTTAAACCATATCATCAACATCATCACGAGTATATCACAGTTATATCACAGTATATCACATGCAACGTTATCATTCTATTGCTGTAAAGGTCATAAATGCTAACAACTGCACGTGTAATGCTTTCTTCTATCAAAAGTAAAAACGCAAATCTTTCAATTAAGCTCCGTATATGAAAGTCATGACATACATACGAAGGTCATGCTAAAGAGACTACGTTTATATCAAGACACAAATGAAAAACGGAAACTGTATCACTTGCGGCTTTTTCATATATTGTAGACGTAATCCCTGCAATTAAATAAGCGAAGAATTTGTTCTGGGTATTCTGTGATCGTCATTTTTCCTCTTGTATTACTAAAGATATAAAACCCAACAGCCTTTTAATTTTGTTTATATTTATCTGTAACACACAGAAGCGTTGCGCTGAACGTGCCTATTGCTGGTATACGTGGGGGTATGAACGCGTGTAGACTGGTGTGTGTGTGTAGGGGGGGTGGGGTGTAGTGGCACATGCCAAGGGAAGGCAGGAGCGTGTAGCCCAACAGATGGCAACCCACACAACAATGCCTAATGACGCCTCCCTGCCCGGCGCTTATCTCTCCTATCTCTTTTTCTCTTTCTCGTCAGCGTTTTCATGACTTTTTCTCCACTTCCCCCTCCTGCCCACGCACCCTAGGTTAAAAAAAAATGGGGCGTGGGGGAGAAAGGTGGATCAAAAGGAAGAGGAAGAAAAGGAAGAGATAGAGAAGAATAAAAGAATAATTTGGAGGAAAAGGAGGGGCAGGGAAGAAAAACATGAATAGAAGGAGGAGGAGGAGAAAGGAAAGGAGGAAAATGTGAAGGAAAAAGTTAGGGAGGACAAGATGTAGGGTTAAGAATAGCGAAAGAGGACGTAGAAAGAAGAAGTGGAAGAGAGGAAGCAAAAAGAGAGAAGACAAGGGAAGTTGTGTGTGAAGACAAGTAGAAATATTAGTGCATTGCCAGCAGGAGTAGAAAGAGGAGGAGGAGAAGGAGAGGGAGGAAGAGGAGGAGGATGAGGCTGAGGAGGAAAAGGAGGAGGAGGAAGAGGAGGAGGAGGAAGAGGAGGAAGAGGAGGCGGAGGAAAAGGAGGAGGAAAAGGAGGAGGAGGAAGAGGAGGAGAAGGAGGAAGAAGAGGAGGAGAAGGAAGAGGATTGAGGAGAAGAGGGAAAATGGACCATTAGTGTATTGCCAACTGTAGAAAGAGGAGGAGGCGGAGGAGGAGGAAGAGGAAGAGAAGGAAGAGGATTGAGAAGAAAAGGGAAAATGGACCATCAGAAAGAAAAGGAAATGTGAACCTTGGAAAGGTAAATGAGGAATGTGAGTAGAGAGATTTGGAGTTGAAATTGGAGTTATGGCATTCTCCATGACTGCCTTCCGACAAGAATACATGCTTGTTCCAGGTCTTGGTCTCTGGTTTCAACCTTTTCTTCAGTAGTTCAGTTTTATTTTGCTTTTTTTTTCAACTACGCAATGTCCACAGTACGAAAGTAATTCTGAATCCTCCTCCTTTTCCCGTTCCTCCTCCTCCCTCCTCCTCCTCCTCCTCCTCCTCTCAGGTCTTGTCCTCTGGTTTCAACCTTTTCTTCAGTAGTTCAGTTTTATTTTGCCTTTTTTTTTTTTTAACTACGCAATGTCCACAGTACGAAAGTAATTCTGAATCCTCCTCCTTTTCCCGTTCCTCCTCCTCCCTCCTCCTCCTCCTCCTCCTCTCAGGTCTTGTCCTCTGGTTTCAACCTTTTCTTCAGTAGTTCAGTTTTATTTTGCCTTTTTTTTTTTTTTTTAACTACGCAATGTCCACAGTACGAAAGTAATTCTGAATCCTCCTCCTTTTCCCGTTCCTCCTCCTCCCTCCTCCTCCTCCTCCTCCTCCTCCTCTCAGGTCTTGTCCTCTGGTTTCAACCTTTTCTTCAGTAGTTCAGTTTTATTTTGCCTTTTTTTTTAACTACGTAATGTCCACAGTACGAAAGTAATTCTGAATCCTCCTCCTTTTCCCGTTCCTCCTCCTCCTCCTCCTCCTCCTCCTCTCAGGTCTTGTCCTCTGGTTTCAACCTTTTCTTCAGTAGTTCAGTTTTATTTTGCCTTTTTTTTTTAACTACGTAATGTCCACAGTACGAAAGTAATTCTGAATCCTCCTCCTTTTCCTGTTCCTCCTCCTCCTCCTCCTCCTCCTCCTCTCAGGTCTTGTCCTCTGGTTTCAACCTTTTCTTCAGTAGTTCAATTTTATTCTGAATCTTCCTTCTGTTCCCGTTCCTCCTCCTCCTTCCTCCTCCTCTTATTTCTTCTCTCCATTCTCTTCCCCCTTCTTCCTTCTCTTTTTCCTCTGTTTCTTCCGCTGTCTCCTTTTCCTCCTCTTCCTCTTCTGCTTCCTCCCCAGCCTCCTCTTCCTCCTCCTTCTCCATTTCTTCTCCTTCATCTTCCTCCTTCTCCTCTTATTTCTTCGCTTTATTCTCTTTACCTTCTTCTTTCTCTTTTTCCTCTGTTTCTTCAGCTGTCTTCTTTTCCTCCTCTTCCTCTTCTTCTTCCTCCGCAGCCTCCCCTTCCTCCTTCTTCTCCGTTTCTTCTCCTTCCTCCTCCTCCTCCTTCTCCTCTTATTTCATCGCTTCATTCTCTTTACCTTCTTCCTTCTCTCTTTCCTCTGTTTCTTCAGCTGTCTTCTTTTCCTCCTCTTCCTCTTCTGCTTCCTCCACAGCCTCCCCTTCCTCCTTCTTCTCCGTCTCTTCTCCTTCCTCCTCCTCTTCCTTCTCTTTCGACTCTTTCTATTCCTTCCTTCCTCCTTCCAATTACTATTACATCTTGGAAGTCACAAAGTCGTTTTTTATCCCCTCTCTCTCTCTCTCTACCTCTTTGATCTTTACCTATATCTCTCCTTCCTCTTCCATCCTCTCCCTTTCTTTTTTCTTCTCTCTTCTTTTTCTTCCTCTATTATTCTCTCTTCTCCATCTTCCTTTCTCTCTCTTTCTCTGCCTCTCTTGGTCTGTCTCTCGTCGTCTTTCTCTCCCCTCTGACCCTCTTCCTCTCTCTCTCCTCTGTCTTTCTCCCTCTCTCTCTCATGTCTCTCTCTTCCTCTACCTCTGTGTATCTCTCGACAGCTGTCTCTCTCCTCTGTCTTTCTTCCTCTGTCCCTTTCTCTGTCGCTGTTTCTTCCTTACTCTCTCTTCCTTTTTCTTCTTCTTACTCTTTTCCTTACTTTCTTACTTCTCTTTTCCTCTCTCTTTCTCTCTTTTCCTCACTTCCTCTCTTCCTCTCTGCCACTCCCTCTGCCTCTGCCCATCTGCCTACCTGCCTTTCTGCCTCTCTTTCTCTCTGTCTCTATCTTTCTCTCTCTCTTTCTTTCCTTGTCTCTCTGTGTCTATGTCTTTGTCTTTGTCTTTGTCTTTGTCTTTGTCTTTGTCTCTGTCTCTGTCTCTGTCTCTGTCTCTGTCTCTGTCTCTGTCTCTGTCTCTGTCTCTGTCTCTGTCTCTGTCTCTGTCTCTGTCTCTGTCTCTGTCTCTGTCTCTGTCTCTGTCTCTGTCTCTGTCTCTGTCTCTGTCTCTGTCTCTGTCTCTGTCCCTGTCTCTGTCTCTGTCTCTGTCTCTGTCTCTGTCTCTGTCTCTGTCTCTGTCTCTGTCTCTGTTTCTGTCTGTTTCTGTCTCTTTCTCTTCTCTATCTCTTCATGCTCTCCGTGTTTTTTTTTCTTTCTTTTTTTCTTTCTTCCCTCTCTCGAGTGGTGATGAAAAAGACTCCGTCTGAGGCTGGACGTCTTCCTGCCCCCGCTGCAACATCTTTTCTGCCTCATTACCTTCGCCTTCATCTTCGTCTTCTCCTTCATCATCTCCTGCTTCTTCACCCACTCTTTCCTTTTCTTCATGTTCTGGCTTCTGGAACCATCGACGAGTACATGCAGGAACCTCAGAGGAAGGACGTTGGAGACCATCATCTCCCTATCGCCCGTCTCGGACTTGTACAATAAATTAGTCAACTTTAGATGTATTCCGTCCTCTTTTTCATACAAGGAGAGCCGACAAGCAGCATCTGCTTTCTTCTTCTTACCACTCTAAGCCGGCGACTAAGAAATATTTCCGCAATAACATTACACAGACAACAGTTCCTTATTTCTTCCCAGAGAGATCAATGTGAGTGCTCTAGGACCGTTTCCAGTCAATGTGGGGCTGCGGGTTTCTTCCTCCTCCTCATAATACCCCTCCCTTCTCTCCCCTCCCCTCCTCCTCCTCTTCCTCCACCCCTCTTCCTCCCCCTCTTCCTTCTCGTCATCTGTCTCTTTTCCTCTGTCTGCCTCTGTCACTGTCTCAGTCTCTGTATCTTACTTTCTCTTTCTTCCTTTTTCTTCTTCTTACTCTTTACTTTCTTCCTTCTCTCTTCCTCTCTCTTTCTTCCCTCTTTATTCCTCTTTCTTCTCCTCTTCCCATCTTTCCCGAGTGTTGCTCCCCACCTCTTTACATCCTCAAGACCTCTGCCGTAGGTGTTGGTGGGGTGACCCCGAGGCAGCCCTAATAAGGCCTTCGGTGTCCTCGTTTTCCACGCGTTCACCTTATCTCTGTTTCTTCCATTTAGCACACTACCTCCTCCTCCTCCACCTCTTCCCTTTCTCCTCCTCCTCCCCCTCCACTTCTTCCCTTTCTCCTCCTCCTCTCCCTCCTCCTCCTCCTCCTCTTCCTCCTCCTTCACTTTCTCCTCATCCTCCCTCTCCTCCTTTTCTTCCTTTCTGTTCTCCCTCATCATTATCCTCATTCCCCTTTTATCATAATCATTACATTTACACTTGCTCCTACCTTTACTCTTATTCCTTGTTCTCTTACTTACTTTTTCATATGCGCGCACGAACACACACACACACACACACACACACACACACACACACACACACACACACACACACACACACACACACACACACACACAAACACACACACACACACACACACACACACACACACACACACACACACACACACACACACACACGCACACACACACACACACACACACACGCACACACGCACACACAAACACACAAACACACAAACACAAACACACACACACACACACACACACACACACACACACACACACACACACACACACACACACACACACACACACACAAATCGGCTTGCCACAACTGACAAGGTTTGGCCTACAGGGGTTTCTCACTTTCCACTTCTTGAGAGTGGTACAGTAAATCACCTATGGCTCAGTCTGGTGGCTTTTGCCAGTTACCTGGAAACCAAGAATTTCTTGCAAGATTGACTAACTGATCGTAATACTTTCCTACTTTTTTCTGATTCCCTCCCTTTCCCGCCTGCACTTGTTTCATCTAATATTTTTCTGTAATTTGTTTTATTGTATATTTCTTTATTTTATCTACATTGATCTATGATTAACCCTTTAAACTCTGATGATAAGATTCTTGTCATTTGGTCAAATAAAACAAAAAATCATAAGACACCAAAATGTTTGATCAAACACCAGAAAAATATGACGTTAGTCCTCACGCGGTCAAGCCGCATCAGATGATATTAGGATGTACGGGCCGGCGCGAGGCCTACCATATCCGGTTTTTCGTATCTACACCACAAGCGGTTGACATGAGTTGAATGGGTTAAGACAACCCGCATACTCCTTCAAGAACATCGACGACTGCACTCTCATTCTCATTCTTCAGTCATCCATGGCATAATCTAAAAACCCTCTCGAATTATATATTCAGCTATCGTCTGTTCAATCGAACTTGAAGACTTATAACAGAAAAGAATAATCCCGTTAAAGTAATAACTGTAACACGAAGAGAATATCTAGAAATTATCTAAAATCATAATTTGCTGAAATATGAAAGTTACGACTTAATGTGTCAGGAGCATTACTTCCTGAAATATCTCGCCAATTTATCATAGTATAAATCACTGTAGTATTATAATACGTATATTCATCAGAGTGAGCTTCCATGGAGATGTTTTTATTCGTAAACTTCTTAAACGAGGTATTATGGCTTACCAAAGTCCACCTAAATCATCCACCTCTCACGCCATTCCACAAACAAAAGAGGTTTTCCCTCAGCTTAATAAAATCACATGGCGGCAACTAGATCAAATCAATTAGAGGATATAAGAACATAAGAATGAAGGAGACTGCAAGAGACCATATGGCCTACACTAGGCAGCTCCGAATCTATCACCACCTGTCATCCCCATCCATAAAGTTGTCTGATCGTTTCTTAAAACAACTGATAGTTTCAGCGCTTAGTACATGATTACTAAGTTTATTCCATTCGTCAACCACCCTATTAGTAAACCAATTCTTGCCTATTTCCTTATTAAAGCTAAGTTTGTCCAGTTAAATCCATTACTGCGAGTCCTGCCCTGTTGTTTTAATATGATATGAGAGACAAGTTCCAAGATCTTTCCTCTCCTTGGCTCGAGTTCCACACTCCTCTCCAATTCCCAGCAGTGACTGTCCAAGCGAATATAGGTAAGGTGACGGCTTCGGCCGTAGCTACGCGCCTCCCGGCGTAGGATCCTCAGTACCTTAACTCGCTTCCTATGGATTACCTTTTATCTTTAGCTCCACACTTGTTCCCTCCACCACTTTGTTGACAGAACTTGCTCTCGCATCCACTGTTATCAACAAAACCCTTGTGCTTGTTCTTGTGCTGTAGTGCCCGAGTATTTCCTTGTGTCCGCGGTTGCCTGTGTGTCCGTGTGTCCATGTGTGTCCGTGTGTTTCTGTGTGTGTCTGTGTGCGTCTGTGTGTGTCTGTGTGTGTCTGGGTGTATCCGTGCGTGTGTCGATTTAAGTGTGTGTCCGTTTATTTATGCGTACGTTTATGTTCGTGTCCGTTTATGTGTGTGTGTCCGTTTATGTATGTCCGTGTGCGTGTCAGTACGTGTCTGTGTGTCCTTGTGTGTTTTCGTGTGTGTGTTCGTGTGTGTTTTCCTGGTCTTGGATCACATGTTGGACTCGTGGTTGACAATTTTTAATCTCCCACATAAGAGCTCAGAGCTCGTATGACCGATCTATGGGTAATTTTGTGACCTTACACGCACACACAACTCCCCGCCCACGAAAGTTAGAGTAACAATCCGCAGCGCAGCGATACTGAAATTATTTTAGCCCTGAGCGTGATTCGATCCCGGACCGCCGTAGTGGCATGCGAGAACTCTAAAACTACCGCGCCACGAGGTTTTGTGTGTGTGTCTGTGCGTTTCGTGTCCGCGCCTGTGTACAAGCCCGGGCCGGAAGGCCAGCACATACACATATGCATACGAAATTAAACTCATTTTCAAGCAATTTTAACGCAACACATCCCCTTCAACCTCGGCCTCTTCTTCCCCCTCCCCGAACCTTTCGTGCTCTACTTTGACCTGACAAGGAACCGTTTTCCTTAATTCCGTCACTAATGTGTCTTTTCATGTCTCCCTGCAGGATTTCGTTCTCGACCCTCTGGAGAATTCTGGGTCGCGTCCTTCTTCTGCTCGATCTCCTTTATCGCATTACTCAATTTCTCCCTCGTGAGGCTTCTGGCCTGAACGAAGCGCCTCCTGGTGTTTGCGTCTTTTCCTCTCTATTCTTTTTGTCATTTATTTGTTTCTCTTTCTTTCCTGCCTTCTTTCTTTTTTCCCTAAATGTTTTTCTTTTCATCTTTCTATATTTCTTTTCTTTCTTTTTCTTTCTTTCTTTCTTTCCTTCTTTCCTTCTTTCCTTCTTTTTTTCCTTCTTTCCTTCTTTCCTTCTTTCTTTCTTTCCTTCTTTCTTTCTTTCTTTCTTTATTTTTGTTGTTCTTTTTTCTTTCTTGTCTTTCCTTCTCTCACTCCTCTTTTTTCACTCTTTGTTTCTTCTCTCCTCTTTATTTCACCTTTTTATTATTATTATTTTAAGTATCATCTTAAGTCTAATATCATTCTTCCGCATTTTCCTCCATTCTCTCCTCCTCTACTTATTAGAGAGAAATAGCTTTTCATCGTCTGTGGTTCGAAAATTCTGAAATTACCTTTATTTCCATGTGGTCCTTCATCCTAATGCATTTTGTTTCCAAAACCTCAGTTATTGAAACATGACATAGATATTTTACTTTAGACTTTTGGTATATTTACACACACGCGCCCGCGCGCACGCACGCACGCACGAACACGCCTACACACACCACACACACACACAAACACACACACACACACACACACACACACACACACACATAAATATATATATATATATATATATATATATATATATATATATATATATATATATATATATATATATATATATATATATATATATATATACAAATACGCGTACACACCAACTACCTGCTCACCTAATCACCTTGTCATCTACTAATCTCCTCACCTTATCACTTACTTACCCTCTTACCTACACATCTGCTCACCTACTCACCTAACCACTTATTCACCAATACATCTTCCTACCTTCATGCATTTCTTCTTTCTCTCCCTACTTCCTTCTTTCTCTACTTTCAAAGCTTCCTCCTCTTCCTTCCTCTTTTTATTTTCTTCTCTTCTTATTTCCTTCCTTTCTTCATTGTCATCTCTATCATATTTTTTTTCCTTTCCTTTCCTTTGGTTTTCTTTGTTTCTTCTCTTTTCTCCCTGTTGCTCTCTTATTTTTAATTTTCCAATTTCTATCGTGTCTTCTCCTCTTTCCCTTTTCCTTTAATTCTAACTTGCCTTCGGGTCATTCTCCGTCTCTTTCTACATCTGCTCATGTCTCTTTTCTAATCCTCTTATCCACTCTTTTTTTGTTTCTTGTATCTCATTTCTACTTGCTCTTTTTGCTGTTGGTCTATCCCACCACCTTTGCTTCATATATTGTTCCACAACATTCTCCTCACCTCTCCTCTCCTTTTCTGTCCTCTCCTCACATCTCTTCTACTCTTCTCTCCTCTCTTATTACATTAATGTCTACAAGACGGCAGATAGCAATGATAGTTACGATGCTATTTACCTTGACTTTATCAAAGCGTTCGACAAAGTGCCCCACCAGAGACTACTAAACAAAAGCAAAGCCCATGGCATAGAAGAGAAAGGTTTTGAATGGATTAGATCATCGATTAATGACAGAAAACAGACGTTCCCCATGAACAGTGTAAAATACAAATGGAGTAGTGTTACTAGTGGAGTTCCCCAGGGATCGGTTTTGAGTTCTTTGTTGTTCATTGCGTGTATAGGACCCCATATTAGGTCCGGAGAAGATGCTGTGGGCACTGCAGGAAGTTTTAAACAAATTGTGCTTATGATCGACGAAATGGCAAATAAACTTCAATGTATCAAAGTGTAGTGTGTTTAACGTAGGTTTACACAACCCAGAAAACAAGTATACCTTGCATAACACCATTTTAGAGAAAACAGAATGTGAAAAGGACTTTGGAGTGTTAGTGAGTCTGGACTTTAAATCCAGGAAATAGTACATTAGTACAAGGAATAGAGTTAACAGGACATTAGGATTTATTGCTAGGAAAGTTACAAACAAAACTGCAGAGGTAGTTAATAAAATTTGGTGATAGTTAGATCCATCCTTGACTATGCGGCACAGTTTCGATCTCCGTGCTATGAAATGGATGTTAACTCACTAGAAGCAATACAGAGGAGAATTACCAAAATGATACAAGGGTTTTCAAATTCACCATATGAAGGCAGGCTTAGGCACAATAGCCAACACTCTGGAAAGACGTAGGGTGAGGGATGATCAAATAGAGGTATTCACATGAGTCAAGGGCTTTAACAAAAGTGATGCAGACAAGGTCATCATATTAAGACAGCACGATAGGACTCGCAGTATTTGGTTTGATTTCGACAAATTTAGGATTAAGAAAGCAATAGGCAACAGTCTACCAATAAAGTGATTAATGAATGGAATAGACTTAGTAAACATGTAGTGAGCGCTGAAACTATCAGTTGTTTTAAGAAAAGGATAGAAAACTTTATGGATGGGGATGATGGATGGTAATGGACAAGAAACTGCCTAGTATAGGCCTTATGGTCTCTTGCAGTCTCCTCCATTCTTATATTCATATGTTCTCTCTTCTCTTCTCCTCTCCTCTCCTATCCTGTCCACCCCTCTCCTCTCCGTTCTTCCCCTCCTTTCTCCTCTCCTTTCCTCCCCTCTCCTGTCTTCTCCTCTCCTTTCTTCCCCTTCTTTCTCCTCTCCTTTCCTCCCATCTCCTATCCTCTCCTCTCTTCTCCTCTCCTCTCCTCTCCTCTCCTCTCCTCTCCTCTCCTCTCCTCTCCTCTCCTCTCCTCTCCTCTCCTCTCCTCTCAACTCTCCTCATCTCTCCTATCCCCTCTCCTTACCTCTCCCCTCCCCTTCTCTACCCTTCTCTCCCCTCCCCTCCCCTTTTCTCCTCTCTCTCCCCCTCCCCTTCTCTCCCCTTCCCCTCCCTTCCCTTTCCCTTCCCCTCCCCTTCTCTCCCCTCCCCTCCCCTTCCCTCCCCTCTCTCCCCTTCCCTTTTATCCCCTTCCCCTCCCTTCCCTTCCTCTCCCCTCCCCTCCCTTCCCATCTTCTCCCCCCTCCCCTCCCTTCCCCTCTCCTCCCGTCTCCTCCTTTCCTCTCATTTCCTTCCCTGTACTCTCCTCTCCTCTCCTTTCCCATGCTCTCCTCTCTATTTGTTTCATTATCTCTTCTCTCCTCTGTTCTCCTCTGCTCCATTTTCTCTCGTCACCTGACCTCTCCTCTTGTTTCCTCCTTTTAGCTTTCCTCTTTTAGTTTCTCTTTTCTGTTGCCCCAATTCTCTTCTTTCCTCTTTTATTCCTGCATCCTATTCCTCGCTACTGATTTTCGTTCCTTTCTTTAGTTCTCCTCTCTTCTCCTTTCTCTTCCTCTCCTTGTTCTCTTTTCTCCCTTTCTCTTCTCTTTCTCTGATCATCCAGTTTCACGCTATACTTTGAAGACATTTAGTCTTTCTTATTATTCCCCTTCTTCCTCCTCATCCTCCTTCCTTCTCCAATCCCTCTTCTAATTCACTTTGGGCTTTCGTCTCAGTCCTCGTCTTGTCTTCTCCCTATATTCATTCTACGTGACATTTCGCTCGGGCGAAATTTTGCGTCATATTTCTCGCAACTTGTTCTTTTTGCTATGCCCGTCACGTAACAAACTACTATCACGTTATCGCGTAACGTTTCTGATCCAAACTTCCTCGTAAAATATTTTCGTCACAATTCTAGAAACATTTCTCCATTCTGTCTTGGCTTCTTTCTCTCTGTCTCTCTGTCTCTCTGTCTATCTCTCCGTCTCTGTCTCTTTGTCTCTTTGTCTCTCTATCTCTGTCTCCCTGTCTCTTTGTCTCTCTGTCTATCTGTCTGTCTGTCTCTGCCGCTCTGTCGTTGTCTCTCTCTCTCTCTATCCCTGTCTATGTCTCTGTCTCTCTGCCACTGTCTCTCTGTTTCTCCGTGTCTGTCTCTCTGTCTCTGTCTCTGCCTCTCTCTTTGTCTACCTCTCTGTCTCTCTGTCTCTGTCTCTCTGCCTCTCTGTCTCTGACTCTCTTTTTCTCTATCTCTCTGTCTCTGTATCTGTATCTGCTTCTATCTCTGTCTCTCTGTCTCTGTTTTCCTGTTTCCTGTCTCTACATCTATTTCTCTCAGTACACACACACACACACACACACACACACACACACACACACACACACACACACACATATATATACATATATATATATATATATATATATATATATATACATATATATAAATATATATATATATATATATATATATATTCATATAAGTATGTATGCATACATGTATGCATTCATGTATATATACATGTATATATATATAAATATAATATATGTATATATATATATATATATATATATATATATATTTCCTCCGATTTTCTTTTTCTCTTTGGCTCTCACGCACATCGCATGGCGTGGCCCTCTACTTTTGATCCTCGTTAGTTGTGTTCTTCTGCATCGGACTTGTAACGATTCGTCAGGCTGACACATGAGAGAGAGAGAGAGAGAGAGAGAGAGAGAGAGAGAGAGAGAGAGAGAGAGAGAGAGAGAGAGAGAGAGAGAGAGAGAGAGAGAGAGAGAGAGAGAAGACGTGTTGCGAGAGTGCAAGTGCGAGAGAGAGCGAGAACGAACGAGACAGAACGAGAGAGAGAGAGAGAGAGAGAGAGAGAGAGAGAGAGAGAGAGAGAGAGAGAGAGAGAGAGAGAGAGAGCGAGAGTGCGAGAGAGTGTGCGAAAGAGATCAAGAGAGACATAGAATTCTTTTGTTACTTGACACATGTACATGGTTCCCTCCAAGTCTTTTGCTTTTCTCTTCGTCAAAAATGTTCTTCCCAAAGAAGAGTTTACTTTTCCTGGCAAGACGAAGGGTCTTCTGTTGAGTCGTACTTCCTTCCTGTTTCCCAAAGGGTCCTGAAATACATCTCCGTTTCTGTTGTTATCGAGATCGACTTATACACGAAT
>NC_134789.1:57662531-57670031 GCF_046742065.1 Oratosquilla oratoria
AGCAACAGAAGCACAATAGCGTAATGATTACTGCAGATTGCAAGGTTCTTGCAAAGTGATTGGTTTTCAAGGTTACTCGTCCCACGTGGTAAACAAAGAATGAATACTGAGTGAGCACAAATCACCAAAATCTACCTGTATTCATCGATGTGCACTATATCGAATATAAGATAACGCGCGATACAGAAAATGAAAGAGTATAATGTGCAAATACTGACTATACTGACCTTACAAGTGAAAAAGTGATCAAGTAGGCCTTCTTTTTCATCTTCACCTTTTCTTTGTCTCTCCCCCCTTCCTTCTTCCATTACTTCTTCTTTCCTCTTCTTCCTATCCATTCTCTCCCATCTATTCTCCTTCTCCTGGTATTTTGTCCTTTTCCTTCACTTTTGTACAGAGTATGCAAATAATTTTTACATATAAGTAAATCTTACAATACAAGGGCTATCCTCGTATGCGACACAATATTTACAATATATAATTTGATTACAATTGACATATATAATTGTTTTACCAAGATTATAAATTTTATATTACAAAGAAGTTATATGCATTAAGGGGACACTGCAGAAGTGGTGTGTTGCCACACCTTTCTCTCGCCTTTCATTTTCCTTCCTCTTTCTTCCCCACTCATATATCTTCCCTGTTTCAGAGAGAGACGCAGTACCTATAAACTCTTCACCTCAAGTTCCTGCACTTTGATAATATGATTTTATCTGGATCGCCCTGTACGAACTTGCATGGTACATTGTAGTCTCTGTTTCCCTCTTCTCATCATTCCTCTCTACATTCTCGCTCTATCTACCCACTCTCTCTTCGCCCCTTCCAAAACCTTTCACTCCCTACATACACATGTAGCCAGTTTTGTTTTGTAGCAAATCAGACAAGAGGAGAGGGAGAGGGAAGGAGAAAGGGGGAGAGAGGAGGGAAAAGGAAGGGAAAGGGGTACGAAGAGGGGAGAGAGAAGGAATGGAAAGGGGGAGGGAGAGAGGGAGGGAGTGGGGGAAGGAGAGGGGGACGGAGAGGGGAGAGGGAAGGAAGGGAGAGGAGGAGGGAGTGGGAAGGGAAAGGAGGGGGGAGAGGGAAGGGAAAGGAGGAGGGAGAGAGGGAGAGGGAGGGAGAGGAAGGGAGGTGAAGGGGAGGAATTTAAGGTGGCGGAGGAAGGGGAGGCGGAGAAGGAGTAGGTGGAGGAGAAGGAAGATGAATAGATATGAGAAAGAGGAAGAGTAGAAGAAGAGGGGGAGGAATAGAAAGTGAGAGAGGAGAAAGAGGAGAAGAAGAAGGAAAAGGAAGAACAAGAAGAGAAAGGGAATTAGAGGGCGGAGGGAGAAAGTGTGGAAGGTTTGATCCACACTTTGGAGGCGGTGTGAGGAGCGGAGTAATTAAAAGCTGGTTAGGTCTACGGATTTTCTCCAGTAAATCGTAGCCAGTTGTCTTTTCCAGAGCCAGCCGAGATCTGCGCTAGGAAGTAAGGCAACTGACCACAAAAGATGTGACAGTTGCCACTACATCAATTTTTGGTCGTACAGTAATATTTACAATGTAACAGAAATAGGTATTTACATGGTTGAGTGTTGCACTCAATATTAAATAAAAAATATTTACAATTATGATACATGGTGAAAAATAGAATATAGATTTAATTCCTTTTGTGGACGTACGCTTCTCAACGGTCGTATCATTGGCGGACCAGGTGTCCCTGACGTTCAACAGTAATTTGGTGCTGCTCCTGCGAAGTGCGCGACGTCGTATGCTTGATATCTATCTTCTCGTAGTGTGACGTTCTGTGATGTGTACTTGTGACGTCCTGTGACGTGTAATTGTGACGTCCTGTGACGTGTAATATATCGTCTCCCAACAAAAGGAGGGGCATATGGGAGGATGAGGGTAGAGGAAGAGGACGATGAGGAGAAAGAGGAGGATAGAGAGAGTAAGGACGGTGAGGAAGGGTGAAAATGACGAGGAAGTGGGAAGAGGTGGAGGAAGAGGATGAGGAAGGGGAAAATCGGAAACTGCAGTAGGTCTCCGGTTCTCAGTACGCGGGGAAATAGGAGGGGAAATAGGAAATCTGTTTCAGAACAATGACGCCATCACTCACATATATGACATCATAGTTGCTAGTATCCGTCACCTCCTCCTCCTCCCCTTCCTCTACCTCCTTCTCCTCCTTCTCTCCTTCCTCCTCCTCCTCCTCCTCCCCCTCCTCCTCTTCCTCCTTTACTTTCTTCCACTCCTTCCCCGACACCTCCTTCTTCTTCACCCATTAACATCATTCCTTGTGACGGCCTGAATAATGATGCAGTTCAAAATGTACAACAAAAGAGTTTCTCAACAAGTGTTTGGCCAGTGTGTTGAACCGATCTGATGCCTCGCACTATCCAAATCAAGCCAGAAAACACAACTAAAGCTAACTCTAACTATTGCCCGTAGACTCACGACCATGGAATCACCCAGTTTCATCAGATCTGCAAGTTCTTTGTATTTGTTTATCCTCTCGACCTCATCTCTCGTCATAAGCCTTTCGTAACCTATATAAATCTCACTCCTTTAACTTTTACAAAGAAACGGCGAACGCAGCTAATTAGATGTCTTTGTTTGCAAGGTTGAATAGGGAAAAGGGGGTTATCAGAACTACCAATTGAAAATCCCTTCTGAGGTCTTGTAGTCGTCTAAAGAGTATAATTTTTTTTTTTTTTTTGTTTTTTTAGCAACTCCTCTGAGGTCTTGTAGTCGTCTAAAGAGTACAATTTTGTTTTTTTTTTTTTTTTTTTTTTTTTTTTTTTTTAGCAACTCCTCTGAGGTCTTGTAGTCGTCTAAAGAGTACAATTTTTGTTCTCTTTTTTTATTCTTTTTTTATTGTTATTATTATTTTTTTTTTTTAGCAACTCCACATGCGCGCTCATGAACACGTTTGTCAATATGAGCTCCTCCAGCGACTTACTACGAGGAGAGTAAAATATACATACGACCATGGCCCTCTCTTCTTCCTCTTCCTCCTCCTCTTCACTTCCTTTCTCCTCCTCCTCTTCCTCCTCGATTTCTTCTTCCTCCTTCTCTTCCTCTTCCTCTCTTTTCTCCTCCTCTTCCTTTTTCTCGTACTTTATCTCTTCATTCCCCTCCTCCTTCTATTCCTCCTCCTCCTATTCCTCATCCTCATCCTCATCCTTCTTCTTCCTCTCTTCCTCTTCCTCATCTTCTTTTTTCTCTTCATCCTCCTCCTCTTCCTCTACCTCTTCCTCTTATTATTTTTCCTCATACTTTACTTCTTTGTCTTCCTTCTCCCCTTCTTCTCGACCCTCTTCTTTTTCTTATTCTTCCTTCTCCTCTTCTTATCACTCCTCCTTCTCCTGCTCCTCATTTTTCTCTTTCTTTCTCTTTACCTCTTCCCTCTCCTTCTTCGCCTCCGCCTTACTCCTGTCCATCCTCTTCCTTCTGTTCTTTCTCCTCCTCCACCTCCTCTTCTTAAATCTCTTCTTTCTATTTCCCTCCCTCCTACTCCTCGTCATTCTCCTCCTCCTCCTCTTCTCTCTTTCTCCTACTCCTCATCCTCTTCCTCTTTCTTTTCTTCCTCTTTCTCCTCCTTCTCTTCCTTTTCTTTTTCCTCATTCTCTTCCTCCTCTTTGTCCTCCAATTACTTCTCTTCTTTTTCCTCATTCTCTTCCTCCTCTTTGTCCTCCAATTTCTTCTCTTCTTTTTTCTTCTGTCCCTCCACATCCTCCTCTTCCACGTCTACCACCCTCCTCCCCGTCCTCTTCCTTTGGGTCCTCCTTTTCCTCCTTCCATTTCTCCTCCTCTTTTTCTCCTTTTTTCCTCCTCTTTTCCTCCTCCATTTCCTCCTCCTCTTTTTCTCCTTTTTTCCTCCTCTTTTCCTCCTCCATTTCCTCCTCCTCTTTTCCTCCTCTTTTCCTACTCCTCTTTTCCTCCTCCTCCTCCTCTTTTCCTCCTCATTTTCCTCCTCTTCCTTTCTATCCTCCTCTTCTTCATCTTTTCCTTCTCTTCACTCTCGTCCTCTTCTTTCTCCTTTTTCCCCACACTTCCTCGTCTTCCTCCTCTTCTTTTCCATTAGTGCTCTTCATCTTCATCCTCATCCCTCCACCCCTCCCTCTGCTCTCTTCCTTCTGCTCTTCCCTAAGGTTCCTGCTCTTTAATCCAGATATCAGATATCATCTGGATTACTTTCATCGTATTTGTCCTTCCAATTTAACTTAGAGGGTTAATGTGGTCTATCTATCTGAAGAACTGGTTCTTGACTTGTTCGATATAATTGGATTGGATGTAAAAATTATCTCTGCTGTGATGCTCCAAGCCTTGCAAATGACGATACAGGTCTATAAAATTTTCTTGAAAAAAAAATCCAAATAATTTCGTCTTCTGTTTCCAATTTTAATTTCCTCAGCTGAATGTAAATATAATAACCATACTTTTACATAGTACTCCACACAAGAGAAAAAGATAAAGTTATGTAGAGGAAAAGGCTAAAAGGAAGTTGTTAGAAAACTATAGAAAAATAAGCCGAAAACTGTTGTTTTTCTTTGTTATGAACGTGTGCAAGATTAGTTGTCATCCACACAAGAGAAAAAGATAAAGTTATATAGAAGAAAAGACTAAAAGGAAGTTGTTAGAAAACTATAGAAAAATAAGCCGAAAACTGTTGTTTTTCTTTGTTATTCATTATTTTTCTATTTATTTTACTTTATTTTTTAAGGAGTAGGGGAAGTTCATTACAACAGATTTAGCCCCTAATTTTTAATTTTGCTCAATTTGTTTGATCTAATCTGTAGACAATTAAAACAGTCGAGTAAAGACCGACGTCGCGGTTTTGTGATTTTATTTTATTTTATTTTCTATTTTTTTTTTTTTTTTTTTTTTTTTTTTTTTTTTCTAGGACGCTAAAGCTCGTTGGTAATCTTTGTGGTTCCGGGTAAAACTAGACGATCTAATTCATCTAAAGAACATTCTAGAAAGGAGTAAATGCCTTGAACGAGATAACATTATGTCCTTAGACTACTAGTCCCCAGCCGAATAAAAGCGTTCGTCATTAGCCGTAACATGAGTGAAAGAATTAAGGATAATGCCATTCATCGTCAGACAAAATAAAATATATGAAGGACGTCACTATGCTGAAGAAGTTAAGATAACAGCAGCATGAATCATCTATGTGTATAGCCATTTTTTTGTAATAAGAATCCTTTAAATCAGTGGATCTTAACCTTTTTCAGTGCCCTTAGTGCCCCTTGGTATCTCAAAAAAAATTATCGTACCCCCATCCAATACAAACACAGTTCAAACATATGAAAAGGGTTAGTGATACAAACCTTGCTTTGCTTTCTCATTGTAAATATACAGTACCATGCACTGGCTATCATGTCTCGTACCCCCATCCAATACAAACACAATGCAAACATATGAAAAGGGTTAGTGATACAAACCTTGCTTTGCTTTCTCATTGTAAATATATAGGACCATTGCACTCGCTATCATGTCTCGTACCCCCATCCAATATGAATACAATACAAACGTATGAAAAGGATTAGTGATACAAACCTTGCTTTGCTTTCTCATTGTAAATATACAGCACCATTGCACTGGCTATCATGTCTCGTACCCTCATCCAGTATAAACACAATGCAAACATATGAAAAGGATTATTGATTCAAACCTTGGTTTGCTTTCTCATTGTAAATATACAACACCATGCACTGGCTATCATGTCTCGTACCTCCATCCAATATAGATACAATGCAAACGTATAAAAAGGATTAGTGATACAAACCTTGCTTTGCTTTCTCATTGTAAATATACAATATCATGCACTGGCTATCATGTCTTGTACCTCCATCCAATATAAATACAATGGAAACACATGAAAAGGAATAGTGATACAAATCTTGCTTTGTTTTCTCATTGTAAATATGTATTACCATTGCACTGGCTATCATGTCTTTTACCCCCAGGTTCAAGGTTTCATACCCCTTGGGGGTTCCTGAGGTACCCCAGGTTAGGAACCACTGGGTGAGAGGGTTGTTAGTTCGATTCCCGGGAGCCACTGCGTGGTTCTTGCATGGGTTTCCCCGACAGTCGTAGCCAGGCGGGGAAGCGAACCAAACATCGGCCTAAAAATCCCAGCGTCTTGCCGCAACTGACAGGGCTTGTCCTAGTAGGGGTTTCTCACTTCCCACTTTGTGAAAGTGGGATGGTGACTTTCTTGAATATCAATCAAAAGGTTAATTTTAACAAAAGTGTTTTTCCTTTAGCTGAATAGATTCGCCTGACAAGTTGATATCACTGATAAGTAGCACAGTTAAAGTTTTCTTCAGTTGAATAAAACGCTGAAAAAATAAATAAACGTAGAGGTATTTCAGCAAATGATGCCATAAATAAGTATTCAATTATTTGGAACATTGTAAAAAAAAAAAAAAAAAAAACTCGTAATATGTGAAACTAGAATATTTATGGTAATTAATGAGAGCATAAACTACGTCCAAAGTGTGGTGAATTTAAGTTTGATGGATTTATGATATATGTAAATTACCCTAAGCTCATCCTTCTGTCGGCTTACTAATGAGTAATGCTAATGTAATGTAACATGACACCATGAACAGATACTGGTCCGGCCATCTCTTGAGTATGTATCACCGTAACAGCCAATTCATGTTCACTGGAAGTTTGTGATACCAGTCCTTTCAGACCTCTTTTATTCTATCTTATTTTTTATATGTTTATTCTTATTTTATTTATCCATTTATTTATTTATTTATTTATTTTTTGAGAGGGGGAGGGGGGTTCGGTGGACTTCACAAAGGAAAAAAAAAATCACCGTTTCGTTACTCCTCTGATTGTCGAGTACCCCTGACAGCTTAATCATATGATGTAGGAATATATGATTTACAAATATAGGTCTTTAATTCCAGTTCACCCACCAATGTAAAGATGAGGTAAGTGGTAATAGCAATGGATGGAAAAACAAAAAAATGTGAGTGGAGACGACGAGCACGAATGAAAAGATTTAACACAAGAGGAAGTTGGGAAGAGAATTTTGGTGAAAGAAAAAGTCTGAGCAAGCTTTTGTGTCCGTGAATGTTATTGTTTGTGTGTGCGTGTGGTGTGTGTGCGTGTTTGTGCGTGCGTGTGTGTGTGTGTGTGTGTGTGTGTGTGTGTGTGTGTGTGTGTGTGTGTGTGTGTGTGTGTGTGTGTGTGTGTGTGTGTGTGTGTGTGTGTGTGTGTGTGTGTGTGTGTGTGTGTGTGTGTGTGTGTGTGTGTGTGTGTGTGCGTGTGTATATGTGCATGTGCATGCGTACGTATGTGTATGTGTATGTACATGTGTATGTGTATGTGTATTTGTATGTGTGTGAGTGTGTGTGTGCGTGTGTGCGAGTGTGTGTGTGTGTGTGTGTGTGTGTGTCTGTGTGTGTGGGTATGTGTGTATGTGTGTATATATGCATGTATGTATGTATGTATATATGTACGTATGTACGTGTGTATGTGTATGTGTATGTGTAT
>NC_134789.1:57690031-57692531 GCF_046742065.1 Oratosquilla oratoria
AAGGCTAGGATGATGCCCCTTACAGAGGACGCTGTCCCTTACAGAGGACGTAGTAGCGTGGAATTTAATTAACCATGCCCTTGGTCACTTCGCGAATTCCGCATACTCGACCTTCGCCGCAAGTAATGACTCCCTAACCCGCTCAGCCAGCGAGCTTCCCTGTTTTATGCGGAAACGAAATTGACAAGTGATGTCAGATAACATAACTAAAATAAGGAACAGCAATACATAAAGGTGAGATCAATGATAAAGCAAATTCAGAAACCTCTGGTATAGTTTAGTCGTCGTCACAATTCTTTGCTTTGTTGACGCTCTCAAAGCTGGTTAGAATCGTCTGTTGCTATGCAAATTGATCCTGACGAGTGTATCCTTATTGCTGAGTGGAAGGATGGATCACCACACAGTTGATTAAGATCGCCAGGCAGAATAAAATATTAAGGTCATAAAAAGGGTGAGACAAGAGGATCTAAACGAGGCATTCGAGCATAAGGGTCGCGTAGTTTGAGGTTCATAGCCACATCAAAGGGGTCGAAAAGCAATGTGAATTGCTGAATGAATGGTCAAAGCTCTCTATAGAATTTTCTTTTCATGCATAAATTTCCCAAAGTTCAAGATTTTTGTTTTGTCTGCCTTGCTTTAGATGTTTGATCATTGTGTATACTGGCTAGATTTTGCCATTTTGGAAAAAAATCCATTACTATATATAATTTTCAGTGTACTCTGAACTCAAGTGACCACAAAAGAAAAACAAAAAGTATAGATACAAAAATAAATTAAAAATATATAGTCAAAAAACTAACATATGAATAGAGAAACATCCAGATTGATAGATACATGTATAAATAAAGAAATTATAATTGAGAATAAAGAAGAAAAAAGAAAAAGAAAAAAGAAAGATTAGAGCTATATAAAGTTTTGAAGCTTCCAGTCGACAAAGGCTGGGGATAAAAAACTCTTCCCAAGTGTCGGCTGACAAAGGCCAAGGAGATGCAGAATCGAGACCTTGGTTGCTTAACATGGAAATGGAATTCAGCACAAGAAAAGTTGGTATGATTCATATAGGAACCAAGAATACGAAACAGGAGGAGGAAGAAGTATCATATGAGTCCTCTTAGATGCAACCAAACCACAGAAACATTTAGGAATGGTGATCAAAGATCTAATGGTCGTCAAACAAGTTAGTGAGAAATATAATCTAGTTTAAGTGAGCATAGTGTTTAACTAAGGAAATAATATCACATGATCAAAACAATAGATGTCTGTAATATTGTGTTTTGGGTGGCAAGGTAAATTTGATTTTGCTAAAGAAATTTTTTTCTCCACAACGAAAAGGACCATACAACACTGATCTCCGTAGAATATGTTGTTGAAGACCCTGAAGGGGCCTTCGGTGGATCGAGACTCTCTTCAGGCCAAAGTCCCTCCCTTACCTTCCATCCCTATCGGGTGCCACTTCTGAAGTGCCGCTGTTGAAGCCCCAGCCAAAGAGCTTCCAGTCGACTTCATATTGGATTGAATGTCGATGTGTTTGCAGCTGTGTATCTTGTTGGGATAGAAACCTTGAGGTAAATATCACCTTAAGACACCTTATGATCACCTTAAGACACCTTATGATCACCTTAAGACAGCCCTGGCAACCTCTTTCCATTACTGAGTAGAATTCAACTAATTTCATGAGATATATTTATGAAAATCAAGATAGATTTCATACGTAAGCCAGATAAACGCAAATAGAAAATGAGATAAAAGTATATTTTCTAATGGAATAAACTGGTTGCCATGGCATTTGAAAGGTTTAAAAGTTTTTCAAGAAAGAAGAGATTTATCCTAAACTTCACATTAACTAGTGAATACATAAATAGATAAATGAATAAACAAATAAACAAAATAAATAGATAGATATATAGATAAATAGATAAATAAATTATTGAATTAGTTAATCAAATAAATAGATGAATAAACAAATAAATAAAAGTAACGACAATATATAACAAACAGTAAACATGCAAAATAAGAAATATAAAATTGCTTATCATCGAACATACTCGTACTTGCAGGGAGAGATAGCAATTAAAGAGCCATCTATTAGCTAGTATACATAACAGAAAAATGTCGTCGAATTTTGAAATGTTTACATAGTGTGACAGTCTTTCGCGATGATACATGAGACGACTTTCGCTCGACACCACCATTTCTCTTGAGTGTTTGGATCAGTAGAAAGATGCGAAGCTTATGTCAGCTCCAGGAAGCAAGTCGATATACAAACTTTGTTTAACCTTTTTTTTTTATCTCGCCTCGAGACTCGTTTAAAGGCTCATCATCTTTTGTAAAATTATATTTTCTTTTTTTGGAAAATATCGCGCAATGAAAAAGACAAACAAACATAGATGAGAGGTTTTTGAAACTATGAATTCATCTGGTAACGGCCCAATTATGTTTAATAAAATCGTCTGCTGTTTTGTATAGCATTATCTATACAGTGGGCCATGGCATTAAAATG
>NC_134789.1:57697531-57707531 GCF_046742065.1 Oratosquilla oratoria
TTTTCCATTCGATTGGCCCCGGGTCCGTAAGCCCCCGTCGCCCCCGCCAGGACCCGAAGAAGGAGGACCCGGGCAGAGCAGCTCGTGGGGCGGCGGGTGGACCCAGGGGCCAGCAGGCGGCGGGTCTTCGGCTACTGCAGCCCCTCCTCCTGGTCTCCTGGCGCGGTCCACTGCTATACACCCGTCTTACCCACTTTTCTTCCTTCGCTCCGTAGCAGCCGACGAGCAACATTGCTTCCGCTGTCCTACGCCAAACATCTTTTTTTTGGTCACCCCACTCGTCACGCTACTTCGGGTATAATATATATATATATCATATATATATATGTATATATACATCAACCTATATATACATATACATATATATATATACATATTATACCTCGAGGGCCCCCCCTCAGCTGAATAAAATTGTCTGGCGGCGTCAGACGGAAGCGAGAATAGTCAACTCTGTCACCCCAGGATGGAAAGGGTCGACGAAACAGCAGCTGATCTAATGTCTTTTAAGACGTATGCAAGACTGATAGTGATAAGAAAAGGAGAAATATTTACTTCTTACGAATCTTCTCAATAAAATAATACCTAAACTACAACATTAGGAACCTGGAAGGGTATTTGGAAGCAAAAGAGTTTGAAAAGGCTTCAGGGAACAAAATATTGTGGAAAGGCTTTTCGAAGCCAAGGAATTAAGAAAGGATTTTGACGAAGAAGGGCTCCGAAAAGGTTTTTGAGAGAGAAGGAATATGCACTGTTTTTTTTTTTTTTTTCCGAAGAGAAGGAATCTGGAAAGACTTTTGGAAGCGAAAGACTTTGAAAAGGCGTCTGAAAACTAAGGACTTCTTAAATTATTTTGGAAAAGAAGGACTTTGGAAAAGACTATACGGACAAGATTCTGGAAAGGTTTCCAAGAGAGAAGGTCTTTGGAAAGGTTTCTGGGAACGAGGTAATCTAGATAGGGATTTGGAGGCGAATAACTTTGTAAAGACTCTTCGAAAAGTAGGAGTCTGGAAAGGCTTTTGGAAGCCAAAGACTCTGGAAAAGCTTCTGGGAACAAAAGAATCTGGAAAGACTTTTCGAAGCCAAGGAACTAAGAATTAAAAAACAAATAAGTGAATGAATAAAGAAATAAGTAACAAATAAAAACAAAACAAATAAATAAACAGATAGAAAACTAAATAATACTATGAACTTCATCATCATCACCACTATAATCATGGTATGACTAGCATCAACATCGTTATCATGACAATATTTTACTTTGCATTGTAAACACAACGAACATGATTTTATCGTGATAGTGACCATGGAAGTACTCCGCATTGGATAGGATCTGAAAAAAGTTCCATTCAATCAAAAATTCTGAGAATTTAGTGACACCTCTACGGACCCGCGTCACAATGTACCACTTTATGACTGGAGACTAATATATATATATATATATATATATATATATATATATATATATATATATATATATATATATATATATATATATAACCGTCCTTCTTGCTACCCTCCTTATTTCTCTAACAGACTTGCAATCGAAACTTCACGAAAGAGAGCCGAAAACCGTTCCAAACGTTACCAACGTATGGCTGAGCACAACCAACTCCTTGCGAAGAACACCTTTGCCACAAATGCGATAAAATTTGCGGCTCCCGCATTGGACTCAACAGCCACCTACGATGGCATGAACGACGCAATCGTTAAAATTCATCATCTTCACAAACTCATTTTCACAAACGGATGCAGAACAGTGTCGTCATCGGCAACGATGGACCGCCATAAGTACGTATATATATATGTGTATATATATATATATATATATATATATATATATATATATATATATATATATATATATGTGTGTGTGTGTGTGTGTGTGTCTGTGTGTGTGTGTGTGTGTGTGTGTGTGTGTGTGTGTGTGTGTGTGTGTGTGTGTGTGTGTGTGTGTGTGTGTGTGCGTGCGTGGGTGAGTGCGTGCGTGCGTGCGTGCGTGCGTGAGTGTGTGTGTGTGTGTGTGTGTGTGTGTGTGTGTGTGTGTGTGTGTGCCTGAATGCGTACGTTCGTTCACGAATGCGTGCACGGACATGTGCTTATGTGTATGCGTAGGTGTGTTCATACATTGCCGGTGAACTCTCACCATCCAATCAACATACATGGATGGGGTGGTGCGAGAGGTGAATGCAAGGGTAGTGGGTCAGGGGTTGGAGATGATTAAAGAAAATGGAGAAAAGTGGGAGGTGAGCCAGTTGTTGTTTGTTGACGACACTGCGCTTGTAGCAGGATCAGAGGAGGGATTGAGGAAGTTAGTGACAGAGTTTGAGAAGGTGTGTGAAAGAAGGAAGCTGAAGATAAATGTGGGTAAAAGTAAGGTGATGAGATGTACAAGGGGAGAGAGTGACAGCAGGCTAGAAGTAAGAATTAGGGGTGAAGGACTGGAGGAAGTGGATAGCATTTTAGATACTTGGGTGCGAATGTGGCAGGAAAAGAAGGAGGGGTGGAGGTAGAATGTAGATTGAGAGAAGCGAGTAAATGTCTTGGTGGATTGAAAAGTGTAATGAGAAATAGACATTTGGGAATGGATGCTAAGAGGAGGTTATATGAAGGAGTGATCGTGCCAACAGTACTGGATGAGGTAGAAACATGGAACATGAGAGAGAAAGAGAGGAGGAGTTTGAATGTGTTTGAGATGAAATTTCTGAGAAGTATGGTAGGGGTTTCTAGGCTGGATAGAGTGAGAAATGAGGAGGTGAGGAGGAGAGTGGAGGTGGAAAAGGAACTGGGAGATAAGGTTGATGAAAAAGTATTGGGATGATTTGGGCACATGGAAAGAATGAGTGAAAAAAGATTAGTAAAGGAAGTGTGGAAGGCAGAGGTGGATGGAGTGAACATGAGGGGGCGTCCGAGGATGAGGTGGATGGAGGGGGTGTAAGGAGCATTACAAAAAAGAGGAATGGCTGTAGAGGAAGGACGGGAGAGGATAGAAAATAGGGGTCAATGGAGAGGGATTGTGTACAGATGATGCTGTGATGCATTAAGGAGAGTGGGTGGGGGATGGGGGTGAGGAAGTATGTATGAGAAAAAAAATAGACGCAGCCCGAAGGGATTTCTCCCCGTCTTCTCCTTTTCTGCATGAGGGGACGGAGAGGGGGGGGGTCGCCGAATTTATGAAGCGGCCTTGCTGTGGATGTGCTGTGTCTTGCGACACTGCTTCTGACCCAAGGTAATGGACAGGATGCAGGGATGACACGTCATCCAGGAGGTGCCAAGATAAGAGGGAGGGAGGAGGGTGGAGGGGAGTGGAATATATAGGAAATGGAATGGGTGGGAGTGGTTTCTATGCCTTTTTCTTTTTGGCTACCCCCCCGTGTAGGGGAAAAAAGCCTTTGGTATATGTATGTGTGTTTACATAGAAATTGAAGAAGACTAACAACCATTCACCTCACAAGGACCAGTTGGTTGTATCTCTTTGGTTGTATCTTTATATGTCGTCGTCTCTTTGAAACTCGTTCCCGTCTCCTCGATACCCATCTCCCAACTATCTGTTTCTCCTAACCTCTCAATAAGGTCGATAATTGGCTTCATTTGCAGTCTTGTTGGGTCTTCCAGTCGGAGACCCATTCACTCCTCCCGTCCATCGTTATCTCCCATATTTACATTTTCTATCGTTCTCGTTCTAATTCCCTTTCTCATCAAAGGATTACAAAGGCGGAGCATGCCGACAGGAGACCTTTTGATCCATATCTAGGATGGATGCAAAAAAAAAAAAAATATATATATATCATATTAATAATAAATTAAAACTAAAATAATGTAAAAATAACAAATAAAATAAATAAATAAATGCATAGGTATAGTTGAATAACAAACAAACTGGTAAATAGTAAATGATAATAAATTGACATAACTAATAATAAATGAAAATCAGACAGACAAATTATAACAAAACAAAAACAAATAATATAACATAGATTATAATCATTACAGCATCTTACTTAGGTATTTATCTAGATGATTCTTAAAGCTTCGAACTGAACTACATTGCACTACCTGTGCAGGAAGTTTATTCCATTCATTAACTACACGGTTGGCAAAGTTGTTTCTACCTACTTCCAAATTGAATCTATTTCCGGACAGTTTGAGACCATTGTTTCTTGTCTGATTCTCATTCAATGTGAAAATTTGGTCACTTTTGATGTTGTCAATTCCCTTTAAAATCTTAAAGACCTGTATCAAGTCACCTCTGAGTCTACGCTTTTTTAGGGAAAACAGATTCATGCGCTTAAGTCGATTTTCGTATGATTTATTTTGGATATTTGGAATCAGTTTTGTGGCTCGCCGTTGTACTTTTTCCAGTCTGTCAATGTCTTTAATGAGATTCGGTGACCATACGGAAACAGCATATTCCAAATGTGGACGAACTAACGATTTATATAGCTTGTTAATGAGTGATGGACTTTTGAAATCAAAAGATCGCGCAATCAATCCCAGAATCTTATTTGCTTTCTCAGAGGCTGAAATACACTGCTTGGATGATTTGAGGTCGTTACTGATAATTACGCCGAGATCTTTTTCACTATCCACTTTTGTTAATGAATTTCCAAATAACTTGTAATCGTACTTACTGTTATTTTTACCTATGTGCATTACCTTGCATTTACTTGTGTTAAATTTCATGAGCCACTTTTCAGACCATTGTACCTCTCTATTTCTCTTCATTCTCCTCCTATTCTTTCTCTTTCATTTTCTCCTCCCCCATTCTCTCCTATAACAGCTCTTCTACTTTCTCCTCCACCTCCTCCTCTTCTCTCTCCTCTTCCTCTAACTGCCTCTGTTCCTCCTCCTCTTCTCCTCTCTCCTCTTCCTATAACCACATTTGTTCCTCCTCCTCTTCTCATCTCTCCTCTTCCTATAACTATTTCTTTTCCTCCTCTTCCTCTTCTCTCTCCTTTTTCTCTAACTACCTCTGTTCCTCCTCCTACTCTTCTCTCTCCTCTTCCTCTAACTACTTCTGTTCCTCCTCCTTCTCTTCTCTCTCCTCCTCCTCTAACTACTTCTGTTCCTCCTCCTCTTTTTCTCTCTCCTCTTCCTCTAACTAGCTCTGTTCCTCCTCCTCCTCTTCTCTCCCCTCTTCCTCTAACTACTTCTGTTCCTCCTCCTCTTCTCTCTCCTCCTCTAGGTACTTCTGATCCTCCCACTCTTCTCCTCTCTCCTCTCCCTCTAACTACCTCTGTTCCTCCTCCTCTTCTTCTCTCTCCTCTCCTCTTACTACTTCTTTTCCTCCTCCTCTTCTTCTCTCTCCTCTTCCTTTAATTACCTCTGTTCCTCCTCCTCCTCTTCTCTCTCCTCTTCCTCTAGCTACTTCTGTTCCTCCTCCTTTTCTCCTCTCTCCCCTCCTCTAACTACCTCTCTTTCTCCTCCTCCTCTTCTTCTCTCTCCTCCTCCTCTTACTACTACTTTTCCTCCTCCTCTTCTTCTCTCTCCTCTTCCTTTAACTACCTCTGTTTCTTCTCCTCCTCTTCTCTCTCCTCTCCTCCTCTAACTACTTCTGTTACTCCTCCTCCTCTTCTTCTTTCTCCTCCACCTCTAACTATTTCTTCGTCTTAGTCTTCGTCTTCGTCTTAGTCTAACTCATAGTCTTAGTCTTCGTCTTCGTCTTCGTCTTCGTCTTCGTCTTCGTCTTCGTCTTAGTCTTAGTCTTAGTCTTAGTCTTAGTCTTAGTCTTAGTCGTCGTCGTTGTCGTAATTGTCGTCCTCGTCGTCGTCGTCGTCGTCGTCGTCGTCGTCGTCGTTGTCGTTGTCGTTGTCGTTGTCGTTGTCGTTGTCGTTGTCGTTGTCGTTGTCGTTGTCGTTGTCGTCGTCGTCGTCGTCGTCGTCGTCGTCGTCGTCGTCGTCTTCTTACATTTTTCTTCTTGTTCATCACTTCTTGTACTTTTTTCCTTGCCTCACTTCTCTTTTTCTTCTTCTTGCGGTGCAACGATAGTAGCATCTGTGAAGAAAGTTCTTTATAATAAAGAAACTGATAAAGAAAAATTGATGGATACATTCAGGATTAAATGTTCTGAATTTGAAAGGAATCTGACTGCAAATGACAATTGTATGGTGATTATTGTCAATATAGTGTTTCCCATGTACTGCAAGCTATCTGACAGCAAGTAAAGTTACAGTAAAGGTAACACTTCCAGGCTGTCTCATTACCAGGAAAATGGATTGGTCATCCTGAATTGTACCTTCAAATATGAACCCTTTCTTTTTGTTCTTTACATGGGTATAATAGACCCTTGGCACATCTCAGGACTTGTGGACACAACTGTATATCCTTCCCAGTCGTCGTGGTTCATTTTGAACAGTGCAACAAATGCTTGTGTTTATATATATATATATATATATATATATATATATATATATATATATATATATATATATAGATAAAATTGACGGTGAAAGAAGTTGACGAGGAGAAATGGGAGAATTTGCCGCCTTAACCTTTCGACCCGCAGGCCTGTTAGTTACAGTAACGTCCACTCAGTTAAGGAAAAAATCTATCGGTTTTAGTCAGAACAAAACCAATAAAGAGTGTCTTAATGTCGAAGAGAACTTCCAAGAGAATATTACTTTGGGTGACGCTTCGATGCCACCATGTCCGTCACCTTTACCTGGTGTGTTGGGCAATGAAACACAAACACTGGAGCACTCTATTGATCAAATTCGATGATCGCGCTGTTAGGACGCGGCAATCCAGCCTCATCAAAAACAGGAATCGTGTATCATTTTTCTTAGCCAGTAATGACATTCCCAGTCTACGTTGGGTTATGTCAATGTGAGCTAAATGTAACCACTGCTTCAGAATTCTAATTTCCTTGGCAAGGGGGAAAGAGACAACATATGACAAATAAAGCTTTAATCCTATCATACCACCAAGGAGGCCGTCAGAGTGTACTTCTCCATCTATAATAATATGGTTTAACGTCGCAAACTCCTCCCATCGGAAGGCTAGGATGATGCCCCTTACAGAGGACGCTGTCCCTTACAGAGGACGTAGTAGCGTGGAATTTAATGAACCATGCCCTTGGTCCAACTTCGCCGGTGGCAGGATTCGAACCGCCATACCCTCGACCTTCGCCGCAAGTAATGACGCCCTAACCCGCTCAGCCAGCGAGCTTCCCTGTTTTATGCGGAAACGAAATTGACAAGTGATGTCAGATAACATAACTAAAATAAGGAACAGCAATACATAAAGGCGAGATCAATGATAAAGCAAATTCAGAACCTCTGGTATAGTTCGTCTCAAATTCTTTGCTTTGTTGACGCTCTCAAAGCTGGTTAGAATCGTCTGTCTGTTGCTATAATTAATCCTGACGAGTATATCCTTATTGCTGAGTGGAAGGATGGATCACCACACAGTTGATTAAGATCGCCAGGCGGAATGCAGAATAAATATTAAGGTCATAAAAAGGGTGAGACAAGAGGATCTAAACGAGGCATTCGAGCATAAGGGTCGCGTAGTTTGAGGTTCATAGCCACATCAAAGGGGTCGAAAAGCAATGTGAATTGCTGAATGAATGGTCAAAGCTCTATAGTGAATGAATGCGAGATGGTTCTCTATAGAATTTTCTTTTCATGCAATAATTTCCCAAATTTCAAGATTTTTTGTCTGCCTTGCTTTAGATGTTTGATCATTGTGTATACTGGCTAGATTTTGCCATTTTGGAAAAAAAAATTCATTGCTATATATAATTTTCAGTGTACTCTGAACTTAAGTGACCACAAAAGAAAAACAAAAAGTATAGATACAAAAATAAATTAAAAATATATATAGTCAAAAAACTAACATATGAATAGAGAAACATTCAGATTGATAGATGCATGTATAAATAAAGAAATAATAATTGAGAATAAAAAAGAAACAAAAAAAGAAAAAAGAAAGATTAGAGCTATACAAAGTTTTGAACCTTCCAGTCGACAAAGGCTGGGGATAAAAAAACTCTTCCAAAGTGTCGGCTGACAAAGGCCAAGGGGATGCAGAATCGAGACCTTGGTCGCTTAACAGGCAAATGGAATTCGGCACAAGAAAAGCTGATATGATTTATACAGGAACTAAGAATACGAAACAGGAGGAGGAAGAAGTATCATATGAGTCCTCTTAGATGCAACCACACCAGAGGAACATTTAGGGATAGTGATCAAAGATCTAATGGGCGTCAAACAAGGTAGTGAGAAATATAATCTAGTTTAAATGAGCATAGTGTTTAACTAAGTAAATAATATCACATGATCGAAACAATAGATGTCTGTAATATCGTGTTTTGGGTGGCATGGTAAATTTGATTTTGCTAAAGAATTTTTTTTCTCCACAACGAAAAGGACCATACAACACTGATCTCCGTAGATTCTGTTGTTGAAGACCCTGAAGGGGCCTCCGGTGGATCGAGACTCTCTTCATGCCAAAGTCCCTCCCTTACCTTCCATCCCTATCGGGTGCCACTTCTGAAGTGCCACTGTTGAAGCCCCAGGCAAAGAGCTTCCAGTCGACTTCATATTGGATTGAATGTCGATGCGTTTGCAGCTGTGTATCTTGTTGGGATAGAAACCTTGAGGTAAATATCACCTTAAGACACCTTATGATCACCTTAAGACAGCCCTGGCAACCTCTTTCCATTACTGAGTAGAATTCAACTAATTTCATGAGATATATTTATGAAAATCAAGATAGATTTCATAGGTAAGCCAGATAAACGCAAATAGAAAATGAGATAAAAGTATATTTTCTAATGGAATAAACTGGTTGCCATGGCATTTGAAAGGTTTAAAAGTTTTTCAAGAAAGAAGAGATTTATCCTAAACTTCACATTAACTAGTGAATACATAAATAGATAAATGAATAAACAAATAAAGTAAATAGATAGATATATAGATAAATAGATTATATAAATTGTTGAATTAGTTAATCAAATAAATAGATGAATAAACAAATAAATAAAAGTAACGACAATATATAACAAACAGTAAACATACAAAATAAGAAATATAGAATTGCTTATCATCGAACATACTCGTACTTGCAGGGAGAGATAGCAATTAAAGAGCCATCTATTAGCTAGTATACATAACAGAAAAATGTCGTCGAATTTTGAAATGTTTACATAGTGTGACAGTCTTTCGCGATGATACATGAGACGACTTTCGCTCGACACCACCATTTCTCTTGAGTGTTTGGATCAGTAGAAAGATGCGAAGCTTATGTCAGCTCCAGGAAGCAAGTCGATATACAAACTTTGTTTAACCTTTTTTTTTTTTATCTCGCCTCGAGACTCATTTAAAGGCTCATCATCTTTTGTAAAATTATATTTTCTTTTTTTGGAAAATATCGCGCAATGAAAAAGACAAACAAACATAGATGAGAGGTTTTTGAAACTATGAATCCATGTGGTAACGGCCCAATTATGTTTAATAAAATCGTCTGCTGTTTTGTATAGCATTATCTATACAGTGGGCCATGGCATTAAAATGGATGAGATCGCGAGGAAAAGTACCGGATTATCTCGAGCCGGCGGGAGATTCCTCGGGAAGAATGTAAACAACCAAGTTGCCGCTACTGTAGTTCGAGAGGAAGGAAGGAGACTGTATCGAGCTCCTTCACGGAAAGGATCGAAGATTAGGAAGACCTATCTGGATAAGGAAATAGGATCAACAAACTCCCCTGTTTATATCAGGGACTGATACTTCCATAGTATTAGATTAAACCTGGTTCAGCTTAAGGAAGTAAATAGGATTAAAGTAATAGTTATAGCAAGTTCTCAGAGAAACAAAGATTTAAGATATCTAGACAAAGAAAACAGCATTTGTTAACTTGTTCTGTTGTATCAGGGTTAGCATTATATTAAAACTGGTTCAGCTTAAGGAAGTAAATAGGATTAAAGTAATAGTTATAGCAAATTCTCAGAGAAACAAAGACGATATCTAGTCGAAGAAAACAGTATTTGTTAACTTGTTTTGCT
>NC_134789.1:57712531-57717531 GCF_046742065.1 Oratosquilla oratoria
ACATTGGGGTGAGTACCAAAAAAAAGATGTTTTTTTCTTAAGTAAAATTAAGTCAAAAGTCAAAAAAATGTTTGGTAATAAAGACAGCGGCAAGTACGAAGAAGAAAAGTGGGAAGACGTTTATCACAAAATTTGTGCCCTTTTTTCATGCCTCTTGTGGATTTTAGTTTTTTTCATGCTTTTTATACAGTTTTGCTGGCCATAAATTCATTTTTCATTGTTTTCTTTTTCATAAGGCCCAATTTTAAGAGGCATTAGTTATTTTTCTTTTTCCATTAGTAATTTTCATATTCGAAGTATGGTCCGATAATTTGTTTATTTTTCTTTTTCCATTCGATTGGCCCCGGGTCCGTAAGCCCCCGTCGCCCCCGCCAGGACCCGAAGAAGGAGGACCCGGGCAGAGCAGCTCGTGGGGCGGCGGGTGGACCCAGGGGCCAGCAGGCGGCGGGTCTTCGGCTACTGCAGCTCCTCCTCCTGGTCTCCTGGCGCGGCGGTCCAATGCTGTACACCCGTCTTCACCCACTTTTCTTCCTTCGCTCCGTAGCAGACGAAGGGCAACTTTCGCTTCCCGCTGTCCTACGTCAAACATCTTTCTTTTGGTCACCCCACTCGTCACGCTACTTCGGGTATAATATATATATATATCATATATATATGTATATATACATCAACCTATATATACATATACATATATATATATACATATTATACCTCGAGGGCCCCCCCTCAGCTGAATAAAATTGTCTGGCGGCGTCAGACGGAAGCGAGAATAGTCAACTCTGTCACCGCAGGATGGAAAGGGTCGACGAAACAGCAGCTGATCTAATGTCTTTTAAGACGTATGCAAGACTGATAGTGATAAGAAAAGGAGAAATATTTACTTCTTACGAATCTTCTCAATAAAATAATACCTAAACTACAACATTAGGAACCTGGAAGGGTATTTGGAAGCAAAAGAGTTTGGAAAGGCTTCAGGGAACAAAAGATTGTGGAAAGGCTTTTCGAAGCCAAGGAATTAAGAAAGGATTTTGACGAAGAAGGGCTCTGAAAAGGTTTTTGAGAGAGAAGGACTATGCAATTTTTTTTTTTTTTTCCGAAGAGAAGGAATCTGGAAAGACTTTTGGAAGCGAAAGACTTTGAAAAGGCGTCTGGAAACTAAGGACTTCTTAAATTATTTTGGAAAAGAAGGAATTTGGAAAAGACTATACGGACAAGATTCTGGAAAGGTTTCCAAGAGAGAAGGTCTTTGGAAAGGTTTCTGGGAACGAGGTAATCTAGATAGGGATTTGGAGGCGAATAACTTTGTAAAGACTCTTCGAAAAGTAGGATTCTGGAAAGGCTTTTGGAAGCCAAACACTCTGGTAAAGCTTCTGGGAACAAAAGAATCTGGAAAGGCTTTTCGAAGCCAAGGAACTAAGAATTAAAAAACAAATAAGTGAATGAATAAAGAAATAAGTAACAAATAAAAAACAAAACAAATAAATAAACAGATAGAAAACTAAATAATACTATGAACTTCATCATCATCACCACTATAATCATGGTATGACTAGCATCAACATCGTTATCATGACAATATTTTACTTTGCATTGTAAACACAACGAACATGATTTTATCGTGATAGCGACCATGGAAGTACTCCGCATTGGATAGGATCTGAAAAAAGTTCCATTCAATCAAAAATTCTGAGAATTTAGTGACACCTCTACGGACCCGCGTCACAATGTACCACTTTATGACTGGAGACTAATATATATATATTATATATATATATATATATATATATATATATATATATATATATATATATATATATATATATATATATAACCGTCCTTCTTGCTACCCTCCTTATTTCTCTAACAGACTTGCAATCGAAACTTCACGAAAGAGAGCCGAAAACCGTTCGAAACGTCACCAACGTATGGCTGGATCCCAACCAACTCCTTGCGAAGAACAACTTTGCCACAAATGCAATAAAATTTGCGGCTCCCGCATTGGACTCAACAGACACCTACGATGGCATGAACGACACAATCGTTAAAATTCATCATCTTCACAAACTCATCATCTTCATAAACGGATGCAGAACAGCGTCGTCATCGGCAACGATGGACCGCCATGAGTACGTATATATATATATATATATATATATATATATATATATATATATATATATATATATATATATATATATATGTATATTTTTTTTTTTTTTTTTTTTTTTTTTTTTTTTTTTTTGAGAAGAGAAAAGACAAATGTATGGCAAGAGTGGTATATGTAAATTCCAGGAAGGAGCAGAATAAAATACTTCTGCTCCTTCCTGGAATTTACCTATACCATTCTTGCCATACATTTGTCTTTTCTCTTTCTCAAAAAAAAAATATATATATATATATATGTGTGTGTGTGTGTGTGTGTGTGTGTGTGTGCGTGTGTGTGTGTGTGTGTGTGTGTGTGTGTGTGTGTGTGTGTGTGTGTGTGTGTGTGTGTGTGTGTGTGTGTGTGTGTGTGTGTGTGTGTGTGTGTGTGTGTGCCTGAATGCATACGTTCGTTCATGAATGCGTGCACAGATATGTGCTTATGTTTGTGCGTATGTGTGTTCATACATCGCCGTTGAACTCTCACCATCCAATCAACATACATGGATGGGGTGGTGCGAGAGGTGACTGCAAGGGTAGTGGGTCAGGGGCTGGAGATGATTAAAGAAAATGGAGAAAAGTGGGAGGTGAGCCAGTTGTTGTTTGTTGACGACACTGCGCTTGTAGCAGGATCAGAGGAGGGATTGAGGAAGTTAGTGACAGAGTTTGAGAAGGTTTGTGAAAGAAGGGAGCTGAAGATAAATGTGGGTAAAAGTAAGGTGATGAGATGTACAAGGGGAGAGAGTGATAGCAGTCTGGAAGTGAGCATTAAGGGTGAAAGACTGAAGGAAGTGGATAGTTTTAGATACTTGGGTGCGAATGTGGCAGGAAAGGGAGGAGTGGGGGTGGAGGTAGAATGTAGATTGAGAGAAGCGAGTAAATGCCTTGGTTTATTGAAAAGTGTAATGAGAAATAGACATCTGGGAATGGATGCTAAGAGGAGGTTATATGACGGATTGATTGTGCCAATAGCATCGTACGGGGCAGAAACATGGAACATAAGAGAGGAAGAGAGAAGGAGTTTGAATGTATTTGAGATGAAATATCTGAGAAGTATGATAGGGGTTACTAGGCTGGATAGAGTGAGAAATGAGGAGGTGAGGAGGAGAACAGGGGTGGAAAGGGAACTGGGAGATAGGGTTGATGAAAGAGTATTAGGATGGTTTGAACACATGGAAAAAATGAGTGAAGAAAGACTAGTAAAAGAAGTGTGGAAGGCAGAGGTGGAAGGAGTGAATATGAGGGGGCGTCCTAGGATGAGATGAATGGATGGGGTGAAAGGGGCATTACAAAAGAGAGGAATGCCTGTGGAGGAAGGACGGGAGGGGACAGAAGATAGGGGTGAATGGAGAGAGGCTGTGTATAGATGATGCTGTGATGAATGAGGGGGAGTGGGTGCGGGATGGGGGTGAGGAAGTATATATGAGAAAAAATTAGACGCAGCCCGAGGGGATTTCTCCCCGTCTTCTCCTTTTCTGCATGAGGGGACGGAGAGGGGTGGACAGGATGCAGGGATGACACGTCATCCAGGAGGTGCCAAGATAAGAGGGAGGGAGGAGGGTGGAGGGGAGTGGAATATATAGGAAATGGAATGGGTGGGAGTGGTTTCTATGCCTTTTTCTTTTTGGCTACCCCCCGTGTAGGGGGAAAAAGCCTTTGGTATATGTATGTGTGTTTACATAGAAATTGAAGAAGACTAACAACCATTCACCTCACAAGGACCAGTTGGTTGTATCTCTTTGGTTGTATCTTTATATGTCTTCGTCTCTTTGAAACTCGTCCCCGTCTCCTCGATATCCATCTCCCAACTATCTGTTTCTCCTAACCTCTCAATAAGGTCGATAATTGGCTTCATTTGCAGTCTTGTTGGGTCTTCCAGTCGGAGACCCATTCACTCCTCCCATCCATCGTTATCTCCCATATTTACATTTTCTATCGTTCTCGTTCTAATTCCCTTTCTCATCTTGTACCTCTCTATTTCTCTTCATTCTCCTCCTACTCTTTCTCTTTCCTTTTCTACTCCCACACTCTGTCCTATAACAGCTCTTCTATTTTCTCCACCTCCTCCTCCTCCTCTTCTCTCTCCTCTTCCTCTAACTACTTCTGTTCTTCTTCCTCTTCTTCTCTCTCCTCTTCCTCTAACTACTTCTGTTCCTCCTCCTCCTCCTCCTCCCCTCTCTCCTCTTCCTCTAACTACTTCTGCTCCTCCTCCTTTTCTTCTCTCTCCTCTTCCTCTAACTATTTCTGTTCCTCCTCCTCCTCTTCTCTCTCCTCTTCCTCTAACTACTTCTGTTCCTCCTCCTCCTCCTCTTATTCTCTCTCCTCTACCTCTAAGTACTTCTGTTCCTCCTCTTCTCTCTCCTCTTCCTCTACCTCTGTTCCTCCTCCTCTTCTCCTCTCTCCTCTTCTTCTAACTACTTTTGTTCCTCCTCCTCCTCCTCCTCTTCTCTCTCCTCTTCTCTCTCCTCTTCCTTTAACTAGCTCTGTTCCTCCTCCTCCTCTTCTTCTCTCTCCTCTTCTTCTAACTACTTTTGTTCCTGTTCCTCCTCCTCTTCTCTCTGCTCTTCTTCTAACTACTTCTGTTCCTCTTCCTCAAACTACCTCTGTTCCTTCTCCTCTTCTCCTCTTCCTCTTCCTGTAAATACTTCTGTTCCTCCTCCTCCTCCTCTCCTCTCTCCTCTTCCTCGTCATACCCCGCCCCTCACCTCTCACCCACCCAACCACCGCCTTGGGATGTCTGATGCTTGCTCACCTCGTAAGTCCATTTTTCACCGCCCCGGGTACTGTCTCTGCATCTGGAACTGACTGGCCGCACGTGTCTCCCCGTCCCTACCCCCCTCCCCCCTTCCCCTCCCCCT
>NC_134789.1:57722531-57730031 GCF_046742065.1 Oratosquilla oratoria
CCTCGTCTTCCTCTTTCTTCTCGTCTTCCTCTTCGTCCTCGTCTTCATTTTCCTCCTCGTCTTCCTCTTCCTCCTCGTCTTCCTCTTCCTCCTCGTCTTCATCTTCCTCCTCGTCTTCCTCTTCCTTCTCGTCTTCCTCTTCCTCCTACTCTTCAGATTCCCGGATGATCCAGATATAGATCCTGAGCTGCCTTCACAGGCCCTTCATTGGCTAATCCCATTTCACCCCCAATAAAGTCGTCCCCTCGTTAGTTCAGAAAAACAAAAAGACAAATGAAAAAATAGAGAAAGAAATACTACTATATGTCCATATCTCTACTCCCGTTCCTCCCTCCCCCCACTCCCGTCCTTCCTCTCCCGTCCTCTCGCACTCCCACATTCCCCTCCCAGAATTGGCCTCCTACCCAGAACATCCTATTTCTTTCATCCTCGTAACTCCCTTTGACACCCTCGGACTCCTTCTCCTACTCCCATCTCCCTCCTCCCACCGTGATCCTTCCTCTTCACACTCCCACTTTTGTTATCGAGTCTCATCTGTACATTGACTCCTTGTGCTGGCACTCCTCTTCGTTGACTCCCTGAATCCCTGGTGGAGTGATCGGAAGTGTTCTGGATTCGCACCTACTTAGATAAACACCTAAGCAAGATGCTGTGATGACTCCACTTATCTTATATTATTTGTTTATTTGTTATTGTTTGTCTGTTTTTTATTATCTGCTTGGTTTTCAATTATTATTAGTTATATGTCAATTTATCATTATTTACTATTTACCTGTTTGTTTATTTATCTATTTTGTTTATTATTTACAATCGCCGACATCGCCACCATGGCTTCCCATGAGCCCATAGCTTGCGGCGCTGCTCGTTTCGCGAGCGGGCGCTTCGCGCCTTGCCCTTCGCTCGCGCCTAATTACTCGTCTCCGTTGCCGTGACGTCAACGTTCTCGGCCAATCAGTCGTCTCCGCTGCCGCGACGTCACCACTCTCGACCAATCAGTTGTCCGCCGTTGCCGTCACGACACCACTCTCTCAGCCAATCAGGCTCTCGTGGACTGTTACCAAATCACCGTCACCGGCTAGATCATTTTGCCAAAAACAGACATGTTATTTTTTATTTACTTATTAATATTATTATAATTTTTATTTATCTATCATTATTATATATATCTTTTTTCGCATCCGACCTAGTTATGGACCAATAGATCTCCTGTCGGCATGTTCCGCCTTTGTAATCCATGAAATCCTTTGTAGTTGTGGGATCAAACCTTGCACTCCTTTCCAATTTCCAGCAATGACTGTTACCTGCCTTAACACTCCCCAAAGTCCATAGGGCAAAGATGACGGCTTCGGCCGCAGCCACGTACCTCCTGGCGTTGGTTCTTAACCTTCTTCCTTTTCCTTAACCTCCACGGTGCTCCATGAGGAGAATTTTAACTTATGCAACAGGACCTCCTTTTGTTCCCTTGACCTTTGCAACGATGCTCCAATCCACACATTTTATTACAAATCTTACCAAACTCTTTCATTCTTGTTATAAAAAATTTCGCCATGTTTGTTTATATTCTCTCCACGATTCTAATCATGTATTTCAGTCTGATTGCTGTCAGGTGACTTTAATCACTTCTTTATGAAATTTTGAAATTAAAATTTCCAGTTCTATTGACCTAATATTCACATTCTTTGGATCCCTCCTTCTTCATACTATTTACTGTATGCACTCTCAGTGGCGTGGAAATGTTTATAAGTATAGAAATACTGATGAAATACATTCCATAACAACAAACCAACCAATCCATGCACTCTCGCTGTTCCGCTTATTTCATCAGTTATTTACTCTCTCACTAACCTTCCCCTCCCTTGCATCTCTTTCTTTTTCTCTTCTTTGCCAAAAATGACCTCGGAAACCTCCCACTCGCCCTGTTTCCTTTCTCCCATACACGCAAACCTAATTCTCTATTTCTCTGTTTTTTTAGTTATCTAATTCCCAACATGAGAACATTTTCGTCTCATCTTTTCTCCTTCTTCAATGTATCTCTTCCTATTCAAGCTGAACATCCCAGACAAGTCTGTTCTTTAATTCCATTCTTTTTCTTCGTCTCCCTAGATATCTAATCTCCAACACTACGACTATTTCTTCTTCTTCTTCTTCTTCTTCTTCTTCTTCTTCTTCTTCTTCTTCTTCTTCTTCTTCTTCTTCTTCTTCTTCTTCTTCTTCTTCTTCTTCTTCTTCTTCTTCTTCTTCTTCTTCTTCGCGTTCTTCTTCTTCTTCTTCTTCTTCTTCTTCTTCTTCTTCTTCTTCTTCTTCTTCTTCTTCTTCTTCTTCTTCTTCTTCTTCTTCTTCTTCTTCTTCTTCTTCTTCTTCTTCTTCTTCGCGTTCTTCTTCTTCTTCTTCTTCTTCTTCTTCTTCTTCTTCTTCTTCTTCTTCTTCTTCCTCTTCCTCTTATTCTTCTTCTTCATCTTCTTGTTCTTCTTCTTTTTCTTCTTCTTCTTCTTTTCCTCTTCCTCTTCTTTCTCTTCTTCTTTCTCTTTCTCTTCTTTCTCTTCTTCTTTCTCTTCTTCTTCCTCTTCTTCTTTCTCTTCTTCTTTCTCCTCTTCTTCTTCTTCTTCTTCCTCTTCTTCTTTCTCTTCTTCTTTATCCTCTTCTTCTTCTTCTTCTTCTTCCTCTTCTTCTTTCTCTTCTTCTTTTTCTTTTTTCTCTCCTTCTTTCTCTTCTTTCTCTTCTTCTTTCTCTTCTTTTTCTCTTCTTTCTCTTCTTCTCTCTCTTCTTCTTTCTCTTCTTCTTTCTCTTCTTCTTCCTCTTCTTCCTCTTCTGCTTCTTTTACTTTGTTATCTCTTTCTTTCTTTTGGTGCTTTTTGCATCCTATTCCTTTATTTCTTCTTTTCTCTTCTCCCTCTTCTTTGTTTTCGTATCTAATCACCCATCTCCTTTTCTCGCCTTTCGTTTGATCCTGGATGGAGGTCCCGTGCAATCCATCCATCATCCGCAAAGCAGATTACAGGCACCAGCTCCTAATCATTAAAAATTATTAAAGGATATTTTGATTCAGTCTGCACGCTTAACCTGCCTACCTGGATCCCCGCCTGCCTGTTTGTCTGCCAGCACGTCTAACTGGCTCTCTATCTGCCTCCCTGCCCGCCTGTCTGCCTGTGTGGTTGTCTCTATATATTTGCCTACCTTGATGTCTGTGTGCTTGCCTGTCTGAATATCTGCTCTCCCCTCCATTGTCTACCTCTCTGGCTGTACTCCTGCGTACATCTTCTGCCTGCTTGCGTGGCTGCCTACCTGAACGCCTACCTCCCTGTATATTCGTCTGCCTACCCCTGCCAGCTTACCTGCTGTCTATTCCGCTTTCTCTGTATGTTCTTTGTATAACTGTTTGGCTGCATGACTCCTTCCCCACCTCTCTCCACCTTTACTCATCCGCGTAATATCTTGATTGAATGTTTGCTTACACAATTGCCCATCCATGGAAGAGGGATCGCGGTACCTAGTGACTTGAGGTATTAATCACACACCTAATGCATGCACACACACATGCACACACACACACACACACACACACACACACACACACACACACACACACACACACACACACACACACACACACACACACACACACACACACACACACACACACACTCGGTGGCATAGTTGGTAGAGCGCTGAACTGGGAAGTAGAAGTGCTCCCAGTACCCAGTTCGAATCCTGCCCAGGGCCGAAATTATTTCGGTATCGCTGTGCCTCGGGTCGTTACTCTGACTCTCGTGGGCGGGGAGTTGTGTGTGTGTGTGTGTGCAAGGTCATAGCATTACCCATGGATCGGACCTACGAGCTCTAAGCTCTCTTCCAGGAGGGAAATAGCTGTCGATCACGAGTCCAACAGGTGATCCAAAGACCAAGTGAATACACACAACACACACACACACACACACGCACTTTCACACATACAGTCACTCTAACGTATGGCGAGTAGGTCCCAGCGGGAAATTTCGATATATGACGGCTCGTGAGACGCACGTGAGGAACAGCAGCGGCACAATAGTTGGGTACAGTTGTCATCCCCGGGGAAATAGGAGGAAGAGGATGTGGACGGGCGTGGATGACAGGGGAGGGGGCGGGAGGGGAGGGAAGAGGAGGGGAGGTGGAGGCGAGAGGAGGAAAGGAAAGGAGAAGGAAGGTGGGGACAGGGTTGAGAAGGAATTGGAAGAGGAGAAAAAAAAAAAGGAAATGGTGAGCAGATGAGAAATAGAAAGTATGGAAAGAAACTGATGCGAGAATAAAGAAAGGGGAGGAACACGAAGTAGAAGAAAGCGGACAGTAAGAACGGAAGGAGAGAAGTGTAAAGAGGAGGGAGAGAAGGAGAGTGAAGGTGAGAAAATGGGAGGACAAGGAAGAGGGGAAGGGAAAGGGATCGAATAAAGAAGGGAAAAAGATAGTACAAACGCATCAAGAAATTATTTGAGGGGAGGAGAAAGAGAGGAGCGGAGGGGAAGAGAGGAGGAGGAAAGGGGAAATGGGGGAAGAATATGGTTTTGCAACAAGAGGGGAAAAGGGTAAATAAGGAGGGAAGGGGAAACGATGGAGGAAGAGCCAAGGACGTACATAAGATCGACAGTGACGTTGGCATCGCAAAACCAAGACGATCATTGTTGTAGATAAGCGTTCACCAACCTGGGGGTGCTGAAATCAATTATAGGGGGTGCTGGGAAGTGATCCACACAAAAAATCACATTGATATATGTATCATTGATTACCCAGTTGTGCATATTTGACTTTTTCCATGCTATTTTATTTTCTAGGGTGTTCTTATTTCTTCTACAAACAATATTGTCAATTTGTTTCAGTTCTAAGGAATCAAGAAAATAAATCATCAAGCAGTACACTTCACTTTCTTTTATCCTTCTAATAACAAGACAGGAGTGCTGGACTGCTTAGACATGACAACAGGGGGTGCTATGGTCGGAAAAGGTTGGGGAACGCTGTTGTAAATGATGGTAAATAATAGGAATGGGTGGAGAGAACTATGTAAGGACAGGATAGATAAGCAAACAGGATGGTTGATAGGACATAGAGAGGAGTTATTATGTGAGGAACTGCGTTGAAGTGGACGTGGATTGAACTGAGGGAGGTCGGAGAAGGACATTAGAGAAAAGGAAAACTATCTTTTCCTTTTGGTTCCCTAATAAGAGTTTATCTCTTACACGCAACAGGGTATTATTTCGTTTTGATGGGTTCTGAGGTGTTTTAAACGATACATCTCGCAGGGTCCTGAGGATCTGTATTATGAAATGCCCCCCACTTCCTCAATAGGATTCTCACGCCCACTCCCACACCCATATCTACCCATCCACAGATACCTACACCCACACCCACAGACACAGACACACACACACACACACACACACACACACACACACACACACACACACACACACACACACACACACACACACACACACACACACACACACACACACACACACACACACACACACACACACACACACACACACACACACTCTAATTTCAGTATCGCTGCGCTGCGATTCGTTACTCCAACTCTCATGGGTGAGGAGTTGGGTGTATGTGTGAGCGTGTTAGGTCACAGCATTACCCGTAAATCGGTCATGTATGAGCTCTCTTCCGGGAGGGAAATAGCTGTCGATCACGAGTTCAAAACGTGATCCAAGACCATGGCGATTCACACGATTCACATCACATATATACAGCAACACCCCAGTTCGATCGCTCGGCTAACTCTGGCCTGTAGGACTCGAAGAGTTCAACACAAAGAGTTGATTAATTCACAAAGCCTGAGTTGATTATGAGCTGCAAACCCGCTTGTGGAGTGATAAACCGAGTTATTGTCTGGCCGCTCTGCGAGTTTGAGAGGGCTTTCCTGTGTGTGTGTGTGTGTGTGTGTGTGTGTGTGTGTGTGTGTGTGTGTGTGTGTGTGTGTGTGTGTGTGTGTGTGTGTGTGTGTGTGTGTGTGTGTGTGTGTGTGTGTGTGTGTGTGTGTGTGTGTGTGTGTGTGTGTGTGTGTGTGTGTGTGTGTGAGTGTGCGTGCGCGTGCGTGTGTGCGTGTGTGAGTTCGTGTTCGTGTTCGTGTTCGTGTTCGAGCTCGAGTTCGTGTTCGTGTTCGTGTTCGTGTTCGAGCTCGAGTTCGTGTTCGTGTTCGAGCTCAAGTTCGTGTTCGAGTTCGAGCTCGAGTTCGAGTTCGTGTTCGTGTTCGTGGTCGTGGTCGTGGTCGTGGTCGTGGTCGTGGTCGTGGTCGTGGTCGTGGTCGTGGTCGTGGTCGTGGTCGTGGTCGTGGTCGTGGTCGTGGTCGTGTTCGTGTTCGTGTTCGTGTTCGTGGTCGTGTTCGTGTTCGTGTTCGTGTTCGTGTTCGTGTAGCATTGAGTGGAGAATGATAAGGGCTCGTCTTCCTTTTACTCCTATTCCTACCCACACCTCTAACCACGTTTTTACCTTTTTCCTTTCCTTTAGCTCTCTTCCCATATCCCCTTCCCCTTCCTCTTTCCATTCCTCTTTCCTTTCCCTTCCTCTTTTCCCTCCGTTTTCTCTTCTCCTTACTTTTCCCCATCCTCTTCTCCTTCCCCTTTCTCTTTCCCTTCCCCTTCTTCTTTTCCCTTCCCTTTCTCTTCCCCTTACTTCTCCCCATCCTCTTCTCCTTCCCCTTCCTCCTTCACTTCCCCTTCCTCTTTTCCCTCCCCTTTCTCTTCTCCTTACTTTTCCCCTTCCTCTTCTCCTTCCCCTTCCTCTTTCCCTTCCCCTTCCTCTTTCCCTTCCCTTCCTCTTCTCCTTCCTCTTCTCCTTACCCTTTAATTTTTCACTCCTCCTTCCTTCTCATCGCCACTTACCTTCCCTCTCCTCTCTCCCTTCCCCTTCTCTTCCTCATTCATGTTGTCATTTTTCTTTGCTCACCCCATCTTTCTTCCTCTCTTCCTTTCCTTTTTAGACTTGTCCTCCCTTTGTCCCTCCTCCCTTCTTTCTTCCTTCTTCCTTTCCTTTTCTTTTTCAGTCTTTCTTATTCCTATTCCCTCTTGGCCTTCGTGCCCCATCCACCCTCTATCCACCTTCTATTTCCTCTCAACTATTTCCCCCTCCCCGTCTTTCCCCTTCGATTCGTCCTTCCCCCTTTTCCTCTCTTTTCTCTCTTTCTCCTCTCACTCTTCTCATTCCCCTGTCCTTCTCCCCTTTCTCTCTTCCTCTTCGCTTGAACTCGTTCATTTTCTCCTCTTTTCTAACTTTCTTTTCTTCTTCCTTTTCCTGCCCTCCCTTGCTTGCATAATCTCCCGCACCTCTCCTGCTCCGTATCACAGACATTGTGCAAATTCTTTTTGACGGAACCGTACACATGTTGTAGTCCCGGGAATTATTTTGGCGTCATGCTTGTCAGAAGCATGGGAGAGGTTTGAAGGAAAACTCAAGGACAAACCAATCTTTCCTGACATTTTACGAGATTTTGTCTTCTTAACGCCTCTACTGCAGTGAACA
>NC_134789.1:57735031-57740031 GCF_046742065.1 Oratosquilla oratoria
AATAAAATATATTCGGCCGTAAGAGAAGAATTAAACTAATTTTTTATTACTTTGAACTCGAGTATATTAACCCCCACGAAAAAGTAAAATAAAAATAAACAATATTTAAACATTTGGTAAAATTATACAATCATTTTATATATACATGCTTTCTCCTTACAAAGGCTATCATAGTTTGTGGCAACATTAATTTCACAAATATAAATGATATTTATGAACACATACAATGGTTTGATTAATCATAGTAATTTTTGTCACAAAATGCCAATCGTGTCAAGGGGATACTACAGTAGTGGCGTGTTACCTTACCGTACCCCTTTAACCGTTAACCCTAGCCAAAATAATATATTTTTTTAATGAAATATAGTTATCCAAGTACCTGGAGTGATAGGGTATCAGAATATATATGGTTATGGGGATCTATCTCCAAAATCCTAGGAGTTCGTGAACAAACAAAAACAGACAGACAGATAGACAGAAGCTACTACTTTGTTATAGTATATATATATATATATATATATACATATATATATATATATATATATGTATATATATATATATACACATATATATATATGCAGAAAAAAAAACACTGGGATATAAGAAGCTTAGTCCGAACGTTTTCGTCTTTTTAAGACATTATCGTATTCCTTAATAATGTCTTAAATAGACGAAAACGTTCGGACTAAGCTTCTTATTTCCCAGTGGTTTTTTCTGCATATTATTTTCACGTGTGCCTTGTGAATTACTGCAATATATATATATATATAATATATATATATATATATATATATATATATATTATGTATATATATATATTATGTATATATGTATGTGGGTAGATAAGGTGGTAGATCGGTATATTGGTACAGTAGATTGGTAGATTGGTATATAGGTGGGCTGGTATATAAGTATATTAGAACGTTAATGGATGGTAGGTAAGTACATATGTTAGTAGTTTGGTATGTAGGTAGGTAGATAGGTAGTTAGGCCTAAGTAGGTAGGAAGGCGGATTAGTAGGCAGGCAGACAAGTAGGTAGGTAGATATGCAGATATATAGGTAGGTAGGTAGGAATGTAGGTACGTAGGTAGGTAAAAAGGTAAGTAGATAGGTAGGTACGTGGTTGGGTAGGTAGGTGGATGGGTAAGTAAACAGGTTCCTGGGGAGGCAGCTTTCATGCATACGCATTTGCCTCTGTGTTCAAGTATTCTTTTGTGAATATGGTCTACAGACGCTCCTGCAGGCACTCGGAGTAAAGTTGTTACTTTCTAATGTAAGTGTGTGTATGTGTTCATGTATAGACATGCCTTTGTTTGTGCGTGTGTGTTTGTGTATGTGTTTGCGTGTGTAAGTGCGCGCGCGTGTGTGCGTGTGTGTGTGTGTGTGTGTGTGTGTGTGTGTGTGTGTGTGTGTGTGTGTGCGTGTGCGTGTGCGTGTGCGTGTGTGTGTGTGTGTGTGTGTGTGTGTGAGAGAGAGAGAGAGAGAATAAAAGAGAAAGAGAGAGAGAGAGAGAGAGAGAGAATGAAAGAGAGAGAGAGTGAGTGAGTGAATGAGTGAGAGAATAAGAGACAGAATAAGAGAGAGAATGAGAGAGAGAATGAAAGAGGGAATGAGAGAGAAAATGAGAGAGAGAATGAGAGAGTGAATGAGAGAGAGAATGAGAGAGAGAATGAGAGAGGAAATGAGAGAGGGAATGAGAAAGAGAATGAGAGAGAGAATGAGAGAATGAGAAGGAGAGAGATAGATAATGAGAGAGAAAATGAGAGAGAGGGAGATAGAGAATGAGAGAGAGAGAGAGAATGAGAGAATGAGAGAGAGAGAGAGAGAGAGAGAGAGAGAGAGAGAGAGAGAGAGAGAGAGAGAGAGAGAGAGAATGAGAGAGAGAATGAGAGAGAGAATGAGAGATAGATAGATAATTAGATAGATATATAGATAGATTCACTATGATCTTAAATAACGTGTTAGACTCTTGATCGATAGCGATTACCCTCCCGAATGAGAGGTCACAGTTCATACATTTCCCAATCTGTGATTATTGCTGTGACCTTATATTGAAACAATGTTGAAGGTTTCAGCCCTGGGCGAGGCTTGAACTCGGAACGCTGAATTAGCGATCGAACGTAGTACCACTACACCACCGAGCTGTCTGTGAGTGTGTGTGTGGATGAGAGTGAGAATGAGTCTGAGAATGGTTGAGTGTCACTGTTCTGGTGAATAAATTTTGTTCGCAACAAACGAACCAACATTTAAATTCAAGTGAGGTTCACGACTGGTCTCAGCCAAGCTAGGGCGTTCTCCGATTGGTCAGCCCGGGGTCCTTTCTACCCTTAGCTATCAATCTATCAATCTATCGATCTATCTTTTCATCACCTTCACCATCCAGGTATGTTTTTATTCAGCTGAGAGACTGATTTCAGTGCTTATTTCAATCTCGTTTGATAAATGCTCAGAAGGCTATCACGTCCCAGATTTGGTACGGGAGATGCTGGGACGAAAGCGCGCGTCAACTCCAAACAGACGCTAAAAAAAAAAAAAAAAAAAAAAAAAAAAAAAAAAAAAAAAAAAAAAAAAAAAAAAAAAAAAAAAAAAAAAAAAAAAAAAAAAAAAAAAAAGAAGACGCTTGCGTCCGTGCTCACCGCGCTGGTAAAGTCAACAGTTTCTCCTAAAGAGGCTTTGATCGTATAAACAGTTTATGTCACAAAGTGAACATGTAAATGGTTGCATTGACTCGCCGTATCTCTCCTTCTTTGCTTGTTCGATGTTTTCTCCTTTTAGGTATCGGTGTCTCGATGTCTCGGTGTCTCGGTGTCTCGGTGTCTCGGTGTCTCTCTCTTTCCCTCTATCTCTCTCTCTCTCTCTCTCTCTCTCTCTCTCTCTCTCTCTCTCTCTCTCTCTCTCTCTCTCTCTCTCTCTCTCTCTCTCTCTCTCTCTCTCTCTAACTCTCTCTCTCTCTCTCTCTCTCTCTCTCTATATATATATATATATATATATATATATATATATATATATATATATATACATATCATGTAGAAACCACAGGAAAATTAAAGTTCGGAATACTGAACGTTTTCGTCTATTACGACATCTTCGGAGAAAGTACTCCGAAGATGTAATAGACGAAAACGTTTAGTATTTCGAACTTTAATTTCCCTGTGGTTTCTACACGATCATTTACTCACGTGTTTTTTTGTAATTATTGTTGCTATATATATATATATATATATATATATATATATATATATATATATATATATATACATATATATAATATGTCTTAAAAAGACGAAAACGTTTGGTCACCTTTCATTTTATTTTCCAAGTGGTTTTATTACACATATAGATTCACAGGATTTCCCCAATCACGAAAACCAATAGTTTACTAATCTCTCACAGGCATGACACTACAAGAGGCAAGACACTACAAAGCTATCTTGAACATGAGGAAATAATGAAGATCGGTTTGCTAGAAAAGTGTGCGATAACAGAAAAAGAAAAAGGACACAAGCCAAGATAAGTAAATACATACGTGGGGTGGGGGAAAGAAGAGGAACAGAAAGGAAGGAAAGATATTAGTTTAGGTGGGAGGGAGAGAAGTGGAGTGGGAATGGTGTTCTTGATTAAAAGGAGGAAGATTTGTAAATGAAGAGAGAGACGAAAAAAGCGACTAAGCATAAGGAAATCTTCCGTTTTCTTTATGATCACATTAGTAGAGCGATGATACGCAAAAAGGACGGCCAAGTTCTTATGCTTCAAACTCGTTATCTTGATTACAGGTGGGGAGAGATTTCAGATGAAAAGTGAAGGAAATTATATATACGAGTATATATATATATATATATATATATACATATATATATATTATATATATATATGTATATATATATATAATGTGTGTGTGGGTGTGGGTGTGGGTGTGGGTGTGGGTGTGGGTGTGAGTGTGAGTGTGAGTGTGAGTGTGAGTGTTGTGTGTGTGTGTGTGTGTGTGTGAGTGTGAGTGTGAGTGTGAGTGTTTGTGTGTGTGTGTGTGTGTGTGTGTGTGTGTGTGTGTGTGTGTGTGTGTGTGTGTGTGTGTGTGTGTGTGTGTGTGTGTGTGTGTGTACGCGCGAGCACCTGTCTGTCTGTCTGTCTTCTTGCATACCTCTCTGCCTGTCCGTCTGTCAGTCATTCTGTCTGTCTGTCTGTCTGTCTGTCTGTCGGCCTGCCTGCCTGTCTATCAGCAATTCTGTTTGCACGTGTACTGCCTGTCTTTCTCTTTAAGCATGTCTGACTGCATGCCTGTCTGTCTGTCGATCTGTCTGTCAGTCTCTCTATGTCTATTTTTCGAATGTCTATGGGTGCATGTGCGTATGAGGGCGCTTTGTGTTCGTATTTGGGAAAAACGATCCAGAGTAAAAAAAAAAAAAAAAAAAAAAAATGTAGACCAAAAAGTTTATACGAGCGAGCGATGGCATAGAGGGCCAATGTCTGGTTGGCACCCGAGTCCTTTATACAAGGGCGCTGTTGTGAAATGCAAATAAGCCCGTGACAGCACGAAATAACTGCCAATTTGTCTCGTCCCTTTGGAGAATCTGGGACATAAAGGAGGCGAAGGAGGAACAACCTGTGCTTAAGAACAATGACCTCAAGGGTCATAAACTTTTTAATTACATTTTTCCTTCACCTAATGGTCTGAATTACGAGGGATATAGAAGACAAATAGGGTCAGTAATTATGAATGATCATACAAACGAGGTAACAGGAATGATTATGTATATATTTACAAATACAAGTATATATCTTTTTTCACATGTTCATGCCATTACATGCAAATTGTGTCCTTGTTTACTTGGCTGTGTGTAAACAGTCGAGGACCACAAAATAATGGTTAGGGTCATCCTTTTCGGTCTTGTCACGATACAAAAAATTCGGCCAATTGTGCACCCCTTGTTTACAAGGCACACATGAACACAATCAAGGTTCCAAGTCAATATGATCCGAATAGAATTCATAAAATGAAGCA
>NC_134789.1:57745031-57757531 GCF_046742065.1 Oratosquilla oratoria
CATTTCTTAAGATCCTTTTTCTGTCCATGCACCTCCTCCATTCTTCATCACCCTCCTGTTCTCTTCTAATTTCATTTACTTTTCCTCAAACTATCCACTTTTCCCCCCCTCGTCCTTATATTTCTGCTGTTTCTGGCTCTCTGATCCATCCCTCTTCCTTTCACCTCCACCCCACCCTCCTTCACTCTTTTTCTTCTTCGCCTCCATTTTATGTTCTACATTATTCCCATTTATCTTCTCCCTCTTTCGCTTCATCATTTGCCATTCACCCTTGATATTTACGCCCGAACCGTCATAGCTCTCCAAACCAATTTGCCCCCACATCACTCTACCACTCCTCTTCCTCTTCACCTCCTCCTCCTCCTCCTTTACCCTTCTCCTTTTCTTCCTCCTTCTCAGTCCCCTCCCACCTCCTCCTCCATCTCCACCTCCTCCTCATCGTCGTTCTCTCCTCCACCTCCTCCTCCTCCTCCTCCTCCTCCTCCTCCTCCTCCTCCTCCTCCTCCTCCTCCCCCTCCACCTCCTCCTCCTCCTCCTCCCCCTCCTCCTCCTCCTCCTTCGAACCCTAAAGAATCCTATAGTTATACGAATAAGAAGAAAACGCTTACCTGCGGCATTGGACCATTAAATAACGATGAAGGTAAACATACGGATGATGAAAATAAGATGGACTCAATCCTTAATAATTTTTTTGCATCCGTCTTCACAGACGAGGATTGCTCAGTGTATCAGCCACCAGAACATAAAATGTCCCAAAACGTTTTAAATCAACTCATAATTACCGAAAGTGATGTCGTACAAGTAATTGATAAGCTCAAAATAAATAAAGCCCCGGGATTTGACCAAATTTCACCAAGAATTCTGCGAGAAGTCAAAAATCAAATCAGTAAACCCTTGTGCATCCTTTTCAACAAATCTTTAGCACTTGGTAAAGTCCCATCAGATTGGAAATGTGCTAACGTAACACCAATATTCAAGAAAGGGGACAAATCACAACCAGGCAACTACAGACCGATTAGCCTGACTTCGATTGTATGTAAACCACTAGAGACCATCATCCGTGACAGTATTGTGAAATTTTTAGAAGAAAATAACATTATGAAAGATTCACAACATGGCTTCCGTAGCAAACGCTCATGTTTAACTAATCTCCTCGACTTCTTTCATGACGTCTTTAACAAATACGAGGAATGTAGATCTGTTGATACAATTTATCTAGATTTTCAGAAGGCATTCGATAAAGTTCCCCATAAACGATTGCTCGACAAATTAAAAACGCACAGTATTTCTGGCAGTATCCACAACTGGATTAAAGATTGGCTCTCAGAGCAAAAACAGAGATTTGTAATTAACGGGGCCTCATCTAGCTGGCTCGAAGTTAAAAGTGGCGTACCGCAAGGATCAGTTTTGGGACCCGTTTTGTTCCTGATATATATATATGATCTAGACGACGGCCTCCTCTCCAAAGTATCAAAGTTTGCTGATGACACAAAAATTACCGGTAAAGTAACAACCACCAAAGAGAGAGAAACTCTGCAATCCGATCTAGACAGATTATCAAGCTGGGCTAGCAAGTGGCAAATTAAATTTAACGTTGACAAATGTAAAGTCATGCACATTGGAGGTAACAACGATCACATCCAATACAAAATGAATGGCGAAATAATGGATTCAGTAACTAAAGAAAAAGATCTTGGAGTTTTAATATCAAATAACTTGAAGCCAAGTCAACATTGCTCAGAAGTTGTTAAAACAGCAATTAAATTGGTTGGCTTCATCGGAAGAGTCTTCGAAAATAAATCAGAAAAAATATTGCTAAACCTCTATAATTTCTTGGCCCATCCCTATCTCGAATACTGTGTGCAATTTTGGTCCCCATACTACCAGAAAGATTTTGATAAACTAGAAAGAGTGCAACGGAGAATGACCAAAATTATAACAAGGCTGAGAAATCTACCGTATGAAGAAAGATTTAAAAGTCTAAACTTATTCTCACTTTCAAAAAGAAGAATGCGAGGAGATTTGATTGAGGTTTTTAAAAATGTTCAAAGGCTTTGACAACATCAATGTCAAAGATTACTTCTTATTAGACCAATCAAATACAAGAAGATGTCACGATTTTAAAGTAATTGGCAAAAGATTCTCTACGAACGAAAGTAAGCACTTTTTCTTTAACCGGGTTGTTAATGTGTGGAATTCGTTACCTTCCGCTGTCATTGAAAGTAACACAATAACAACATTTAAAAATCGCTCAGATAAATACTTGGAATCTAATCCGTAAATAAGATATTATCCTTTACAATAACAGATATGACAACCCGGCATTTAATTGCAATTGGATAGGATAGTAGTAGCAGTAGTGTTAGTTCATCTTCTATCGCCTAGTTACCTTGTTTTCATAACTATAGTTTAGCTTAGTTAACACAAACAGCCTCGTTAGGGCCAGTAGGCCTGCTGTTGTTTGGTCTTTCTTTGTGTTCCTTTGTGTTGTTCTCCTCCTCCTCCTCCTCCTCCATCTCCACCTCCTAATCATCACCGTTCTCTCATCCACCTCCTCCTCCTTCTCCTCTTCCTCCTCCTTCTCCTCCTCCTCCTCCTCCTCCTCCTCCTCCTCCTCCGCATCCTCCGCATCCTCCTCTTTTATCTCCTCCTCCCCATCCTTGTCCTCTTTCACCTCTTCCTCCGCTTACTCCTCCTTTTCCTCCTCTTCCACCCCCTCATCAGTTTTCTCCTCCTTTTCCTCCTTCTTTACTCTCCTCCTCCTCCCTTTCCTCCTCTTTATTATCATCTTCCTTCACTTGCACCTCCTCCTCAGCTTTCTCCTTCTTTTCCTCCTTCTCTACCCCTCCTCCCTCTCCTCTTCTTTATCCTCCTCCTCCTCTTCCTTCTTCTTCTCCTCCACCTATTTCTCCTCCTACTCCTTCTCCTTCTCCTCCTCCCACTCTTTCTCCTGCGCCTTCTCCTTCTCCTATTGCTGCACTTCCTTCTTTGTTTCCTTCCCATTTTCCTCCTCCTCACTTTCTTCCCCGATTCCTCCAACTGCCATTATCTCTTCTCTCCCCACTTTTCCTAATCTTCCTCCTCTCTCTCTTCTCCCTTCTCTCTTCTCTCTCTTTTTATTGCATCTTACTTATTCACAGCCTCACCTGTCAGCTCTTGTTTACTTCCAGACTTACATTTCCTCTTCTCTCGTCCACTCTCTTCTTGTTTTCTTCCCTCCTCGTCTTTCTTCGCCCTCTCTTCCTTTCTCCTTTCCTTCTCACCATCTCCCCTCCTTTCTCTTCCTCTACTTTCCATGCTCTTACTCCTTCCATTTCCCTTGCTCTCCTTCTCCTCTCCTTCTCTCTTTTCCCTTCCCCTTTCCCCTACCCCCCTTTACCTTCTCCCCCTTCTCTTCCCTTTCTCCTCACCTCCCCTCTCCTCCTCCTTCGCCCTCCTCTTCTATACGTTCCTTTCTCTTCTCTTCACCTCTCCTCCTCTCCTCCCTCCCTCTTTCCCGCATTCCTTTCCATACTTCCTTCCCATCTGCCTTTTCTAGCTCCTGTTTTTACCCCCCCTCTCTACCTCTTTCCTTGTTCCTCCACGCCTTTGTATTATTTCACCTCCATCATAAGCGTTTCCCTCTCGTCGTACTCGGGAGCTATTAAGTAGGCTCAGCCTGAGTCAAGTCTCACGTTGCTTTGCGTGTTCCCCAAGTTTTGCATTTTTCTGGGGCCACAAGGAAAAATTGTACTTCGGAGTTCGGGAAACTTTGATGAAACCTGGCGTTACGAATGGGGGGGGGGGTGTCTGGCGTTGTGATTGGAGGTGGTGGTGGTAGTGGTAGAGGTGTCGATGGTGGTGGGGACAAAAGTGGTTCTGGTTGTGGTTCTGGGGTTGGTGGAAGTGTGAGGGTTCTGGTGGCAGTTCTTCTCCTGGTGGTGGTTGTGGTAGTGCTTCTGATGTTGGTGGTGTTGGTTCTAGTTAATTTTTCTGGTGGTTCTGGGGTTGGTGGTGATGTGATGGTTCTGGTAACAGTTCTTCTTCTGGTGGTGGTTGTGGTAGTGCTTCTGATGTTGGTTCTAGTTGGTTCTAGTTGTTCTGATGTTGGTTCTAGTTGTTCTGATGTTGGTTCTAGTTCATTTTTCTGGTGGTTCTGGGGTTGGTGGTGATATGATGGTTCTGGTAACAGTTCTTCTTCTGTTGGTGGTTGTGGTAGTGCTTCTTCTGTTGGTGGTGTTGGTTCTAGTTAATTTTTCTGGTGGTTCTGGTGGGGTGGTGTTAGTTCTTCTGGTGGTTGTAGTGGTGGTGATGGTAAGGATGGGGGTGTCGATGACGGAAGGTAATTACTCTAACGATGGAGAAAAATCTAATAAAGAAGGAAAATGATAACATCAACGATTATGGGGCGAATCGTAGAAGGAGGAGGAGGAGGAAGAGGAGGGGAAGGAGGAGGAGGAGGAGGTGAAGGAGGAGGAGGATGGGGAGGATACCAGGGAAATGGAGGATTTCGAAAGGATTATGAGCTGGAGGTCGAGAAATAGGATTACAAGGATAAGCAGGAGGCGAGGAAAGAGGAGAGGGACGATAAAGAGGTGTAGGAGGAAGAGGAAGAGGAGGGAATGTGCACTGTGGTAATATATTTGGCGTGAGGTGGTTGAGGCACGCCGGTGAAACCTGAGAATAATAAGTATTGCGATAAAAAGAGACAGACTATATTGAGAAGACATTAAATGATGAAGGACGGGTGACAGGTATCATAAAGAACGACAACGACAAGAAAGACGACGACAAGAAGGACAAGAAGGACGACGACAAGGAGGACGACGGAAAGAAGCACGACGACAAGAAGGACAACGACAAGAAGGATGACGACAAGAACGACGACGACAAGAAGGACGACGACAAGAAGGACGACGACAAGAAGGACGACGACAAGAAGGACGACGAAAAGAACGACGACGACAAGAACGACGACGACAAGAACGACGACGACGACAAGAAGGACGACGACAAGAAGGACGACGACAAGAAGGACGACGACAAGAAGGACGACGACAAGAAGGACGACGACAAGAAGGACGACGACAAGAAGGACGACGACAAGAAGGACGACGACAAGAAGGACGACGACAATAAGGACGACGACAAGAAGGACGACGAAAAGAACGACGACAAGAAGGACGACGACAAGAAGGACGACGACAAGAACGACGACGACAAGAACGACGACGACAAGAAAGACGACGACAAGAAAGACGACGACAAGAAGGACGACGACAAGAACGACGACGACAAGAACGACGACGACAAGAACAACCACGTGACAACAAAAAGGACGACGACGAAGACGACAGCGACAAGGACGAGGAGAAAACGACGGCTGTGACGACCGCAATGACCTTGACGACGACGACAACGACGACGACGACGATGACGACGATGGAAATGGTGACAATGACTATGACGACGAATTTTACGTGGGAGTGAGAAGATAAGGTGGTAGATGAGGTTGGTAGTAGATGAGGTTGGTGGTAGATGACGTTGGTTGCGAGTGTCTGAGTCTACCTCAACGTTGATTCAACCTCTCCCCTACCACGAAGATAAATGTGATAGCCTGGTGGTTATCAAAGATTTTTTTTTTTTTTTTTTTTCAAAAAGTCTTTCTACTCTTCATCCCTCTTTTGGTTTGCATTTTTATTAATATATTGAATTCATTCTCTCTTCATAGGAAAGGATTCTTTTCCCCTACTCCGTGATCCTTTCCTTATCTCGCCGTTTCCCAACCTTTTCCGACCATAGCACCCCCTCTTGCCATGTCTATGCAGTCCAGCACCCCTGTCGTGTTATTAGAAGGATAAAAGAAAGTGAAGTGTACTGCTTGATGATTTATTTTCTTGATTCCTTAGAACTGAAACAAATTGACAATATGGTTTGTAGAAGAAATAAGAACACCCTAGAAAAATAAGATAGCATGGAAAAAGCCTAATATGCACAACTGGGTAATCAATGATACATATATCAGTGGGCTTTTTGTGTGCATCATTTTCCAGCATCCCCTATAATTGATTTCAGTACCCCCAGGTTGGGAAACGCTGCCTTATCTGATTTAAATTTGTTTGGCATCAGCCAGAACTAAAAACTAAGAAGTACAGTATCATACAATACGTTGGAAAGTGTAGATGATTATGATTTATCTTATATTATTTGTTTTTGTTTTGTTATCATTTGTCTGTCTGATTTTCATTTATTATTAGTTATATGTCAATTTATAATTATTTACTATTTACCTGTTTGTTTATTATTTAACTACACCTATGCATTTATTCATGTATTTTATTTGTTATTTACATTATTATAGTTTTTATTTATTATTGATATGATTTTTTTTTCGCATCCGACCTAGATATGGATCAAAAGGTCTCCTGTCGGCATGCTCCGCCTTTGTAATCCTTTGTAAATTCCTGTGACGTAGCTACCTCTCACATAAGATGGAAAAAGCTTGATGGACATTATCATAGCGAGAAAAAAAAATCTTATCCCCTTTAAATGCGTCTTTTATCTTTGATATTTCCATTTACTTGGCTCGAAAAAATATAGGCTTTAGGAGATAATGTAACAAGATTTTATGTTTATGATTGGCGTGATAGCAAAGGGAAGTCATACAGAAAATTAATATAAACAGTCAGTTGTAATCCTCAGTAATCCATAGTAATTCCGTTGTAATCTTTCGTTGAATTAGTATGGATTTGAAACATGTAAGAGGCGACAGTCCTAATGCGAAATATTGCTTCCCAATGTCTCTTTGTGTTGTAAAAAATAGATAGATAAATAAATAAATAAATAAATAAATAAATAAATAAATAAATAAATAAATAAGTAACTAAATGATAAAGTAACTCATTAGCTAAGTAACTAAATAACTTAGTAACCAAGTAACCAAAGTAACCGAGCAACTAAATAGCTCAGTAATTCAGTGAGAAGATAAGTAATTAAGTAAATGAATAAATAAGTAAATAAATAGATAATGAGTTAATACACGAAAATGTAAAGATGTATATATATATATATATATATATATATATATATATATATATATTAGTGTGTGTGTGTGTGTGTGTGTGTGTGTGTGTGTGTGTGTGTGTGTGTGTGTGTGTGTGTGTGTGTGTGTGTGTGTGTGTGTGTGTGTGTGTGTGTGTGCGCGTGCGTGTGTGTGTATGTGTATATGTGGGTATGTGTATATATGTATATGTGTATATGTGTATATATGCAAATATGATGCAAACGTATAAACGTGTAAATGTATATGCATATTTATATATATATATATATGTATATATATATATATATATATATATGTATATGTATGTAAATATGTAAACATGTAAGTGAATAAATGAATAAATGAATTAACAAATAAGTAAATGAACAAATGAATAAATGGATAAATGCATACATGAATAAACGAATAAATGAATTAATGACTAAATGGCTAAATGACTAAATGACTAAATGAGTAAATGAATAAGTGAATAAGTGAATAAGTGAATAAGTGAATAAGTGAATAAGTGAATAAGTGAATAAGTGAATAAGTGAATAGATGAATAGATAGATACATAGATACATAGGTAGATAGATAGGTCAATTAATCAATCAATCAATCAAACAATCAATTAATCAGTGCCCAAATCAAGATTGTAGAAATCCTAGGCAATGCAGTGAGGCATAGTACATGTAACAAGTCAGATCAGAAAACTGAAACAGGCTGGAGTGAATGTGACAGATGGATGTTTTGGGAAAATGTTGGCTATGTGGGGAATCATTTAAGCGAAATGTTGTGACATAAGCCTATGTTGTTGCAAAAAGGAATGCTCATGATATAAAATGAAAATTAGGATATGGAAGACAGTGATAATAGATTCACACACACAAACAGACAGACACACACAGAATGCTGGATATATGGAATAACTTAGATGAAAAAACTGTGTGCAAATAATATTCACGATTTTAAGAATAAACTTGATGCTGAAAGATACAAAAACGGATCATCACGAGCATAGCTCCCTTCCCGTATAATACAAATAGATAAATACACAAACACACACACAGACACACACACACACACACACACACACACACACACACACACACACACACACACACACACACACACACACACACACACACACACACACACACACATACTCGTATATACATATACCAAAGGCTTTTTTCACCCTTACAAGGGAGGTAGCCAAAAAATAAAGGCATAAAAACCACTCCCACCCATTCCATCCCTATCACACTCCACTCATCTCCACCCTCTTCCCTCCCTCTTTTCTTGGCACCTCCTGGATGACGGGTCATCCCTGCATCTTGTCCACTGCCCTGGGTCAAAAGCAGTGTCGCAAGACACAGCACACACACACACACACACACACACACACACACACACACACACACACACACACACACACACACACACACACACACACACACACACACACACACACACACATACATACTCGTATATACATATACCAAAGGCTTTTTTCACCCTTACAAGGGAGGTAGCCAAAAAATAAAGGCATAAAAACCACTCCCACCCATTCCATCCCTATCACACTCCACTCATCTCCACCCTCTTCCCTCCCTCTTTTCTTGGCACCTCCTGGATGACGGGTCATCCCTGCATCTTGTCCACTGCCCTAGGTCAGAAGCAGTGTCGCAAGACACAGCACATCCACAGCAAGCCCACTTCATTAGATTCAGCGACCCTCCCCCTCTCCGTCCCCTCATGCAGAAAAGGAGGAGACGGGGAGAAATCCCTTCGGGTTGCGTCAATTTTATTTTCACATATACTCTCTCACCCCCCACCTCCCACCCACTCCACCTCATGCATCACAACATCATCCATATACAACCATTCTCCACTCAACCCCTGTCTTCTGTCCTCTCCCGTCCTTCCTCAACAGACATTCCCCTCTTCCCCAAAGCCCCTTTTACCCCATCCATCCATCTCATCCTAGGTCGCCCCCTCATGTTCACTCCTTCCACATCTGCCTTCCACACTTCTTTCACTAGTCTTTCTTCACTCATTCTTTCCATGTGTCCAAAACATCCTAATACTCTTTCATCAACTCTATCTCTCAACTCCCTTTCCATCCCACTTCTCCTCCTCATCTCCTCATTTCTCACTCTATCCAGCCTAGTAACCCCGATCATACTTCTCAGACACCTCATCTCAAACACATTCAAACTTCTTCTCTCTTCTTCTCTTATGTTCCATGTTTCTGCCTCATATAGTGCTGTTGGCACTATCACTCCTTCATACAATCTTCTCTTAACATCCATTCCCAAATGTCTATTTCCCATTACACTTTTTAAGCCGCCAAGGCATTTACTCGCTTCTCTCAATCTACATTCTACCTCCACTCCACCTTTTCCTGCCACATTTGCACCCAAGTATCTAAAACTATCCAATTCCTCCAGTCGCTCTCCCTTAATACTCACTTCCAGTCTGCTGCCACTTTCACCCCTTGTGCATCTCATCACCTTACTTTTACCCACATTTATCTTCAGCTTTCTTCTTTCACATACTCTCCCAAAGTCTGTCGCCAACTTTCTCAATCCCTCCTCCGATTCTGCCACAAGCGCAGTGTCGTCCGCAAACAACAGCTGGCTCACCTCCCACTTTTCTTCATTTTCTTTAACCATCTCCAATCCCTGACCCAACACCCTTGCATTTAGTTCTCGCACCACCCCATCCATGGTTTAGACACATGGAAAGAATGAGTGAAGATAGACTAGTAAGAGAGGTAAGGAAGGCAGATGTAGAGGGTGTGAACATGAGGGAACGTCCTAGGATAAAATGGATGGATGGGGTGAAGGGGGCTTTGGGGAAGAGGGGAATGTCTGTTGAGGAAGGACGGGAGAGGACAGAAGACAGGGGTGAATGGAGAATGGTTGTATATGGATGATGTTGTGATGCATGAGGTGGAGTGGGTGGGGGGATGGGGAACGGAGAGGGGGGGTCACCGATTTAATGAAGTGGCCTTGCTGTGGATGTACTGTGTCTTGCGACACTGCCTCTGACCTAGGACAGTGGACAAGATGCAGGGATGACCCGTCATCCAGGAGGTGCTAAGATAAGAGGGAGGGTGGAGGGGAGTAGAGTGTATTTGGGGATGGTGTGGGTGGGAATGATTTTATGCCTTTTTCTTTTTGGCTACCTCCCTTATAAGGGGGAAAAAGCCTTGGTAGTTTATGTATATATGTACATATATATATATATATATATATATATATGTATATATATATATGTGTGTGTGTGTGTGTGTGTGTGTGTGTGTGTGTATGAATATATATTTGTATATATATATATATGAATATATATATACATATATACACGTTTATATATATATGTATATATGTATATATGTTTATATATATATATATATATATATATATACAGTATATATATATATATGTAAATATATGTATATATATATATATATATATATATATATATATATATATATATATATATATAACACAGGAACCCACAGTCGGAGAAAGAATAAACTTCGAATAAAGAATAATCCTATATTTCGGCTATCAACTGTAGCCCTCTTCAGGAAAGTACATAAGAAAGAGAACAGAGGGGACTTATAAACTACAGTAAGAAGAGATGTGGACAGTTGACCTCACTCAGACGCGGGGCTAACTGGGGTGGCGGAGGAGGGAGGGGGTGAGGAGAGGGGAGGATGTAAAGTCCGCACTAGCTTATTTATTGCTGCGCGTGAGATAATGTCAGGTGTCCACTGCCCTTTAGAAATATTAATATTAGGGCATTCCTCAATTAATGCTGATTCGACTATTTTCCTCCTGAAACCACAGTGGGACTTGAACACTAATCTGGCCTTACCCCAGTCGAAAGAATGATTCTTATTTTTAACATGAAGAAATACAGCCGAATTTTCCTGCCCATACCTAATTGACCTTTTATGTTCTGCCAATCTAGTGTTCAAGTCTCTCCCGGTTTGACCCAAGTAAACCAAATCACAATCTTTGCAGGGCAAACAATAAACACCAGGTGACTCAACTTCCTTCGGCTTTTGTTGAACGTTCACAATTTGCTTACGTACGGTGTTAGGATAGTGATAGGCAATAGTGAGACGTTCGCGAGGAAACAATTTAGTAGAAGAACTGATGGTATTATTGAATGGAATTTTTAAAATGTCCTTAAAGGAGCGGTGAAAATTTGAGGGGACGGAAGTTTTAAAATGGTTGGCCCTAGCCTTACTGAGGGCTTGGTCCAGAAACCAAGGTGGATAAGCCAACTTCTCAAGTTGACATTTGATCACCTCAATCTCTTGGTCCAGAAATTGAGGACTGCAAATCCTGAAAGCCCTCAAGAAAAGGCCAGAGGCAACACTTTTCTTGACATTGTCAGGGTGATTGCTAAAAAAGTGGAGATAACTGCCTGAATGGGTGGGCTTACGATATACTGTAAAGAATAAATTATCATCAGTTCTTCTTAACAAAATATCCAAGAAAGGGATTTGGTGTCCTTCTTCCCATTCAACTTTAAATTTAAGATTCGGGGTCAATTGGTTCAATTTATCATGGAACACTTCAAATGGGCCCCAACTGTCATCCCATGCCGAAAAGATATCGTCTACGTACCTGAGCCAAATCATTTCGGGCGGTTTGATGCTGGGCAAAAGGGTACACTCAAAATACTCCATGTACAAATTGGCCAAAACAGGAGACAAATTGGAACCCATACTGCAACCGAATTTTTGACGGAAGAATTGGTCTTGAAAGGAGAAAACATTTGAAGAAACACACAGGCGAACTAAAGCAAGAATTTTGTTGACAGGGAGGGGGAAAAGAGTCTTGAAACGGTTGCAGTTTGGTTTCCAAAAAAGTGAGTACATCATCAACATTAATTTTCGTAAATAACGAGGTAACATCAAGGCTGAGGAGCCTTAAACCCTGAACTTTCATATTTTTGGTCTTAGAAATAAAATCACATGAATTTGTGATATGAGAATTAGAGAAATTACCTACGTACGGGGATAAAATATCCGCCAGCCATTTAGCAAGTTTACTAGTGCAGGAGCCACGGTTGGATATGATGGGCCTGAGGGGAATGTCTGTTTTGTGAATTTTAGGGAGACCATAAAAATATGGGAGCTTAGGGTTGGTAACTTTCAAATCAATAATGCGTTTATCAACTGTGATATTACGGACTTGTCTGTTAAACTCGGCGGCTGCGTTCTTAAGGGGATTTTTGGTGAGTTTTTCATAAGTGGCCAAATCATTAAGCCACTTAATGTCAACTTGAGAAGTTGGCTTATCCACCTTGGTTTCTGGACCAAGCCCTCAGTAAGGCTAGGGCCAACCATTTTAAAACTTCCGTCCCCTCAAATTTTCACCGCTCCTTTAAGGACATTTTAAAAATTCCATTCAATAATACCATCAGTTCTTCTACTAAATTGTTTCCTCGCGAA
>NC_134789.1:57762531-57765031 GCF_046742065.1 Oratosquilla oratoria
CTCTTATCTTGGCATCTCCTGGATAACGCGTCATCCCTGCATCTTGTCCACTGCCCTGGGTCAGAAGCAGCGTCGCAAGACGCAATACATCCACAGCTACGCAGGAGATGTAACAAACACCGAATAGTTTGTTCAGTTTAAGGAAAGTCCCTCGACCTGAAAGGAATGTCGACTGATCGAGACCCCACTTAGTCCCTCGGCTGAATTATTATTATTTTTTTTTTTTTTTTTTTTTTTGTCACAAAATAGACAAATATATATAATGGACCACGGTATTAAAAAAGATAGAGGTTTATATCGGTTATTGATTTTGTCCTTTACAGTCACCCCTTTGACCATTTCTGCGCGAATAACTCGGAAATTAGAAAAAAAAAAGGAGAAAGAGATAAGAATCCTTTTCGTAGAAGCAATAGGGAACAAGATCCCGGATCCAAATCCGGGGAGGAGGAGGAGGAGGAGGAGGAGGAGGAGGAGGAGGAGGAGGAGTGGGAGGAAGAGGAGGGCAGCAGACACAAAGGAATCAGAATGGGGAGATATTTTTATCGAAGAGGATTCAGCCAAGCATAATGAGGTGGTTGCTTGGTCCACAACATCCCTTTCCCCTCCGCCTTCTCCCTCTTCCCTCCCCATCCTCCCTCTCCCTCCTCTCTTTCCCTTCTCCTCTACCTGCCCCCTCCTCTTCCCTCTTCCCCTCCTCCCTCTCCTTCCTCTCTTTCCCTTCTCCTCTACCTAACCCTTCCTCTTCCATCTTCCCCTCCTCCCTCTCCTTCCTCTCTTTACTTTCTCCTCTACCTGCCCCCTCCTCTTCCCTCTTCCCCTCCTTCCTCTCTTTCCCCTCTCCTCTACCTGACCCCTCCTCTTCCCTTTTCCCCTCCTCCCTCTCCTTCCTCTCTTTCCCTTCCCCTCTACCTGTTCCCCTCCTTTTCCCTCCCCATCCTCCCTCTCCCTCCTCTCTTTCCCTTCTCCTCTACCTGCCCCCCTCCTCTTCCCTCCCCATCCTCCATTCCTCTCCCTCCTCTCTTTCCCTTCTCCTCTACCTGCCCCTCCTCTTCCCTCTTCCCCTCCTCCCTCTCCTTCCTCTCTTTCCCTTCTCCTCTACCTGCCCCCTCCTCTTTCCTCTTCCCCTCCTCCTCACTCTTCCCCTCCCATTCCCGGCAGTTGAAAGGAGAGGGAGATTCATCAAAACACGCGTGTATGTGTGTATACGCACCCGTGTTCACACTTATGTAGACACACACAGATGTACATCGACATGTACGTTTTCGTGTACACAGGCGTTTAAATGAAATACACACATACTCGCGCTTTCACCCACGTACACACGCACGCTAAGGTATACACGACTCGGTGACGCGATTGGTTGAGTCCCCGACTGTCACTACGGTGGTCCGGGTTCGAATCCTACCCAGGGCTGAAATAATTTCAGTATCGCTGCGCTTCGTGTCGTTACTCCAACTCTCGTGGGCGGGGAGTTTGGGGGGGGTGTGCGTGTAAGGTCACAGCATTACCCATAGATTGGTCATACGAGCTCTGATCCCTCTTCCGGGATGGAAATAGCTGTCGATCCCGAGTCCAACATGTGATCCAAAGACCATGGTGAATACACACAGACCTACACCGACATGTACGTTTTCGTGTACACAGGCGTTTAAATGTATACACGCGCGCTCGCGCTTTCACCCACGTACACACGCACGCTAAAGTACACACGCAAAAGCACACTGATGTATGTATACACGTACACGAGCGCTAGATGATTTTATTCATCTGCAGAAAGTGTGAGGAGATGTGATGAGCACTAAAGCTTACTGTCAAGATTTAGTCCTGATCAACGGCGATAGATCTCGAATAAAAGCGTTTAGTATCTTCATTTAAAAGCTTTACAACTTTACAACTGTCTCATTTTGATGACGATGTGAAGAGATCTCATTTTAATGATTGAGACAGTAAGAGCCTGAACTCCTCACTCTATGATTTTGGTGCCAATTGCTCGTCTTCTCAAGGAATTTTCTTTAGTCGAATAAAATCGCCTGGCGACAGCCTGAGTAAAGGTGCAAGATGACATCAACCCTTTCATTGATGGGTCTTCCTTGGCGAAAAAGGGAGATTTCAGTTTAGTCTCGGAAATGCGTAGACACGGGCGAGATCACAACGATTGCCTGTGACTGCCAATATTGAATTTTCTTCTATTTATGGAAGAACCACCCACGGAAGAATCCATATCAGAATATGAAGAGGCGAGGGAGTGGTTGCCATTCTGAACCTCTTCTGCCTCTTCTCTCTCTCTCATAAAAGAAATAATGATAAGATAGTTAAATAAATAAATAAACAGAAAAAGAAATAAACAGATAAACAAATAAATGAATATGTATATAGATAAATAAGAAATAGGTAACTAAAAACGCTTATCTTATTACCTAAGATTTTTTCAGCTATAGTATGACTTCTGTCTTTTTTAAAGCCTTGAATCACTCACCAGATCCTGGAAAGGTCGCCATTG
>NC_134789.1:57767531-57777531 GCF_046742065.1 Oratosquilla oratoria
AAGGGAAATACTGTGTACAGGTATTATGAGTGTGTATTCGAAAAGAAATACACCAACACATATACTAAATAGAGAGAGATGAAAAGTAATGTAGCACTACTTGGTAAAGCAACCAGGAAGCGAGAAAAGAAGGGAAAGGTTAGATGACACACCAACATATATAATGAAGTGTTAGTAACGTATGCATACACAAACATACACACACACACACACACACACACACACACACACACACACACACACACACACACACACACACACACACACACACACACACACACACACACACACACACACACACACACACATATATATATATATATATAATATATATATATATATATATATGTATAAATATATATATATATGTATATAAATGTGTATATATGTATATATAAATATATGATATATACATATATATACGTATATATATATATATATATATATATGTATATATATATAATATTTTTATTCATTTGTTTATTTGTTTATTTCATTTTTATTTTCTTATTTTACTGGTACCCCTCAGTCAACCCATCTTTATTATTACTACCTTCTTCCGGTGTGCCTTCTCGTTCGTCTACAACTTAACACCATACAGCAAAAGTATTTCCATTTTCCCATCGCCACTTGAGTTTCTGATGACACCCATCTCTGAACATACCTTTCTGTAATAAAAAGCATTTGTACCACTATATAACTCGTTACTATGTCTACTTCCAGTTTCACCCTAAGCTGTCACCCCTTCCAAGTTTATTGCCACAGATTTAAGTTATTTTTTCCACCTTTTCGTTTCTTTATATTTTTGCCTCGTCTACATTTTCGTTTTCAGTGTTTCATATGTTCTACCATAACTTTTCGATATTCCTGGTAGTGTATTCCCACTGGTCTTATTGACTTCACACCGCATTCCTATGTCACGTATTTGAATTCAGCCTTTCCCTCTCCATCTTCCTCGTTCTGTCCATATATTTCCTTCGTGATTTCATGTATGTTGGCCAACTCCGGCGACATCACGCATACGGTCATGACTGGAAAGATATAGAGCTTGGGGTGATCCATTAGAGGTATTCAAAGGGTTTGAAGGATCTAACAAGTGTGGTGAAGGCAAGGTCATCGTGTTAAGACGGTAGAGTAAGACTTATAGTAATGGGTTTAAGTTGAACAAGTTTAGGCGAAAACTAGTTTACCAATATAGTGGTTCACGAATGAAAGAGACTTAGTAACAATGTTGTGAGCGCTGGAGCAATTGGTTGTTTTGAGAGATGATTAGATAACTTTATGACCAGGTATGATAGGTGGTAATGGACATGGAACTGCCTAGTGTAGGCCATATGGTCCCTTCCAGTCTCCTTCATTCTCATGTTCACGCATGGGTTAATTCCGTCATATAAGAAGCTAGATGGCCCCAATGAGTTCCCTACTCATCCTCCAACACCTTCCATTACAAATTCCAGCCTATGCAAAGGCGCTTACACGTGCGCCCATGTATACACATATATGCACATTCACCACACATAGATGATCACATACATACATACATATACCAAGGCTTCTTCCCCCTTACCAGGGAGGTAGCCAAAAAGGACAAGGCACAAAATCACTCCCACCCATTCCACCCCCGAAAACACTCCACACCCCTCCACCCTCCCTCCCATCTTAGCACCTCCTAGATGACGGGTCATCCCTGCACCCTGTCCACTGCCCTGGGTCAGAAGCAGTGTCGCAGGACACAGCACATTCACAGCAAGGCCGCTTCATTAAATCGGCGACCCCCCCTCTCCGTCCCCCCATATAAAGGATAGGACGGGGAGAAATCCCTTTGGGCTGCGTCAAAATTTTTGCTCACACATACTACCTCACCCCCCATTCCCCCGTCCATTCCACCTCATGCATCACAACATTTTCCATATACAACCATTCTCCATTCACCCCTGTCTTCTGTCCTCTCCCGTCCTTCCTCAACAGACATTCCCCTCTTCCCCAAAGCCCCCTTCACCCCATCCATCCACCTCATCCTAGGACGTCCCCTCATGTTCACTCCCTCCACATCTGCCTTCCATACCTCCTTTACTAGTCTTTCTTCACTCATTCTTTCCATGTGTCCAAACCATCCTAATACTCTTTCATCAACCCTATCTCCCAGCTCCCTTTCCACCCTTGTTCTCCTCCTCACCTCCTCATTTCTCACTCTATCAAGCCTAGTAACCCCCATCATACTTCTCAAACACTTCATCTCAAACACATTCAAGTTCCTTCTCTCTTCCTCTCTTATGTTCCATGTTTCTGCTCCATACAGTGCTGTTGGCACAATCACTCCTTCATACAGTCTCCTCTTAGCATCCACTCCCAAATTTCTATTCCTCATTACACTTTTACAAAGGATTACAAAGGATTACAAAGGCGGAGCATGCCGACAGGAGACCTTTTGATCCATATCTAGGTCTTTTTAAACCACCAAGACATTTACTCGCTTCTCTCAATCTACATTCTACCTCCACCTTCACTCCACCTTTTCCTGCCACATTTGCACCCAAATATCTAAAACTATCCACTTCCTCCAGTCGCTCTCCCTTAATGCTCACTTCCAGATTACTGCCACTTTCACCCCTTGTACATCTCATCACCTTACTTTTACCCACATTTATCTACAGCTTTCTTCTATCACACACTCTCCCAAACTCTGTCACCAACTTCCTCAATCCCTCCTCCGATCCTGCCACAAGCGCAGTGTCGTCCGCAAACAACAGCTGGCTCACCTCCCACTTTTCTCCATTTTCCTTAACCATCTCCAATCCCTGACCCACTACCCTTGCATTCACCTCTCGCACCACCCCATCCATGTATAAGTTGAACAGCCGGGGTGACATAACGCATCCCTGACGAAGTCCCACCTTTACCTCAAACCACTCACTCTCTCCATTTCTTATCCTGACACAAGCTCTACTACTCTCATAAAAACTCTTGACAGCTCCGAGAAGCTTTCCTCCTATCCCGTATATCCGCATAACCTCCCACAGTGCCTTTCTGTCTACCCTGTCGTAAGCCTTTTCCAGATCCATAAAGGCCCAAAAAACATCCTTCCCCTTTCCTATAGCTTTCTCACATATCTGTCTTACCACAAAAATCTGATCTACACAACCTCTACCCGTCCTAAACCCACACTGTTCCTCACCAATTACTCCCTCTGTTCCTCTCCTAATCCTCTCAATCAAGATCCTCCCATAAGCCTGCCCAACTACACTTAACAAGCTAATCCCTCTGAAACTACTACATTCACACTTGTCCCCCTTTCCCTTGTAAAGTGAAACTATACAAGCACTCCTCCAGTCCTTTGGCATTCTACCTTCTCTCCAGCAAACATTAAATAACCTCACCAGCCAGTCCACCATCACTATACCTCCTTTTTTAAGACATTCTGCATGGCATCCATCCATACCAGGTGCCTTACCTGCTTTCATCATCTTAACTGCTGCCTTCACTTCATCCATCCTTATTTCTCCTCCATTTTCCTCACTCATCACTCTCATTTTCTTCGCATTTCCCACTGCAGCTATCTTTCCCTCCCTATCCTCCTTCAGATTAAGCAACTCCCTAAAATATTCTGCCCATCTTCCCCTTACTGCCTTCTCCTCCATTATCATCTCTCCATCTGCACCTTTTACCTTTTCTTCTCTACTTGATTCGCCTCCTCTTCCTCTCTTAATTTCTTTCCAAAACATCTTTTTATTACTTTCAAATTTTTCTGTCATACTCTTACCCCATTTTACATCTGCTCTCCTCTTTGCCTCCTTTACCTTTTTCTTTACTTCTCTTTTCTTTTCCCTGTACGTCTCATATGACTCCCTTGTCCTATTTTGTAACCAATCTGTGTAAGCTCGCTTCTTCTCTTCTACAATCTTCTTCATTTCCTCATCCCACCATTCACTACCCTTCCTTCTATTTCCTCCTGACCTTCTTGTTCCACACACCATCTTTGCACACTTTTTGACTCCCTCCTTGAACCATCCCCATTCCTCCTCCACACCTACCTCTACTCTATCCTTCACTCCCTCCCACTCCTCCTTCAGCTTCCTCTTGTACTCCTTCTCCTTTTCCTCTTCGTTTAAAGAGTTCACTCTAAGTACCTCCCTACCTTTTGTCCCTTTCCTCTTCCTCCATCTGTCCTCCACTCTCAACTTACCTTCCACCAGAAAATGATCTGATATTCCCCCACCCTCTCCCCTTAGCACATGTACATCCCTAACTCTTCCTATCATAATCCTATTTACCACTACATAGTCCATTAAAGCTCTATCTACCACCTTTCCCTCCACCACCCTCTCCCATGTGTACTTATGCTTGACTTTCTTCCGAAACACTGTATTTGCTATCATCAACTCTTTCTAGACACATTTCCACCATCAACTCTCCACTACGATTCTTTCCTGGAACTCTACATCTCCCAACCACTCCATCACACATAATTTTAAATGTACGTGTATGTGTGTGTGTGTGTGTGTGTGTGTGTGTGTGTGTGTGTGTGTGTGTGTGTGTGTGTGTGTGTGTGTGTGTGTGTGTGTAAACATGTATACCAAAATGCATTCATATTCATGTACATCTGGGCATGTTCGCGAGTTTAACCATCCCCCAAATACAGCAATAAAACAACTCATTAAATCAACAATGTAACATGCGGCGACTGAGAGGACGGACACCAGAACCTCTTGGAGTAACTTGGAACATCTTACGCCCCGAGTAACAAACGCGGGTGCAAACATAGAAAGTTAAATGAAATTTTCTTTGTTTCAGAACTATCGCTGTAGCGTTGATGAGCAGTAGGGCCTGAATTAAGAGCGGCGTTGGGGGAATGTCATTATGCACTGGAAGTATTCTTGCTCTGGAACGTCTTCCGAGTGCCAATGGGTATCCTGGAAGAAAGTAAACGCACCACACATAGCGCACGCACAGACAAACACACACACACACACACACACACACACACACACACACACACACACACACACACACACACACACACACACACACACACACACACACACACACACACACACACACACACACACACACACACACACACACACACACACACACACACACAAAACCTCATGGCGCAGTGGTTAGATTTCTCGCCTGCCACTACGGTGGCCCAGGTTCGAATCCTACCGAGGGCTGAAATAAATTCAGTATCACTGCGCTGCTGGTTGTTACTCCAACTCTCGTGGGCGGGGAGTTGGGTATGTGTGTGCGTGTAAGGTTACAGTATTACCCATAGATTGGTAATACGAGCTCTGAGCTCTCATCCGGGAGGTTAATAACTGTTGATCACGACTCCAACACGTGATCCAAGACCATGGTGAATCACACACACACACACACACACACACACACACACACACACACACACACACACACACACACACACACACACACACACACACACACAAAGACACACACACACCGGTGAGTGGACATGTCTATCGTGTGTATGCGCGTTTAGTTGTATACAGTACAATCTCCAGTGTAATCATATATACATATGTAGAGCGACAGACAGAAACCTCGATTAACATTGTTCATAATTAAAACTGGACGGGGAAAAGCTGTTAATCCGGTCTTGGAAGCGATGAGCTGCCACTTCATCTGTAGATTGAACATCTTTATTCACTCGAAAGATTTACGTAATCTGTGTAACCACGCAGCGATACAACTTGTCATGCTTAACTGCTTACCTCGCTTCATTGTCAGAGGAACCACTCCAAGCAGTACCAAATGACCTAGTAGATTCAAATACCCATATCAAAAGACTCGTGCCTTGGAAATGCAAGATCCTATTGCTTCCACTACACATTGTAGTTCAAACGCAGTGCAGTGTGGAACAGCTCTTCTAACACAACAGGACTCGACGGACGAAGATGGTTTACCCCCACCGATTCACCACACGGATCTAAATGTTCACATATAATCATCTACGTCAGTGGTTCTCAACCTGTGGTCCATGGAACCCTACTGGGCCACAGCGGTTCACAAGTGAAGCCGCTTTGGATCCAGTTAGTGGATGCAAAGCGATTAAATCTAGTGTTGAAGTCATCTCCAGGAAGTTAAAATGACAGCAATGCATAAGGACGGTGTATACGTGAAAATAGGTTGAGAACCCCGGATCTACGGAACAGACAGGAAAAGCGCTTTTGAGCAGTCATTCATTTATTCATTCACAATCCATCTCCAATTGTTTCTATCTCTTGCATTCTCTTTTCCATCCACTATTGACACACCACGAACATCCAGAGCTCTGGAAAAGTGCTTTTGAGCAATCATCCATTCATCCATTCGCAGTTCATCTCCAAATGTTTCTATCTCTTGCATTCTCTTTTCCATCCACTATTGACATACCACGAACATCCAGACCTCTTTTCAACTCATCCATCCTTGGCTGCGACTGCCAGGAGAGGAATAACAGACGGAGCCGTTTTTCCACTTCATGGACTATTTTTCATAGAAAAAACTTTTGTGAAGAAGACCAGTTTTATATCTTTGAGTTACCCGTTTACTGCGTGGGATCATTTCACGTGACACATTGTACCTTTACATTCTACTGACGACCTTTCTTTTTTTCTTCTTGGCAAACGCAATGATTTTATTCATTTAGGTTAACACAATATAAATGATTTTTTTTTCTTCAGGGATGGAAATCTTTATTTTGTCCCAGGTGTACCCTCTAGATGAATGGAAAAACTAGTAGTAATGGGTCTAGATTGGGCAAAGTTAAGTTTAAGAAGGAAGTAGACAAAAACTGGTTTACCAATAGAATAGTTGACGAATGGAATAGACTGAGTAACCATGTAGTGAGCGCTGAAAATATTGGTTGTTCTAAGTCGAGATTAGATAACTTTATGAACAGGGATAGTAAGTGGTAATGGAGATGGAACTGTCTAGTGTAGGCCTTATGGTCACTTGCAGTCTCCGACATTTTTATGTTCTTATGTTCTTAAATTGCCCGGCGTTAGAAGTGGGGCTCACCTTGACAAGGTGGCATAGTCTATCTATTATGTTTAGCTAATGCTAGATGATAACAATGATTAACAATGCACCCCACCTTCCACCCTTGTTGACCTCACCAAACCCGAGATTATATTGCAGAATTGTTTTTTTTTTTCAATTTCTATTGAAAAATATAACTCCTGTGTTGTTGTCTCTGCCTGTGAGATAGATATTTTTTACAAAGAATATTTCAAATATAATTTCCAAAAACCAACCACCTGCGTGGTTACACCAGTCTCTCAAAGCCTTTGCATCATTAACGATTGTCGAAAACCCCGTGTTTTAACAAAATTATGTAACATTTGATATGATGAAATGTATAAGGCGTGTCACGGAATTGAAAAGATTGACTGAGACCACTAGCTTTTCTAAGTCGAAAAGAGCGTCTCACCTCTTTTTCATATTTCTCTTTTTCTCTCTTTCCTCATTCTGATTTTAGGTCCGCTTTTTTCAGAGTTTGATTCTTTAGTACTCATGTTCTCTTTCATCCTTCCTCATTCTTCTTCTTCCTATCCTTACCACTCTTTTGTCATCTTTCATTTTCTTCTTCTTCCTCTTCATCTTATCGTTTCCACTCCTCTTCCACTACTCCTCCTATTATTCCTCCTTTTCTTTCTCCGTTCTTTTCTCTCTTTTTTTTCGTTTTCTTATTTTCTTCCTCATTTTCTTTCTCGATTTTTCTTCGTCCTTCTCCTTTTCATATTTTTCTACCTCCTCTTTCTCCTCCTCCTCCTCTTCTTCTTTTTCCTTTTTTTCCCTCTCCTATTTTCCTTATCCTTTTATTTCCCCATTTCTTCTTCCTTTTCCTTCTCCCCCTCCTCCTCCTCCTCCTCCTCCTCCTCCTCCTCTTCCTCCTTCTGTTCCTCCCTTTCTCCATCTTCCTCCTCCTTCTCCTTTTTCACCTCTTCTTCCTCCTCCTCCTACTCTCTCTCCTTCTCCTCTCCTCTTCTTCATCCCCTCTTCCTCCTCCTTCTGCCTTTGCTGTACCTTCTCCTACACTTCCTTATCGTCTTTCTTTTCCTTTTCCACTCCTACTCCTCCTTCTACTCTTGATTCTGCTTCTCCTCCTCTTCCTCGTATATCTCCTCGTTGTCTTCCGCCTCCTTCTACTCCTCCTCGTCCTTCTCCTTCTTCTCCTCATTCTCCTTCTTCTCCTCCTCCTCCTCCTCCTCCTCCTCCTACTCTTCCTCCTCCTTTTCCTTCTTCTCCTCCTTCTCCTCCTTCTCCTTCTTCTCCTTCTACTCCTTCTCCTCCTTCTCCTCCTTCCCCTCCTTCTCCTTCTTTTTCTCCTTCTATTCCTTCTACTCCTTTTCCTTCTCCTTCTCCTCCTTCCCCTTCTTCTCCCCATCCTCCTTTTCCTCCTCCTCCTTTTCCTCCTTCTCCTCCTCCTCCTCCTCCTTCTCCTCCTCCTCCTCCTTTTCCTCCTCCTCCTCCTTCTCCTCCTCCTCCTTCTCCTCCTCCTCCTTCTCCTTCCTCTCCTCCTTCTACTCCTTCTCCTCCTTCTCCTCCTTCTCCTCATTCTCCTCTTCCTTCCCTCCTCCTTTTCCTTCTCCTCCTTTTCCTCTTCCTTCTCCTCCTCCTCCTCCTCCTCCTCTTCCTCCTTCTCCTTCTTCTCCTCCTTCTACTCCTCCTCCTTCTCCTCCTTCTCCTCCTTCTCCTCCTTCTCCTCCTTCTCCTCCTCCTCCTTCTCCTCCTTCTCCTCCTTCTCCTCCTCCTCCTCCTCCTCCTCCTCCTCCTCCTTTTCCTCCTCCTCCTCCTTTTCCTCCTCCTCTTTTTTCTCCTCCTTTTCCTCCTCCTCCTCCTCCTCCACCTCCTTCTCCTCCTCCTTCTACTCCTTCTTCTCCTCCTTCTCCTCCTCCTCCTCCTCCTCCTTCAACTCCTCATCTTCCTCCTCTTCCTCCTCCTAATCCTAATCCTAATCCTATATCTTCTCGCCGTCTTTCTCCTCCTTCGTCACTCTTCCACTCCTTTGTCATCTTCCCTCCTCTCCCCATATGTCCCTCCCTCTTCTCTTCTTTACCCCTAAGCCTCCTCCTTTTCCTAAGCTTCCCTCCCTTGTTAAATAGTCATTTCTTTCTTTCTGCACAAACCAAGTAATCCTTATCCAACCCTTCCTCTTCGTTCTCCTCCCCCTTTTCCTCCTTTCCCTCCATTTCCTCCTCCTTTTCTTCATCATTCTTTTCCTTCTCCTTTTTACCGATCCTTCCTCTCCATCTCCATCTTCTCCTTTTCCTACTCTTCCCTTCCAGTAATCCTTATCCAAACCTTCCTCTTCGTTCCCCTCCCCTTCTCCTCCTTTCCCTCCATCTTCTCTTCCTTCTCCTCATCATTCTTCTCCTTCTCACTTGTCCTTTCTCTCCATCTCCATCTTCTCCTTTCCCTCCATGCCCTACTTCCTCCTCCTCTTCCTCCGGCCATCCATTCCCTTCCCTCCATCTCCTCCCCGTCCTCTTCCTTCCTCGACCACTCCTCCTCCTCTCCTTCCAGGACACCTTGCTGATGCTGGGCCTGTCCAATTAGCAACAATGAATCTAATTGAAGACTTTGGCCCAAGACCCAATACTCTCCAAAGTGGTGGTCACCACTACCTGCCTCGTCCTCTCTCGAAGTCCGAAGAGCACTCCTTGTCTTCCCTCCGGTGATGTTTGTCCTCAGGAGAACTGTGAAATGGTGGTGTGGGTGCGATTGTGTGTGTGTGTGTGTGTGTGTGTGTGTGTGTGTGTGTGTGTGTGTGTGTGTGTGTGTGTGTGTGTGTGTGTGTGTGTGTGTGTGAGTGTGAGTGTGAGTGTGAATGTGTGTGTGTGTGTGTGTGTGTGTGTGTGTGTGTGTGTGTGTGGGTGGTTGTATGTGCATGTATGTGTGGGTGTGTGTATGTATGTGGGTGTGGGTGTATGTATGTGTGTGTGTGTGTGTGTATGTATGTGGGTGTGGGTGTATGTATGTTTGTGTGGGTGTATGT
>NC_134789.1:57782531-57805031 GCF_046742065.1 Oratosquilla oratoria
TGATGGTGATGGTGATGGTGATGGTGATGGTGATGATGATGGTGATGATGGAGGTAGCGTTAGTGAAGGTGTAGTAGCGTTTGCTGTTGATGGTGATGAAAGCAATAGTGATACTGCTTGTAACGGTGGGGATGTTGAGTGCGATGGTGATAATGGTGGTGATTTTGGTCGGGGCGATGGTATTAGTGAAGGTATGGTAGTGTGTATTGTTGATGTATGGTGAATGTGAAAGCAGCGGTTTCTATGGCAGCGGTGATAGTGATTCTGATGGTAATGGTGATGACGATGGTGATCACAGTTGTGGTTTCAGTTATAGTGAAAGTGTTGCGATATTAAAGGTAATGAGGTGGTAATAGTGATGGTAATTGTAGTAAAAAGTGATGGTTTGAAATGACAACGCTTAAGGTGGTGATGATAGCCGGGGATTGTGATCGTGGTAATGATGATAGTGATGGTCTCCAATGTCATTCCTCGACTACCGTCAGGCGACTTTATTCGGGTTTGTGTGGCCCATTTTCTGGTGAAGATTTCCTTCCATGTCAGTGTTCCTCCTGCGTTCAGGCAATTTCATTCAGTTTGCTGTGATACCTTTAATATCAAAGTGAGTGTTAGGTTCTTATATTTACGACTCCATTCCATACATACATACATATACCAAAGGCTTTTTCCCCCTTACACGAGAGGTAGCCAAAAAAGAAAGGCATAGAAACCACTCCCACCCAGTCTATCCCCTGCATACACCACTCCCCTCTATCCTCGTCTCTTTCTCTTGTCTTGGCATCTCCTGGTGATGTCATTCCAAGTCTACAAAATACAAAATACTCCTCAGAGCGATGTCCTCCCCTCCCCTGAACGAAATCTTCTGATAATGTTCATAACGAAACCTTGAAAAAGGGCATCACTGTGTAGCAATGGACTTGAAACAATGTCGAAGACCACTATGATTTATGACAACTATGCCGAAGACGTTTCCTTCCAATCCCTCGTTAGAAATGGAGAAGCTTTGTACCCAACACAATCAACATATGTCTCGAAAGATGGAGTCTGTTTTCCTATCAATAATAGATGTCTTGCTCAAACTATCTTGTAACAACGCATCATGACTTCTCGGTGGAACTAACCTAATATATCACCCTCAATATCTGTTGCAAACACACGTGTCTCAAGGCTTTGATGTCTGAGCTATTCATATCATTCAGTGAACCTCGAAGACCTCTTCCTTTCAGACATCTTCACGTTACTATAGGAAACATCTTCAGTCCCGCTAATGACGTCACCCAGCGAAGTAAAATGACACACAGAGTAGATAAAGATGAGTTCCTCACAGAGAAATGTTAAATAACCGTTGACATCATCTTTTTCCACCAATCACCAATGGCGCTTATGACGTCACCAGAAGACAAAAGAGAAGTCGAGACGCCACTGGAACAACGCCTAATGCACTATGGATTCAAGCCTTCATTCTGTTCTATATTTGGTGGATTTCGAAACTGTTGCGTCCAGGGGGCTGGGGCTGGGGCTGGCAGCCACTACCAAGTTCTGGACCTAGGAGAGGGAATTGTATTTGAGTTTCGGCTCTCAAGGGCGGCTTTTCGGGCATTGACTCAACGACGGCATTCACAGAACAGGTATTTCGAATTTGGGCTGAAATGTGTGGGCCGAATTCCAATTAAGCATGTCTGTCAAGCGATGTCTTCACTTTGAGATTTGATTTTACAAACACGGATATGCATACATACAGATATAGACACATAGATATATGGACACACAACATATGAATATACGTACGTACATGGTCAAAAAACATGGGCACAAACGCATGCACACACACACACACACACACACACACACACACACACATGTACACACGCATACGCACACACATACACACACACACACACACACACACACACATACACACATACCAACATATATATATATATATAATATATATATATATACATATATTATATATATATATATTATATATATAAATACATATATATATATATATATATATATATGTGTGTGTGTGTGTGTGTGTGTGTGTGTGTGTGTGTGTGTGTGTGTGTGTGTGTGTGTGTGTGTGTGTGTGTGTGTGTACATATATTTATATATAGTAGGTTATCAGAGAGGGTAGCTCGGATTATGATTAGGTTGTATAAAAGGTACACTCTAAAAATAGTTCAGGTTTATGCACCAACTTCACAGAGTTCAGACGATGAAATTGAATCCTTCTATGTTGATTTAAGTCAGGTAATGGATCAAGAAAAAGTAAGTACACGTTGGTAATAGGCGACTTTAATGCTAAAGTGGGGAAGAAGATGGGAAATGAGTCGTGCATTGGGAAGTTTGGAGTAGGTGAAAGAAATGACAGAGGCGAGATGGTAGTCAATTTTGTAGAGAACTACAATATGAAACTAATTAATACTTTCTTCCAAAAGCGTGTAGGTCGTAAATGAATCTGGAGAAGTCCAAATGGAACAACAAAGAACGAAGTGAACTTCATATTAGGAGATGAGAGCAAAAGCGTTAGCAATGTTATGGTCATAGATAAAGTCAAAATAGGTAGTGACCATAGAATGATAGGTTGCACAGCTAAATTCATTTTCAGAGCCGAGAGAAATAAACTAGTTTTAAAAAAAAATGTTAATGCATCTAACCAAAAACAATAACAGAGAAGAACATATTGACATCAATGGTGTGAGATTTAAAGTATGCAGAAACTTTAAGTATCTTGGATCAATCGTAACAGACGAAAACCTGATGGACACTGAAATAAAATCAAGAATTGCTTCAGCCAACCGATGTTATTACAGCCTCCAAAATACGCTGGGAAGAAGGAGCATATCAACAAAGACCAAATTAAGAATATATGATACAATATGACTAAGGAAATGGAAAAAAGTCTTTTTGTATTTGAGAACAGTGTACTAAGGAAAATTTTGGGCCCAGTATTCGACGAACTAGACCAAGAATGGAGAAGGCGGTATAATGAAGAGCTAAGGGAAACATCAGGCCAAATAAATATCATGAATATCATAAAGTCAAGGCGACTGCAGTATGCCGGCCACATTGCAAGAATGGAACAAGTAAGAATACCAATGAGAGTGATGATGGATGGGATGGTAGGAGGAAGACGTTTCCCAGGAAGACCACGCAGAAGATGGATGGACAACGTGAGGGAGGACCTGGAAAGGGCTGGAGCAGATGTCCAGGGTTGGATGACAGTGGCACAGGACCGTAGAGTCTGGAGGCATTTGGTGCTAGCGGTGAGGGGTCAGCAAGTGGCCCGACCACCACCGGAGTGAGTGAGTGAGTGAGTGAGCAAAAGTTAAGGATAATAAGAAGGAATTTCAGTTAGAAATTAAAAACAGATTTGAAGTTCTAAGAACTAGCGAGAGCATCGTCGAAAATTAGAATTTGAATTTAGTGGATATCATTAGGGAATCGGCAGAGAAAGAAATACAAAAAGTATTAGAGAAAACAGATACTCCAAAGCTACAAATGACCTAATTAAAAGAAGGAGGACCATGCAGATTAAAAGCACGAGAGAAAAAACAGAAAAAGTAGAACTAAACAAGATTATCAACAAAAGGCAGAGAACAAAAAAAAAAAAAAAAAAAAAAAAAACATGGATGAAATAGAGGAAACTATTCGGAAAGGAACCGAGCGCAGACATGCTTTAGGAAGACAACAAATGATATGTTTGAAAGATAGAAATGGAGAAATCATTACATGCAGGGACAGAATAGTAAAAGGAGTAGAAGAATTTTATCAAGAGCTTTACTCGTCGAAGACGTTAGTAATGTACCAGAGATTACAAAGGAAGAAGCAGAATTTACTCTAAAAAAAAATATGAAACGAGGGAAAGCACCCGGGGAAGATGGTTTATTGATAGATCTCTTGAAAAACGCAGGGAAAGAAGTTCATATTAAGTTAACTCAGTTGACCCAGCGCTTACGTCAGGGAAGCGTTCCTGAATCGTGGTGCAATGCTATTAGTGATTTTGCTTTATAAAAAAGGAGACCAGAAGGACCTTAGTAACCATCGATCGATTAGCTTACTATCAAATGTATATAAAGTATTCTCCAAGATCCTTACAAATAGACTAAGTTAATTTTAGATGGAAACCAACCAAGAGAAAAAGCTGGGTTTAGGAGCGGATACTCGACTGTAGACCATATGCAGGCGATGAACCAACTAATCGAGAAAACGACAGAATACAATATACCTCTCTGTTTAGCTTTTGTAGATTACGAGAAGGCCTTTGACTCGGTAGAACAAATAACAATACTAAACTTGCTACGGAAGCAGGGTACAAACGAACAAATCTTAAGGGTTTTAGAAAAGATTTATGCGACAGGTACCGCTATAATTCGACTACATAAAGATATAGAAAAGACCAAGATCGAGAAAGGAGTACGGCAAGGAGATACCATTTCACCCAAATTATTTACAGCTTGCTTGAAGGAGATTTTCAGAAGGTTGAGTTGGGAAGAGAAAGGTTTGAAGATTAATGGCGAATATTTAAATCACCTAAGATTTGCGGATGATATTATTCTTATTTCAGAAAGAGCAGAAGACATGCAAAATATGCTGAGTGATCTGAACAAGGAAAGTCCCAAAGTAGGTTTAAAAATGAATAAGACCAAAACCAAAGTAATGTTCAACACAGAAGTTAAAAGTAAAGAGATTATAATCGATGGCGAGAGTCTTGAAGAAGTTGAACAGTATAATTATTTAGGCCAAATGGTGAAAGTGACAAAAATCATGATAACGAAATAAAAGGACGCATTGCAATCGGTTGGAAAGTGTTTGGTAAGTATAATAAAATCCTGAGAGGCTCTCAACATCTATATTTTAAACATAAAGTTTTCAATCAGTGCATTCTGCCAGCAATAATCTACGGGTGTGAGACTTTAAAGCTGACGAAGGCTATGTAAACAAAACTAAGGACTGCACAGAGGTAGATGGAGAGATCATTGATGGGAATAACGCTGAGAGACCGAAAAGAGAGCAAGTTGGGTGAGAGAGCAGACTAGAGTGAAAGATATTGTGGAGGCAATGAAGGAGAGGAAGTGGAATTGGGCAGGTAAGTTAGTGCTAACGACGGATGAACTATGGAACAAGTGTGTTCTTGAGTGGACGACGCTAGATGGGAAGCGTGGAAGAGGGAGATCAGACAGGAGGTGGAGAGACGAGATTGAGAAGTTCGCAGGAGTGGTGTGGCAGAGGTTGGCACGGTCGTGTGAATCATGGAATGCTATGAAGGAGGGCTTTGTTCAGCAGTGGACTCAGAATGGCTGATTTGATTGAGTGATATATATATGTATATATATATATATATATATATATATATATATATATATATATATAGTGTATATGTATACACGCTTGTTTGTGCATGTGTGAATGGAAGTTTAGAAAACAACTAGGAAATAAGAGATGTCCAAATGATTTCACCTATTAAGATATTTTCAAGAAATATAGTGACAAAACAAGTAGTACCTTAGACATAGAACACACTAGAACATAGTGGGGAACTAGAAAAGACATATAAGATGGCTACATAGCACAATGTTATGGCTGAGACATTCTTTTTGCTTCAGGAAACGCGAAAAAACAAACTATTCTGTTTTATCTATTCATTATTTCTTAATTTCTATTTAGACCTTTTACTCTTCGAATATCTTCTGTTTCCTCCTCCTTCTTCCACCACTCCCCCTCTCCCCCTCCCTCCCCTCCCCATTCCCTCCCCTCTTTTTTCCCTATTTTCTCCCCTTTCTTCCTCCACCCCCCTTTCCTCCCCTTCCTCGCTCTTCACTTCCACTCCCCCTTCCCTCCCCTTTTACTCCCACTCCTCTTTCCTCCCCTCCCCTTCCCTCCCCTTCACTACCCTTCCCTTTCCCTCCGTCTTCACCTTCTTCCCTTCCTCTCTTCTACATCTCCTCCCTCCACTCCCCTATCTTTCGCCTTTCCCTTTTCTTCCCTCCTCCCTTCCCTCTCCCTTCCCTCTCCCTCCCATCTCCATTCCCTCTCCCATCCCTCCCCCTCCCATCCCCACCTACTCCTCTCCCCTTTCCTTCCCCTTCCTTCCCCCTTCCCTCCCACCTTCCCTCTGCCTTCCATCCTATTCCTCTCTAACTCCCCTCTAATCCCTCTCCCTCTCCCTCTCCCTCTCCCTCTCCCTCTCCCTCTCCCTCTCCCTCTCCCTCTCCCTCTCCCTCTCCCTCTCCCTCTCCCTCTCCCTCTCCCACTCCCTCTCCCTCTCCCTCTCCCTCTCCCTCTCCCTCTCCCTCTCCCTCTCCCTCTCCCTCTCCCTCTCCCTCTCCCTCTCCCTCTTCCTCTACCTCTCCCTCCACTCCCCCTCCCCTTCACTCCACCGTCCCTCCTTCTTCCCTGTCCAACCTCTCACCAGTCTCTTTTCCCTCTCCCTTCCTTCACACTCCTACCTACATCATCTCTCTTTTTTATCACTTCTCCTTTCTTCTCTTTCCCATGTCATCTCCCTGTTTCCTCCCTGGCCTCTTCCCGAAGAGAGAAGCTAATCGAAAGAACACGTAACAGAAAAATTCTCTGCCAGAACACGGATGCAGGAAAAACATTCTTTTTGACGTGGTACACAGTCTCTTGCCTTGTTCTCTCGCAATCAGCGATGAAATGATTTCGTTCCCAACACTAGACTCAGTGTCACATACTTAAACCAATTTGATTAATTTGAAGCAAAACAATCAAGCACATAACGCCGTATTTCTTTCTGCTGTAAGGTTCATAATCGCATTCCACCTTCAAACCCACGCACATGAATCCGTTTTTGAACGTGACATTTGGCCTTCATCACTGAGTTATAACCTGCCAGTCCCTTCCCAAGCAAATGATTTGGAACATATATGTATGTATAGATATACATACATATATATATATATATATATATATATATATATATACCTTGTACATACACACACACATACACACGCACATACACACACACACACACACACACATGCACACACACACACACACACACACACACACACACACACACACACACACACACACACACACACACACACACACACACACACACACACACACACATATATATATATATATATATATATATATATATATATATACATATATTGCTATGAAGGTAACACAGATGAGTGGAAAATGTGGCAGAGAAACGCTGGTTGGAGCGAGAACACTATGTTCCTGACGTTTCGACAACAATTCTTCTTCGAAATGTCAGGAATATAGTGTTCTCGCTCCAATCCGCGTTTCTCTACCACATTTTTCACACACACACACACACACACACACACACACACACACACACACACACACACACACACACACACACACACACACACACACACACACACACACACATATATATAGATATATATATATATATACAGTATATAAACAAGATATACATATATATATGTATATATATAATATATATATATATGTATATATATATATTCATATATATATAATATATACATATATATATATATACACATATATATACATATATTCATGTATATATATATTATATATATATATTATATAGTATATATATATATATATATATATATATATAATATATATATATATATATATATATATGTGTGTGTGTGTGTGTGTGTGTGTGTGTGTGTGTGTGTGTGTGTGTGTGTGTGTGTGTGTGTGTGTGTGTGTGTGTGTGTGTGTGTGTGTGTGTGTGTGTGTGTAATATATATATACATACATACATATATATAACCTGTGGGAGGTTATGCCGATATACGGGATAGAAGGAAAGCTTCTGGGAGCTGTCAAGAGTTTTTTTGGGAGTAGTAGAGCTTGTGTCAGGATTGGAAATGGAGAGAGTGAGTGGTTCAAGGTAAAGGTGGGACTTCGTCAAGGATACGTTATGTCGCCCTTGATGGGGTGGGGTGGTGCGAGAGGTAAATGCAAGGGTAGTGGGTCAGGGATTGGAGATGGTTAAAGAAAATGGAGAAAAGTGGGAGGTGAGCCAGCTGTTGTTTGCGGACGACACTGCGCTTGTGGCAGGATCGGAGGAGAGATTGAGGAAGTTGGTGGCAGAGTTTGGGAGAGTATGTGATAGAAGAAAGCTAAAGATAAATGTGGGTAAAAGTAAGGTGATGAGATGTACAAGGGTTGAAAGTGGCAGTAGACTGGAAGTGAACATTAAGGGAGAGCAACTGGAGGAAGTAGATAGGTTTAGATACTTGGGTGCAAATGTGGCAGGAAAAGGTGGAGTGAAAGTGGAGGTAGAATGTAGATTGAGAGAAGCGAGTAAATGCCTTGGTGGATTAAAGAGTGTAATGAGGAATATACATTTTTGAATGGATGCTAAGAGGAGACTGTATGAAGGAGTGATTGTGCCAACAGCACTGTATGGGGCAGAAACATGGAACATAAGAGAAGAAGAGAGAAGAAGAAAGAAGGAGTTTGAATGTGTTTGAGATGAGGTGTCTGAGAAGTATGATGGGGGTTACTAGGCTAGATAGAGTGAGAAATGAGGAGGTGAGGAGGAGAACAGGGGTGGAAAAGGAGCTGGGAGATAGGGTTGATGAAAGAATATTAGGATGGTTTGGACACATGGAAAGAATGAGTGAAGAAAGACTAGTAAAAGAAGTGTGGAAGGCAGATGTGGAGGGAGTGAACATGAGGGGACGTCCTAGGATGAGGTGGATGGATGGGATGAAGGGGGCTTTGGGGAAGAGGGGAATGTCTGTTGAGGAGGGACGGGAGAGGACAGAAGACAGGGGTGAATGGAGAATGGTTGTATATGGATGATGTTGTGATTGCATGAGGTGGAATGGGCAGGGGGATGGGGGGTGAGGTAGTATGTGTGAGCAAAATTTGACGAGCCCGAAGTGATTTCTCCCCGCCCTTTCATTTTGTGAAGTGGGGGACGGAGAGGGGGGGTCACCGATTTAATGAAGCGGCCTTGCTGTGGATGTGCTGTGTCTTGCGACACTGCTTCTGACCCAGGGCAGTGGACAAGGTGCAGGGATGACCCGTCATTCAGGAGGTGCTAAGATGGGAGGGAGGGTGGAGGGGTGTGGAGTGTATTCAGGGATGGAATGGGTGGGAATGATTTTGTGCCTTTTTCTTTTTGGCTACCCCCCTTGTAAGGGGGAAAAAGCCTTGGTATATGTGTATGTATATATACATGTATATATATATATATATATATATATATATATATGTGTGTGTGTGTGTGTGTGTGTGTGTGTGTGTGTGTGTGTGTGTGTGTGTGTGTGTGTGTGTGTGTGTGTGTGTGTGTGTGTGTGTGTGTGTGTGTGTGCGTGTGTGTGTGTGTGTATAATATATATATATGTATATATATTATAGATATATAGAATATATATATATATGTATATATATTATAGATATATAGAATATATATATATATATATATTTATATATATATGTATATGTATATATGTTTGTAAAAGAAGGGAGCAGGTTCTCGGTAAAACACGTGGAGTTAGAAACGACAGTATTGTTGTAGTTATTCACTTTTTTTCTTGAAAAAATGACAAGTTAGGGATGTATGGTATATATACCGTACATCCCTAAATTGTCTTTTTTTTCACCTCCCTTTAAATGTAAGAATTCGCTTCCTTATCGCTCTCTTCTGTTGAATTATATATTTCATTTTGTACCTTATCATCGTATCTATATGCACTTATATTGTATCCCATATATTTTACCAGTATTATTCTTGTATCTTTTAATTTCATGCAATTGTCACCATTACTTAATTATGTAATTTTTTTTATTTCAGTTTACTCCTGAAAATATCTTCATTAAGACGAAACGTTGAGCTCTAATGATGAAAAGAAATGGAAGAATACAGCGATCTCGTTTCACTTCACCCGGTTAATGGCAAAGCTCTAATCAATAAAATCGAGAATGCGAGGGAAAAGCTGAATAACTACAACAATGCTGCTGTTTTTAATTCCACGCGTATATATATATATATATATATATATATATATATATATATATATATATATATATATATGTACATATATACATATATATACACGAGGGGCGATTGAAAAAATCGTGGCCTACGATAGAAGTACACAAGATACAGACTTGAAGCTTTTTTCACACAAAATCTAATCTTTCATCATCCGGTATAAAAACTTTGAAGCCTCTAACCTAGTATATATATATATATATATATATATACATATATACATATATATATGTATATATATATATAATTATGTATATATATATATTATATACATATATATATATTATATATATACATATATACATATATATATGTATATATACATATGTATATATATATATATATATATATATATATATATATATGTTTACTTTTGATTTGGGACAATAAGGTAATGTAGAGAAAATGGACAAAATTGGTCATCGGGCAGTCATTCAAAACCTCCACATCAAGGGTTTAACTCCAAAGGAAATTCACGAATACATGGTGGTTACTCTGCGAGACAATGCTCCTTTATACAGCATGGTTAAAAAATGGGCAGCTGATTTCAAACGGGCCAGGGACAGCCTGGAAGATGACTCTCGTCAAAGAAGGCTTGCCACTGTCACCACTCAAGAAATCATCGACAAAATCCATGACATGTTGCTCACAGATCGGCGTTTGACTGAATTTTTTAATGCGACTGAGTTGGGCATCTCCCAGGAACGTGTTCATGCAATTATCCACAACCATCTTTAAATGACAAAGGTCTCAACACGATGGATCCCAAAAGTTCTTGGACCTGATCAGAAGCGGCTACGATGCAACATGTCAGAGAACAATCTTGCCATTTTTTATGTTGATCCACAAAGATTTATCCGGCGATTTGTGACCATAGATGAGACTTGGGTTCACCACTTCCAGCCTGAGTCGAAAGAACAATCAAAACAATGGAAAAATCATGGATCTCCAGCTCCAAAGAAGGCCAAGTCGATGATCTCTGTTGGGAAGGTGAAGGCTTCCATTTTTTGAGGATTCTGAGCGGATGCTACTGGTGGATTATCTGACCTAGGGTCAATCCATTACTGGACCATACAATGCGAACTTAATAAGGCAGATGCGAGAGACAGAAAATTAAGGAAAAACGGCGTGGAAAGCTGTCACTAGGGATGTCTTTTCATCAGCACAATGCGCCAGCACACAAATCCGCCGTGGCTCTTGCTGCCATACATGATTGCGGATTCCAGCTAGTTAAACATCCGCCCTATTCACCTGATGCCGTAGAGGTGTATTTGGAGGACCTGTAACCTCCTTTCCTTGGGGGTTACATAGGCAGGACTTAGTGCGGGCAAGATAAACTCTCAACGACTCCTTTTCTTCTTATTTTATTATAATTAGAGTTTATCATGATACCATCGTATACACTATAGTCACTTTTTACAACACATCACTGGCACACGTTTTTCTTGGTTATACACTTTTGTCTCTAGACCACCTTACACAATGTTCTTTTGAGTTAATCTCTGGAGCACCTCACACCGAACCTGTCTCTCGAGACATGCACGGCCTTTTTGTTGACCGGAAACGGCTGACTAAGCAAAGTTTGAGGTGCGTTTTATCCTTTTGTTTAATAATTCTACCTTGAAAGTCTGTCGCCTCACATGGCTAGGACAACCCACTAATTACCTACTATATTTTTTATATAAGTCATAATATATACATATCCAGGGGGTGGCTCGTTAATATGTAATGTTTCCGTGTGTTATGTGGGTCGTGTCTAATGGCATCCATTATGTGTGTGTGTTCGTGAGTCCGTTTGTGGGCGCTCGGCTGGTGCGCTCGGCTGGTAACATGCAGACTCAGCGATTTGAGCGGATATGGTAGGCGCCAGCCAGACTGTGAGGTTGGACATCGAGTGGTGTTGCATGAGAATGGTGATGTATACAGGACCAAGACTCAAGCTTCCACGAAGGAGTGGTCCGTAAACTTCACTAACGTTGGAATAACTATGTAAACTTGCAAGGGGATTACGTTGAAAAATAAATGTATCAGTTTATCATTAAATAAATTTTTGCACCTTTAGTAACGAGTTTCCCAATCACCCCTCGTTTGTATATATATGTATATGTATATATATATATATATATATGTGTGTGTGTGTGTGTGTATACATATATGTATATATATATATGTATATATATATATGTATATATATATATATATATATATATATATATATATATATATAAGTGAGGTAGCCAAAGCTAAAGGCATAAATCCACTACCACCCATTTCATCCCCATATACTCCACTCTCATTCACCATCCCTCCATTCATCTTTTTTTTAACTCCTACTGAACGACGGATCATCCCTGCATCTCGCCCACTGATCTGGGTCAGAAGCAATGTACACAGCACATCCACAGTAAGACCGCTTCCTTTAATCGGCGACTCCCCCCCCCCTCCGTCCCTTCATGCAGAAAAGAGAAGACGAGGAGAAATCCCTTCGGGCGCGTCAAAACATCATCCATACATACTCCCCCACCCCCACCCCTCATCCACTCCCTTCCATGCATTACAGCATCATCCATACACAACCATTCTCCACTCATCCCTATCTTCTGTCTTCTCCCTTCCTTCCTCGACAGACACCCCACTCTTTCCCAATGCCCCTTATAACCCATCCATCCATATCATCCTTGGTCGCCCCCTCGTGTTCACTCTCTCCACCTCTGCCCTCCACACCTCTTCTACTAATCTTTCTTCACTCATTCTTTCCACATATCCAAAACACCCAAATAATTTTTTATCAAGCCTATTTCCCAACTCTCTTTCCACCCCCTTTCTCCTCTTCACCTCCTCGTTTCTCACTCTATTCATCCTAGTAATCCCTACCATATTTCTCAGGCAGTTCATTTCAGACACATTAAAATCTTCCTCTCCTACGTTCCATGTTTCTACCCCAGACAGTGCTGTCGGCGGAATCACCACTTCATACAATACCCTCTTATCTTCCATTCCCAAATGTCTATTTCTCATTACACTTTTTAATCTCCCAGAGCATTTACGTGCTTATCTCAATCTGCATTCTACCTCCAACTCCAATCCTCCCTTTCCCGCCACATTCGCCCCCAAGTATTTAAAGCTATTCCCTTCCTCCAGTCTCTCTCCCTTAATACTCACTTCCAATTTGCTGACATTTCCCCCTGTACATCTCATCACCTTACTTTTACCTACATTTATCTTCAGCGTCCTTCTTTCACACACCTTTCCAAACTGTCACTAACTTCCTTAATCTCTCCTCTGATCCTGTTACAAGCTCAGTGTCGTCAGCAAACAACAACTGACTTATTTCCCATATATATTTATGTGTGTGTGTGTGTGTGTGTGTGTGTGTGTGTGTGTGTGTGTGTGTGTGTGTGTGTGTGTGTGTGTGTGTGTGTGTGTGTGTGTGTGTGTTTGTGTGTGTCTATATGTATGTTTTAGTCTGTTCATGTATACATGCGTGCATCTGTACATGTGTGTGTGCGTATGTGCACATTATCTTATAGCTGAAGATATATATCAGTATTCTGACGCCCTAATGATGATGAAATTTCCCAAATAAAGTCTTTAAATGTTCTTCATAGCTATGTAACCCTCCTAGTGTAAATGAAGGAAGAATTATCAGATAAATGTACGGGTTCCTGGGCGCCTCATTTGACGTCATGAATCGTGTTCTGCATTGAGGGGAAGTAACGTTTACACGAAAAGGGTTTCGTAATTAGGCTTTTCGGGGTCTTCAATGCCTTTTCACCTTGGACCTCTTCCATGTGAGGAAAGAATTAGTGCAAGGAAAGGGGGATTTCTAGAGGAAAATGATCAATGGCTTCCATCCTCTGTCCACTCTGATAGAGTGCCGAAGGTGAAAACAAATAATCATAACGCTATCATTTGTCAATGGTGATTTGAAAGATAGTCGACAGAAAAAAAGAAGAGAAAGAAGGAATGAAAGAAAAAAAACAAGGAATATGGTTTAATAAAAAAGAACAACTGAAAATTAACCTTCTTAGATTGTGAATTAGACGTAGATCATTAAATACTCCAACTGAGGGATAGAATTACACAAGCACACACACACACACACACACACACACACGCAGATACACACACACACGCAGATACACACACACACGCAGATACACACACACACACATATATATATGTAGATTTATTTATATATGTATATATATATATATATATATATATATATAAATGTATATATATTTTGATTGAAGTCAACTGCGCTAATAGATTTGGCTATCTTAAGATTCAAATTCTTCAGTTTGGAGAATAATTTTTTGTCTTCATAGTTCAAAGTATGAACATACTCATTCATGATTTCAAAATCATAGAGAAGAGGGTACAGTAAAAGGCGATTCTGAATGCCAATGGTTATATTGACACAATGTAACAGTACAAAAGATGTTGACACAAAGACCGAAAACTTAATTTTTTTCGCCTCTCACGGAGGCTTCTTCAGGGTGAGAACTATAAATTCGAAGGCTAACTAATTCTGCTACCGACGAAATGATAATGGTCTCTGGCCGACTGTCAGTCCTTAAAAAGCAGGGCAGTAAGGGCATTGTGAGAGGTCATCGCATCTCTTTGGGAGAGGTCACTGGAGAAAGCAGGGAAGGTTAAAAGATGTTTCTGGGTGAGGACATGTCAAATGAAATCTCTGGGTGAGGTCACTAGTGGAAGGCGAGGACGACGGGAGTCTCTGGGGGAGGTCACTTGGAGAAGCGGGCGAAGTCGGAAGGGGGCCCTGGGTGAGGTCACTAGGAGGGGTAGGGAGGGTCATCAGTCTTATTCTGGAGCTTGTGGAGGAAAGTCTCGCTCGACTTCTGGTTTTGGGTTCTGTGGGCTGGGAATTTTGATGTTGCTGAGGGTTTCGGTAAATGTATCGTTCTAGTAGGGGGGGTTCGGATGCACCTTGATCTTGTCGTTTTTTGTTGGGCATGATGTTCCTGGGGGCGGGCTGAAGGGAGGATGAAATCTGCAGCTTGCTGTGCATTGATGGAGGGCCGCTGAGTAGTAATAGCAACAGCTTCAGCAATCTGCAGTCTTTTGAAATTTGTTTCATTGTGTACTAATGTGTTAAGTGGTGGCTTCATGTCGTGGTGGTCAATGAAGTGTTGGAAGATAGAGCCTTGGTTTCGATGGTATTGGAGACGTCTTCTTAGCGTAGTGGAGGTTCTACCAACGTAGGAAAAGGAGCCGTCACAGCGGCCCTCCTGGCAAGAAAACTTTTAAACTACATTGGTAGAGGCTTCCTTCGGAATTTTTGGTGTTGTGTTGTTTCTCATAACTAGGGACCTAGTCAGGTTTGGCTTACAGAAAATTCTTATGTTAATTGTTGTGTCTGCGTCTGTGGGAAAAACTCCTCTTTTTATGATACCTTTAATGGCATCACACTCTTCCTTATAATGGCTGTGAAAGTGATTCTGGTGGTAAATGGTGATTTCATTTTTGATCTGATTTGGGGCCTGGGCTGGTGTGGCATACTGATCAAGTTTCTTCTTGACAACACCTTCGATCATCTGGTCGGGAAATCCGTTGTTGGTCAGAGCTCTGACACATTGTAGTAGTTGGAGGGAGACGCATAGGGAACTCGACCGGATCAGACAACTCCAGACCAACAACGGATTTCCCGACCAGATGATCGAAGGTGTTCTCAAGAAGAAACTTGATCAGTATGCCACAGTATGTATATATATATATATATATATATATATATATATATATATATATATATATATATATTTGTATCTATATTTATATTATTTTGTATCTATATTTGTATCTATATGTATATTTATATTTATATTTATATTTATATTTATATTTATATTTATATTTATATTTATATATTTATATTTATATTTATATTTATATTTATATATCTTTTTGTACTTATGTATATACTTATATTTATATTTATATTCATTTTTATATTTATATTTATACTTATATTTATATTTATATTTATATTTATATTTATATTTATATTTATATTTATATTTATATTTATATTTATATTTATATATATATTTATATTTATATTTATATTTATATTTATAAACAGTTTTCCACGTAGACTGGTAGACACTTGGAACAAACTGGAAAAGGAAATAGTGTGCGCAAAAACCATTCATGAGTTTAAAAGCAAACTAAACACTGCGAGATATAAAGGCGGGACACCACGAGCGTAACTCCCCTTCCCGCAAAATACAACTAGATAAATACAACTAGGTAAACACACACACACACACACACACACACACACACACACACACACACACACACACACACACACACACACACACACACACACACACACACACACACACACACACACACACACACACACACACACACACACACACACACACACACACACACACACACACACACACACACACATATATATGGACCACGTGTTGGACTCATGATCGACAGCTATTTCCTTCACGGAAGAGAGCTCAGAGCTCATATATGACCGATATATGGATAATGCTGTGACCTTACACGCACACACACACCCAAGTTCCTGTCTACGAGAGTTTGAGTAACGACTCGCAGTGAAGCGATACTAAAATTATTTCAGTCCTTAGCGGGATTCGATCCCGGACCTCCGTAGTGGCAGACGAGGACTCTAACCACTGCACCACGAGGTTTTGTGTGTGTGTGTGTGTGTGTGTGTGTGTGTGTGTGTGTGTGTGTGTGTGTGTGTGTGTGTGTGTGTGTGTGTGTGTGTGTGTGTGTGTGTGTGTGTGTGTGTGTGTGTGTGTGTGTGAAAGAGAGAGAGAGAGAGAGAAAGAGAGAGATTGTGCCCACGTGCGTGCGTGCGCGCGTGCGTGGTCATGAGGGGAAATACCCATACTTGTATTTACGTTAGGGCGTGTGTGTATGTACGAGTATGTGTGTGAGCTTTATTTTCCTACTCTATATATGTGTGAGTAAATGGCTGTAGGTACGTTTGTATTTCTGTCTTAATACCACTTTCTACATCTCTACGATGAAGTTATTTTTTTTTCCTTTGTAAATAGTTAAGTTTGAGTATTATTGACTTACAGTATAGATAGCCTCCATTTATATAAACACGCGGTATTGCTGGAATATAAATCACATCAAATTAATTATTTCCCAGTCCCTCACTGTACGTCAAATGATAGAGCTCCAGCAATTGATATACAATTAAAGATGCAAGATCTGATATGAAATTCATGTTTAAATGTTTCAGATCAGGAAAACTTGCTGCTTTGAGCAGCGTTTGAGGTTCGCAATTGTAAGATAAAATCCAGGCAATCCAAGGGATGGAATCAACAAAAATACTGCAATGAATTAGACGCGCTCTGAAGGGGAATTAATGTACACACGCAGTTCAGTCAAACACATTCATAGACTTTCTTTTTTCTTTGCAAAAATTTTATTCAAAATGGAGCGAACTCATGCATGTGGCGGCACCGATCAACAAGCTGTAAACCTCACTCAAAAGGGGTTACTTGAGGTGAGTGTTGGTCCAAGGGTAAAGTTGGAGGCTGGGTTGTAAACCTCACGCATAAGGGGTTACTTGAGGTGAGTGTTGGTCCAAGCGTAAAGTTGGAGGCTGGGTTGTAAACCTGACTCATAAGAGCTTACTTGAGGTGAGTCTTTGTCCAAAAGTAAAGTTGGAGGCTGGGTTGTAAACCTCACGCATAAGGGGTTACTTGAGGTGAGTGTTGGTCCAAGGGTAAAGTTGGAGGCTGGGTAGTAAACCTCACGCATAAGGGATTACTTGAGGTGAGTGTTGGTCCAAAGGTAAAGTTGGAGGCTGGGTTGTAAACCTGACTCATAAGAGGTTACTTGAGGTGAGTCTTTGTCCAAAGGTAAAGTTGGAGGCTGGGTTGTAAACCTCACGCATAAGGGGTTACTTGAGGTGAGTGTTGGTCCAAAGGTAAAGTTGGAGGCTGGGTTGTAAACCTCACGCATAAGGGGTTACTTGAGGTGAGTGTTGGTCCAAAGATAAAGTTGGAGGCTGGGTTGTAAAACTGACTCATAAGAGGTTACTTGAGGTGAGTTTTGGTCCAAAGGTAAAGTTGTAGGCTGAGTTGTAAACCTCACGTATAAGGGGTAATTGAGGTGAGTGTTGGTCCAAAGGTATGGTTGGAGGCTGGGTTGTAAACCTAACTCATAAGGGGTTACTTGAGGTGAGTGTTGGTCCAAAGGTATGGTTGGAGGCTGGGTTGTAAACGTAACTCATAAGGGGTTACTTGAGGTGAGTGTTGGTCCAAAGGTAAAGTTGGAACTGTCTAGTGTAGGCCTTATGGTCTCTTACAGTTTCCTTCATTCTAATGTTCTTATGTTCTTATAATCTTATGTTCTTATGTTGTAAACCTCACTCATAAGGGGTTACTTGAGGTGAGTGTTGGTCCAAAGGTAAAGTTGGAGGCTGGATTGTAAACCTCACTCATAAGGGTTACTTGAGGTGAGTGTTTGTCCAAGGGTAAAGTTGGAGGATGGGTTGGGAGATGGGGGAGTGGAATGACGAAGGACCTGTGGGTTGGGGAAGGGGTGCGAGGGTGGTGGTCCGGCCGTGGGGTGGGTGGAGGAGTGAGGTTTAGGATCTAAGAACGCTGGAATGTCCGCTGCTCCAGAAACCATTTGATCTTTTGCTAACCAGACGTTCCATGGCCGCTTTGACCAAAGTCTGCAACGATTCTTTCTCCAAACGAGAGAAAAGTAAATATATATATATATATATATATATATATATATATATATATATATATATATATATATATATATATATATATATATATATATATTATGATAAATAATAATAATGATAATAACAATGATAATGATAATAACTATGATAATAATAATGGTGATAGTGATGATGGTGATCATGGTGTTGATGGTGCTAGTGTGATGATGGTGATGATGGTGATGATGATGATGATGATGATGATGATGATGATGATGATGATGATGATGATGATGATGATGATGATGATGATGATGATGATGATGATGATGATGATGATGATGATGATGATGATGATGATGATGATGATGATGATGATGATGATGATGATGAGAAAATGATGATGTTGTAATAATGAGACGACGACGACGATGATGATGATGATGATGATGATGATGATGATGATGATGATGATGATGATGATGATGACAATGACGATGACGATGACGATGATAAAAGACTTTCAACTCGCTGCCATCCTTTCACCTTGTAAATCTCGTCACCACACTTTTTCTCACATTTACCTCCAACTTTCTTCTATCGCATATCTTCCCAAACTAACTCCCTTAATCCCTTCCTCTGACCCCGCCACAAGTGCAGTGTCGTCAGCAAACAACAACTGGCTCACCTCTTACTTTTCTCTCTTTTCTTTAATTAACCATCTCCAGTCCCCTGCCCATTACCCTCGCCTCTACCTCCCGCACCAACCCCATCCATATACTCATTGAACAACCATGGCGACATGACACACCCCTGTTGCAGTCCCATCTTTATCTAACACCACTCCCTATTTCCCTTTCCAGCTCTAAAACAGACTTTGGACTGCCCATAACAGTTTCCTCCAATCCCATATATCTGCAAAACCTCCCACAATGCTTTTCTGTCTACTCTGTCATAAGCCTTTTCCAAATCCATAAAGGCCCATAAAACATCCTTACCTTTTCCTATAGCCTTCTCACATATCTGCCTTACAACAAAAAACTGATTCACGTAATCCCTGCCTTTCCTTACAGTAAATCACACTCCTCACCAATCACTCCCTCTGTTCCTCTCTTAGTCCTCTCAAACTCCTCCAGTCCTCCGTCATTCTACCCTCCTTAGCCATACATTAAACATCCTCACTAGCCAGTCCATTGTTTCTGTACCTCCATTCTTAAGACACTCCGCATGGCACACATGACACCCATGTGCCTTATCTACGCATGGCACGCATGACACCCATGTGTCTTATCTGCTTTACATGGCACACCTGACACCCATGTGCCTTATCTACTCCACATGGCACGCATGACACCCATGTGCCTTATCTACTCCGCATGGCACGCATGATACCCATGTGCCTTATCAACTCCGCATGGCACGCATGACACCCATGTGTCTTATCTGCTCCGCATGGCACACATGACACCCATGTGCCTTATCTGCTCCGCATGGCACACATGACACCCATGTGCCTTATCTGCTCCGCATGGCACACATGACACCCATGTGCCTTATCTGCTCCGCATGGCACACATGACACCCATGTGCCTTATCTGCTCCGCATGGCACACATGACACCCATGTGCCTTATCTGCGCTATGGCACACATGACACCCATGTGCCTTATCTGCTCCGCATGGCACACATGACACCCATGTGCCTTATCTTCTCCGCATGGCACACATGACACCCATGTGCCTTATCTGCTCCGCATGGCACACATGACACACATGTGCCTTATCTGCTCCGCATGGCACGCATGACACCCATGTGTTTTATCTGCTCTCACCATTTTCAAAACTACTTGCACCTCATTTTTTTTTTCTTGTCCATTTTCCTCTCCCAACACCATCATTTCCCACTGCTACCACCAAGCCCTCCCTATCCTCCTCCACATTCAACAGCTCTCTAAGATACTCTGCTCATCTTCCCCTTACCGCCTCCTCTTATGTTAACATCTGTCCGTCTGTGCCCTTTACCTTTTACCCTCTACTTGACTCTACTCCCCTTCTCTCTTAACTTCCTTCTGAAATATATTTTTATTACTTTGAAACTTTCTGTCGTACTCCTCCCCGATTTTACATCCTCTCTCCTTTTGGCTTCCTTTATATTTTGTTTTGTTTCTGTTCTTTTTCTCTTTGTGCCTCTTATAGGCCTCTCTTGTCCTACTTCCCAAACAGTCCCTGAATGCTTGCTTCTTCTCTTCTACTACCTTCTTCACTTCATCCTGATCCATATAATCTTTTTTTTTTTTTTCATCTCCATTTCTTTTCACTTTTTCCTCGGGAACCAATTTCCGCATAGCTTCCCGCACCTGATACGAAATATTATTTGTGTAACACAATAGAGGCCTTCGACTGTCCATCGCATCCGTTGAGTGATGTGTTATTGACAGACAGGACGAGGCCCAAGCGAGGTGGGGGGGTTCTACTTCAGAGCACATGGTACAAGAATTGCCGACTAGGTTATGGGTAAAGATTTGGATGAAAATGGAGATTCGTTTTGCATGTAAGCAAACACAAACGATGGAAAGAGACGAAAGAGGACGAAAAGAAAGAAGAAGAGGAAGGAAAAAAAGGAAGATAAAGTATGTAAGCAAGCACAAACGATGGAAAGAGACGAAAGAGGAGGAAAAGAAAGAAGAGAAAGGAAAAAGGGAAGATAGAGTATAAGAAAATGAAGAGTAGGAGGAGAAATAAAAGTAAAAATAGTAAGAAGAATTTTTATTGGGAGGGGGCAGCTGTGGGGTTGTGGAGAGTACGGGGAAGGAGCCGCATCACCATATTTATAATCATAATTGTTATCACCAATTCCACTTTCAACGCAATCACCACCACCACCACCACTACCATCCCACTCCCTTTACCATCACCATTCAACACCATTAAGACCACCATTCCCGTCACAATGACGGAAACAGGAATGGTATTGGTAATAGTGACAGCAGTATTTTTTTTAGTGCTTTTGTTAGCAACTCTAATGATGATAGTGCAAATTACTTTATTAGTTCTTGTGAATACGGTGGTGGGAGTATAATCTGCTTCCTCGACATAATACTCACCACTAAAAAAAAAAAAAAAAAAAAAAGCAATATCAACATGGCGGGGGCGGGGGTGAGGGGGTGAGGGGGGTGAGGGGGAGGCTTAACAGCAATACAAACAATGCCATGACCTGTATGTACTTAGCCATTATTACTAATTGGTCATTAAGGTTTCAGGGTTGAACGATGAGTGCGCGTGGAGTGGGTGGGGTGCTTTGAAGGGCTGTCGGAGGTGGAAAATAGTGCCCAAATTTTTTGTACACGAGATCATATTGCCTCCGAGCCAGGGAGGCGAGAGAGGTATTGGAGATTACCAAAATAACCTGACGACAGCCAGAATAGAATACAGTAACAAAAAAAAATACAGAATGGAATAGAATACAGTAACAAAAAAAAATACAGAATGGAATAAAATACAGTAAAAAAAAAAAAAAAAAAAAAAACGATACAGAATGGTTTAACTGATCCAGTGAAATAGCCTGGTAGAGGACAGAATAAAGAGGAATATATCAACAAGAAGGAAAGGGATGAACTGAAGTTGCTACTAATGCATTAGGGTTGTGAAGTTGATTTACGTTCTGTAACGTACGGAGATGCATTGCGTCATGCCTCACGTGGTCTGCGATTTACTGCAGCGATTAGAGTTCGTTAATTAATTGGCAGATGTAGGCGATGACGTTGCCATGCACAACATGT
>NC_134789.1:57812531-57817531 GCF_046742065.1 Oratosquilla oratoria
GTGTGTGTGTGTGTGTGTGTGTGTGTGTGTGTGTGTGTGTGTGTGTGTGTGTGTGTGTGCGTGTGTGTGTATATATATAGATGGATAGATGGATATAGATATATACATATGCATATGTATGTATGCATGTATATTTGCATCTAGGTGTATATATGCACGAAACCCTACATAGCAATATTGATGACAAATGCTCTGCGTGACCGTATGTTTTTCAACAACTGTGGCCTTGGTTTGGAAACCCATCATCCTGAAGGACCGCACGAAAGGAAATGCCTTTTCTAAAATATCAAAGTGCAGCGACAGAGAGGGGAACCTATCTCTTCTTTCTGATGGCCGACAACGAAAAGGTAAACACTTCAGCCTGAAGTTGAGCCTTCAGCTGAATACGATAACCGGTCCCTGGCCATACGGAATCCCACAGAGAAGTCATAAGATCGAAGAATAAAAAAGAGAATTGGCTTTATATTGTTCTCCTACTAGAAATATACACAAAATAGATTACAGGAATACATTTTAATTCGTGTTTGTGGAGGATTTTATAAGTATTTGTATCTCTTCATCCAACAGGATACCTTCTAGTGAATATTTTGTCTAGTATAGGAGCTATAATAAATACTACAGGGTTAATGATTGTATAGGTTGATAAAGGACCTAAAATACCCTGTAGGAGGCTCATTGATTGGATCGAAACGCGCGATGTAAACTAAAACAAGATATGCAAAGTTATTTCTAGATATCAGGTTGAAAGGAGAATGAGATCATACGACAAGATGTCGGCCCTTGGTTAGAATATTAACTAGAAAACAATCTGCGAAGAAATTATAGTAATTAACTACTATGTCAGATGTCATGTTTAGATCATTATCTCACAAGGATGTTTAAGTGAGGCCGAGCTAGTTATGCGTGCACACAAACACACACACATACATACATGCATATGCATATTTTTATGGATACATACATGCATACATACACACATGTATACATCAAAAGGGTGTCATATTAGTTTTGAATGGGTTTGTGCCGAGTGTAGGTGTACTTTGATATTCATCTATTTATCAATAATGGTGCTTCAAGTGTTTTTAGAAGGACCACGTGTTCCTCCAAAAAATGTTATGTGACATCCGTGTTTTAAACCCAAAACAAGAAGCTTCATTAGTCTCCATACTGCTAAACAATTCTACCTACATCATAAGGTAATGACAAGCTGTTTCCCTTTTTTTTTTTTTTTTTTTTTTTTTTGTAGACCAGGCTACGTTGTGGAGGTATTCCAGGGGCGCAATTGACAGGGAATTCATTCGAATTAACTCAATGTTAGGGTGCATCATATAGGCTAGGTCTGCCATTCTAGCGGCAGGGGAAGTGGAAAGCTTGTGGCATTTTCTTGAATCAAATTACGCCAGATTTATGCAAGACACCCAAAGTACTATCTATAGAACAATGAATAAGAACAATAATAAAGCCAATTTTATCTCAAAGCACTACAATTCGCTTAAACACTTTTGACACCTGTTGTGGGTTTCCTAGGGTGGTTGGAATCGCGTAGCAGCATCCGGAATAGACATAAGAGTCTGATGGTGTGGATGCCAAAGGAATTGAGTAATAATAACTGGAAGTCACAGGAGGCACCGAACCTGCCCGTGAAGAGAAATTGTCTTCCAGCAGTACAGAACCAAACACGTAAATCAAGTCACCGTGTCTGACAAGTTCTTGGGCTTCCTCCCCCCAACACTCCCACCACGAGCGAAACTTCACCTGGTAATTCATCTGCGAAGTTAGCCGTTCAACAAAAGCTGCCAGGGTTGAGTTCTGCGTGTCCCGCTGTGACGTTTTCATTTTGGTTCCCAATCCTTCCAGCATTGACAAACTCTTTCGGTTGAATGGAGTCCTCACTGTGGCGCTTTCACTTTGGTTCCCAATTCTTCCAGAATTGACAAACTCTTTTGGCTGAATGGAGTCCCTTGGTGGTGGCTGTTTGCAAGCAATGTTGCAGGTGGGGGGGCAGCAGTGAAACAGATTGGACGATTCACGGGTTGATTAATCAGTGGGTTATGTGTACATGGGAGCGCTAGGTACTCATGGGAAGACAGACGGGTGTCGATTAGCGTGGGGGCAGTGTCCTTTGCTACACTGGGCAAAGAGACGTTGCCACACCTAGTACACGTATGAAAAGGGGCCTTGTTGGCCGTAATAAGGGGGTCCTTGTACGGGAAGCGTCACTGATGGTCGGGGCATGCCACAACGCTACGGTACCCTGCTCTATGATAGTATCCTAGGCCAAAGCTCTATACCACATACCACAGTGGCCAGAAGAAATGTACAGTTTGTAGCAGTGAGAGAAGAGGTAATCGGGATGGGTTGGACCCCTTCGCCGTGCAGATCCCCTCCCCCCGTCCGATGAATGAAATAGCCAATCAACAGCCAGAACAAAGGTATTACATCGTGAATAGAAGTGAAAGAGTTAAGTTAAATGAAAGAGTCTGGGTTTAGAATTAAATATAATAGTTTTTGTGTTTGTGTTTGAGTTTGTGTGTGTATTTCAACTCTCAGTGTAGGTTTGAACTCTCAGTGGTTCCAGGATCTTTCTCCATCTGGTTCTGTTATGAAAAACTTCCTTCTCCCTCAGACTTTCCATACTTAGCAAGCCATGTCCTAAAGGTTTCTTCAACTATTACTTTCCTTCCCATTCTAGGCCTTCCTCTCGGCCTTTTCTTGCCCAGACTCCATTCGCAGCACACTTTAGCAATCGTTCCTCATTCCTTTCTTTCCCAAAGCCTCAGCCATTTCAACTCATCACTTAAGTTTTGTTCAAATTCAAATGGTTTCTCATATATTTCTTCCCGCCTCTCCTCCACCTTGTTTTGTTTTTTTTTAATCTGGTTCCTATTTGCCTCATTTTTATTGCCTAAATCCTGCTTTCAGTTACTGCTTTCAGCACCCGAGTATCTGATATAGATAGATTAAAGTCAACACTCTGCTGAAGATGACTCGTAACATCAAGAGGTATTTGTTGCTCTTCTGTAATTGAATAAAACGCTGCTACAGTTGCACTGAATTTCTTTATCCTTCCTGATTTTTTATAACAACACTTCCCTGATATTTAAATCTTTCTGTTAATTTCACTTTTTGTTCCGTTGTTCTTCACTATGCCGTCTATTAGAATAACTATTTTCTCAACAGTTTCCATCCCAAAAAATACTTGTTCCATTTTCTGATATTTTCTTTAATCTGTTCCTTACTTATGCTTTATCAGGCAATTTCACCTGTATTCTTCTTCTCTACTTTCCTTGAAACCCAAATTGCTTCCCAAGGATATCTGACATAGGTACTGCCGGGATTTCTCAGTTTAGTAGAAAATATCTTAATAGTAATGAAAATTAAGTCCAAATGATCCAAATCAGTGTATACTCTCATTCTTCTTTTAGAACAACACACGGGAAAGTATATGAGTACGAGAGTATATGAAGTACACGAATATATGAACATCTTGACATTTGCAAGTCATTCTTTCCTTCATTGCAAATACAAAAAAAAGGAAACTAACTTAGAAAAAATGAATTAGAATCCATTGTCATTCTAGTGTGTCTTCCTTGGAAACAAATTCCAAAGTCCTTTTTACCTACTTGCTACGCTGAGCCATCCCGAGAGAAACAAATGCCTTTGAAGAAAACGCAGAACACGTAAACATTGTGTTTCACGGTCTGTTTGCAAAAGGACACGTTCGGTACGTCACGTCGTCAACAACCGTTATATCAACAACGACGACGACGACAACGTTAACGGTTCCCGGGGAGGAACTTTCGAGACTCTTGTCCGCCCAGAAGACCCACGCTCACAGGAAGACCTAAGAAAAAATCTGCATCGTTAACATATGATATGAAGGAATTTATGCAAAATATGAAAGTTGTGGACCAGACCTTGAGGAATTTTTCGTCAGAACCATTAGGTAATGAAGGACATTATTCTCTTTGACTCATCGGCAGGAAACACTGAACGAATTTACAAGCTAATTGACGGATATGAGATGAAAAAAACAAAAAAAAAATTCTATTTGCCCTCTTCAATATGACCACACTCTTTTTGTTTTTGTACGATTTAAAAAACGAGGTTATTTGTTTATTTATTCATTTATTTATTTGTTTATTTATGTATTTATGTATTTATGTATTTATATATCAATATACTTATTAATTTATCTATATCGTTCATTTTTTATTTATTCATTTATCTATTTTTACTTAATTGTTCATTTATCCATTTGTTTGTATCTATTTATTTGTTTACATATTTGTTTTTTATCAACTTATATCAACTTATAAATATTCGTTTATCTATCCTTTTTACCTTTTCATTCTTTTATGCATTCCTTCATACTTTCTTCTTCTTGTTTGGCATACTGTATATGTGTATATATATATATATATATATCTATATATATATATGAATAAATATATATATATATATATATATATATATATATATATACATATATATATATATATGAGTATATATATATATACATATATATATATACATATATATATATATATATATATTCATATTTATATTTATATTTACATTTATAGCTGAATACACGAAAGCGCTTGGGAATTTTAGTTTCTTTTCCTGTTTCCTTTGTGGTTATTCAGCAATTTATTGGATCACGTGGTTTTGTGATCTTTTTGCATATATACATATATATATATATATGTATATACATATATATATACATATATATATATATATATATATATATATATATATATATATATATATATATATATATTTAGCTGTAGATAAGAGGACTCTGGGATAATAGGCGTCTCGAATTATCGATAGCTTCATTCAGAATCTACCCATCAATTGTATGTGATTTTATGTTCTTATCAGAAACAAAATCCTTTAGATATGTTACCAAGTTCAACGGGTTGAGACAGAGCTCACTAGGGCAGCGAGGACTGCCATGTCACAAGTGAATCTATCTGATATTGGATCTTCCA
>NC_134789.1:57822531-57830031 GCF_046742065.1 Oratosquilla oratoria
GACACAGGTAGGCATCTCCAGGCCTAAACGTAGCATGCAGTTGATACTTTAGGGTCTATATAGGGCGCCCCTACGGACCAGAGCCACACATCATTTTGTCTATGATAGAGGAAAACTGTTCATAGAGAAATGATGACACTTTTATACTACGACTGTCCCTCCGTTATGCTATCCCCCAACCCCTTGCTGCTGTCCTGTACCATTTCTCTGAGTATTCATTTTCTGTGGTGGGGAATTCCCTGTGGTGGGGGAAAAGAATACTGCCACCAAGTATTTCTACTTGGATCGAAAGAGGCGAGAAGAAAGGGACGGGGATTGGGACTAGGCATCCTTCTCCTTGTAGCCCCACAGGGGACATTCCTAAACGAAAAAGTAAAGGTATAAGAGGGTCTGGGAGTTTTCCGACCAGCACCTTAAGGTTTGGGTCTTTTAATGTGCGTGGATGTGGTACAGATGAGAGTAAAAGGGAAGAGATAAGTAGTATGTTTGTGAGAAGAAAGATGGATGTGTTGGCTTTGAGTGAAGGGCGAGTGTAAGTTTGGGAGTGTAAGTGGGAGGTTATCAGGAGTGAAGAGAGGGCGAGGGAGGGAAGGGGTGGCTATTCTAGTAAGTGAAGAGATAGGTAAACGTGTAGTGGAGTGGAAGGAGGTTTCCTCAAGGATAATGTGGATGAAGATGAAACTGGGAAAGGAGATGTGGGTCTTTGTAAGTGCATATGGGCCTGGCAGTGAAAAGAGTGTAGAAGAAAGGGAGGCCTTTTGGATAGATTTAAATGAGTGCATAGAGGATTTAGGGAGAAATGTAATAGTACTTGGAAATCTTAATGCTAGGGTAGGAAATGGTCCAATTGATGGAGTGGTTGGAAAATGTGGAGTCCCAGGAAAGAATCGTAGTGGAGAGTTGATGGTGGAAATGTGTCTAGAAAGAGAGTTGATGATAGCAAATACAGTGTTTCGGAAGAAAGTCAAGCAGAAGTACACATGGGAGAGGGTGGTGGAGGGAAGGGTGGTAGATAGAGCGTTGATGGATTATGTAGTGGTAAATAGGATTATGATAGGAAGAGTTAAGGATGTACATGTGCTAAGGGGAGAGGGTGGGGAGATATCAGATCATTTTTTGGTGGAAAGTAAGTTGAGAGTGGAGGATAGATGGAGAAAGAGGAAAGGGACAAAAGGTAGGGAGGTGCTTAGAGTGAACTCTTTAAATGAAAAGGAAAAGGAGAAGGAGTACAAGAAGAAGCTGAGGGAGGAGTGGGAGGGAATGGAGGATAGAGTGGAGCTAGGTGTGGAGGAGGAATGGGGATGGTTCAAGGAGGGAGTCACGAAGTGTGCAAGGATGGTCTGTGGAACAAGAAGGACAGGAGGAAATAGAAGGAAGGGTAGTGAATGGTGGGATGAGGAAACAAAGAAGGTTGTAGAAGAGAAGAAGCGAGCTTTCACAGATTGGTTACAAGATAGGACGAGGGAGTCATATGAGAGATACAAAGAAAAGAAAAGAGAAGTAAAGCAAAAGGTAAAGGAGGCAAAGAGGAGAGCAGATGTGAAGTGGGGTAAGAGTATGACAGAAAATTTTGAAAGTAATAAAAAGATGTTTTGGAAAGAAATTAAGAGAGGAAGAGGAGGCGAATCAAGTAGAGAAGAAAAGGTATAAGGTGCAGATTGAGAGATAATAATGAAAGAGAAGGCAGTAGGGGGAAGATGGGCAGATTATTTTAGGGAGTTGCTAAATGTGAAGGAGGATAGGGAGGGAAAGATAGTTGCACTGGGAAATGCTAAGAAAAAGAGAGTGATGAGTGAGGAAAATGGAGGAGAAATAAGGAAGGATGAAGTGAAGGCAGTTGTTAAGATGATGAAAGCAGGTAAGGCACCTGGTCTGGATGGATGCCATGCAGAATGTCTGAAGAAAGGAGGTACAGTGATGGTGGACTGGCTGGTGAGGTTATTTAATGTTTGCTGGAGAGAGGGTAGAGTGCCGGAGGACTGGAGGAGTGCCTGTATAGTTCCACTTTACAAGGGAAAAGGGGACAAGTGTGAATGTAGTAGTTTCAGAGGGATTAGCTTGTTAAGTGTAGTTGGGAAGGCTTATGGGAGGATCTTGATTGAAAGGATTAGGAGAGGAACAGAGGGAGTAATTGGTGAGGAACAGTGTGGATTTAGGACAGGTAGAGGTTGTGTAGATCAGATCTTTGTGGTAAGACAAATATGTGAGAAAGCTATAGGAAAGGGGAAGGATGTTTTTTGGGCTTTTATGGATCTGGAAAAGGCTTACGACAGGGTAGACAGAAAGGCACTGTGGGAGGTTATGCAGATATATGGGATAGGAGGAAAGCTTCTGGGAGCTGTCAAGAGTTTTTATGAGAGTAGTAGAGCTTGTGTCAGGATTAGAAATGGAGAGAGTGAGTGGTTTGAGGTAAAGGTGGGACTTCGTCAAGGATGCGTTATGTCACCCTGGCTGTTCAACTTATACATGGATGGGGTAGTGCGAGAGGTAAATGCAAGGGTAGTGGGCAAGGGATTGGAGATGGTTAAAGAAAATGGAGAAAAGTGGGAGGTGAGCCAGCTGTTGTTTGCGGACGACACTGCGCTTGTGGCAGGATCGGAGGAGGGACTGAGGAAGTTGGTGACAGAGTTTGGGAGAGTATGTGATAGAAGAAAGCTAAAGATAAATGTGGGTAAAAGTAAGGTGATGAGATGTACAAGGGGTGAAAGTGGCAGTAGACTGGAAGTGAGCATTAAGGGAGAGCGACTGGAGGAAGTGGATAGTTTTAGATACTTGGGTGCAAATGTGGCAGGAAAAGGTGGAGTGAAAGTGGAGGTAGAATGTAGATTGAGAGAAGCGAGTAAATGCCTTGGTGGATTGAAGAGTGTAATGAGGAATAGACATTTGGGAATGGATGCTAAGAGGAGGCTGTATGAAGGAGTGATTGTGCCAACAGCACTGTATGGGGCAGAAACATGGAACATAAGAGAGGAAGAGAGAAGGAGTTTGAATGTGTTTGAGATGAGGTGTCTGAGAAGTATGATGGGGGTTACTAGGCTAGATAGAGTGAGAAATGAGGAGGTGAGGAGGAGAACGGGGGTGGAAAGGGAGTTGGAAGATAGGGTTGATGAAAGTGTATTAGGATGGTTTGGACATATGGAAAGAATGAGTGAAGAAAGACTAGTAAAAGAGGTATGGAAGGCAGATGTGGAGGGAGTGAACACGAGGGGACGTCCTAGGATGAGGTGGATGGATGGGGTAAAGGGGGCTTTGGGGAAGAGGGGAATGTCTGTTGAGGAAGGACGGGAGAGGACAGAAGATCAGGGGTGAATGGAGAATGGTTTTATATGGATGATGTTGTGATGAATGAGGTGGAATGGACGGGGAGGTGGGGGGTGAGGTAGTATTTGTGAGCAAAATTTGACGCACCCCGAAGGGATTTCTCCCCGTCTTCTCCTTTTATGCATGAGGGGACGGAGAGGGGGGGTGTCGATTTAATGAAGCGGCCTTGCTGTGGATGTGCTGTGTCTTGCGACACCGCTTCTGACCCAGGGCAGTGGACAAGGTGCAGGGATGACCCGTCATCCGGGAGGTGCTAAGATAAGAGGGAGGGTGGAGGGGTGTGGACTGTATTCAGGGATGGAATGGGTGGGAATGTTTTATGCCTATTCCTTTTTGGCTACCTCCCTTGTAAGGGGGAAAAAGTCTTGGTATATGTATGTATGTACACCACTTAGAGGCTAAGGTGAATTCTTGACAAAAGAGAGCCTCAAGGGAGACTCGGAAGGGTCTAATGACATTATCTCCGTAATGAAACTATAATCTTGTTTACTTCAGGGAGAAATGGGAAACAACAAACTCAGACACACCCGAACACACTTGAACACACACACACACACACACACACACACACACACACACACACACACACACACACACACACACACACACACACACACACACACACACACACACACACACACACACACACACACACACACACACACACACACACACACACACACACACACACACACACACACACAAACATATATATATATATATATATATATATATATATATATATATATGTGTGTGTGTGTGTGTGTGTGTGTGTGTGTGTGTGTGTGTGTGTGTGTGTGTGTGTGTGTGTGTGTGTGTGTGTGCATTGTATATGTACATATATATACATATATATACATATATACATATATATATATACATATATATATGTATATATATATATGTATATATATATATATATATATATATATATATATTGCAGGTGAAAATGTAATCAGACATTAGTCAATCACGGTAAAACCACTGTTGGAGTAGAAAAGACTGGAGACGGGGAATCTATATATTTCGATTGCAAACTGCAATCCTCTTCAGTAGATACAATTAAGAGAGAACGTGCTACTTAAGTAGCACCCTTGACATGAGAAAGGGGAACTTGGGAAGAGGTCTCTACCCTCGGCTCACTCCCTATGTGAGGTCAGGAGGCAAATGTGTTTTTAATAGGTTGGTGATACAAAGTCCTGAAATTATTTATAAATCCAGATGTGAGTTCAGGAAAAAAATGGTAGAATCTACTATTATTGAATACCAGCCCAATATGAATACTTCAAAGGGGCAATGGTCCACGGATATAATTTCAGGACTTTTTATCACCAACCTATTAAAAACACATTTGCCTCCTGACCTCACATAGGGAGTGAGCCGAGGGTAGAGACCTCTTCCCAAGTTCCCCTTTCTCATGTCAAGGGTGCTACTTAAGTAGCACGCTCTCTCTTAATTGTATCTACTGAAGAGGATTGCATTTTGCAATCGAAATATATAGATTCCCCGTCTCCAGTCTTTTCTACTCCAACAGTGGTTTTATCGTGACATATATATATATATATATATATATATATATGCATATATATATATATGTGTATGTATATGCATATATATATATGCATACATATATATATATAAGTATATGCATATATATATATACGTATATGAATATATATATATATATATATATATATGTATGTATATATATATACAAAACATACACACGCACCCACACCCATCCACATATATATGCATATTCATATGTCAATATATATATATGAATATATATATATATATATATATATAAACATACATACATGCATACAAACATAAATATATATCTACACTTTACCGCTGTTATTGAGTGCCAATGCATCGTGTTGGTTTCAATCTCGCCTCGGAAGTTTGAAGACTTCGACACAATGACATCGAAATGAAAGTGCTAAAGGAGGTTTAAACAAAGGATTACGTTAACATATACGAGAAACATAAACTTGAATAAGGTGAAGATATATTTGAAAAGAGGATGAAACGACAATAAATTTATTGATGAAAGAGAGCAAAGCCAGGACAACTGAAGACTTTGCAAGCTAAATGGACAGTCCCTCTCAAACGCCATGTCCAGGTCCAAGAAATGTCTCTTGAAAATGTGAGCCGTGTTCCTGATTTATATCCGTTCTTAGCTTGATTGTTTACTGAATCAATTACAGTTTGTCAACAATGTTTCAACATTCGCTATTATCAGGATACAAGTTTAAGTGATTTGAGTTTTTACACTTGAGCACTTGTGCCATAATGCTGATGAAGTTTGTCGTGTGTGGTGAGTGTTTGTATTACTCATTTCATTCCATTCGTAACATCTATCACTTGCTACTTGTATACTAAGTGTCATCAGGCTATTTCGATCAGTACCAAATGAGCTTGTCCACTGCTTCTGACCCAGGGCAGTGGACAAACTGCAGGTATGACCCGTCATCCAGGAGGTGCCAAGATAAGAGGGAGGGAAGAGGGTGGAGGGGAGTGGAGTGTGATAAGGATGGAATGGGTAGGAGTGTTTTTTATGCCTTTGTTTTTTGGCTATCTCCCTTACAAGGGAGAGCCTTTGGTATATGTATGGTATATGTATCATATGAGCTTCAATGCCGTCAAGTGATTTTATTCACTCATTCAGTCCGTGTATGGAGTCTCAGATTAACATAATAAATATATGGTGGACAGCTTTAACCCTCCCAGAGAAGACCTCAGATCTCATATTATCCTATCCATAGATAAGAATGTGACCTTAAACACACCCCTTACCCTATTTCCTAAGGAGGACAGTAACAGTTTATAGTGTCAGTAAATGCCTTTTTAAGACAAGAGTGTGGTTACAACCTTGGACCAAGTGTGAGACCTCAAAAATCTAACCACTCTATGAACAAGCTTGTGTTAGATTCACCATAGTCTTGGACCACGTGTTGAATTCGTGATCGACAGCTATTTCCCTCCAAGAAGAGAGCTCAGAACTTATATATGATCGATCTATGCATAATGCTGTGACCTTACACGCACACATACACACCCAACTTTCCGCCCACGAGAGTTGCAGTAACGACCCGCACCGCAGCGATACTGAAATTATTTCAGCCCTGGGCGGGATTCAAACCCAGGCCGCCGTAGTGGTTGCCGGGAATTCTAACCACTGCGCCATCGAGTCGTGTGTGTGTGTGTGTGTGTGTGTGTGTGTGTGTGTGTGTGTGTGTGTGTGTGTGTGTGTGTGTGTGTGTGTGTGTGTGTGTGTGTGTGTGTGTGTGTGTGTGTGTGTGTGTGTGTGTGTGTGTGTGTGTGTGTGTGTGTGTGTGTGTGTGTGTGTGTGTGTGTGTGTGTGTGTGTGTGTGTGTGTGTGTGTGTATGTGTGTGTGTGTGTGTGAGAGAGAGAGAGAGAGAGAGAGAGAGAGAGAGAGAGAGAGAGTGAGTGAGTGAGTGAGTGAGTGAGTGAGTGAGTGAGTGAGTGAGTGAGTGAGTGAGTGAGTGAGTGGGTGAGTGAGTGAGTGAGTGAGTGAGTGAGAGAATGAGTGAGTGAGTGAGATTCACTATGGTTTTGGATCACGTGTTGGACTCAAACTGGCATCTATCGCTCTCCCGGATGAGAGCTCACAGCTATGAACCAATTTATAATCTATAATGCTATGACCTTACACACACACACACACACACACACACACACACACACACACACACACACACACACACACACACACACACACACACACACACACACACACACACACGCACGCACACACACACACACAACTCCTAACCCTCTGCTGGTTCGCTGTGTAGCGATGCTGAAATGTTCAGCCCTAGGCAGGCGAGGGTCTAACTCGGATCGCTGAATTAACGACCGAGCATGGTACCACTATACCATCGATCTGTGTGTATGAGTATCCGTGTGCGTGAGTGCGCGTGTGTGTATGTATGTGTGCCTGCGCGTGAGTATGCTTGTGTGTGCGTGCATGCGTGTGCACGTATTTGCGTGCGTGTGAGCGTGGGTGTGCGTGGGTGTACGAGCATGCGTGTGTGCATATACGGGTGCGTGCATGTGTGCGTATGTGCGTGCGTGTGTGTGTGCGTGTGTGCGTATATGTGTGCACGTGTGCGCGTGTGTATGCGCTTGTACACGTGGACGTACGTGTG
>NC_134789.1:57842531-57845031 GCF_046742065.1 Oratosquilla oratoria
CCCATAATGTATCTATACTATAATAAATGTACTTTTCCCTCTTGGTGTAGTAATAAAGATTTGTGCGCAAATAAGTCATTTCTATGATAAGAGAAATAGTGTGTATAGGAATATGTTAGGTACTCAACAATGAAAAATGTATTTGTAGTTTTGTGTTATGGGTGAATTTTTGGTAAGTATTGCGTGTTTATGTGTGTATCTGAATGCAGGCTAATAATTCAGAGTTAATATTTTTGGTTGGTTAGAGAGACCTGTACATAATGAAACACTAACGCGTTAGCAAAAAATCTTACTCCATTCGTAAGGCCTTAGAGGAAATATGTACATCGGTGTGCGTGTCTTAAAGCACAGGCGTACACAGCGTGTACGCATACGGAGACAGACTGCAATTGCCATGCCTTTCTTTTTTTCATACAAGTTTGGCCACTAGCACGCCAAATCGTATTAATATCGCATAGAACTGCCTAAGTTTCTTCCATACTTTGAAAGACTATTGGCAGTATTAGCATATCTGTGTCTCCAGCAGTATTATTGCCAAACTGCAAACCAATATGTTTGTTTCGGCGCGCGACGCCCATCGAGCTGATTTCGTTGTTTACATTAAGTAGCGGGCGTCAAGAGTGGTACTGAAGTACAGTAGATGAAAAGGTGATTGACTGCCTGTGGCTGTGAGTGGTTAGAATATATTAATAATATACGTATATAATGCACTAGTCTTATTGGGTATTGACAATGCAACAAGATCTCCTTCACTGCCATTTGGATGAAAGATTGCATGAAAAGAAAAAATGCATGGTTCTCATGAATAAGAATTGCATGGTGGTCGGGTTGCAGGATATTGAGGCATTCGGCAACTCATCCCCAATGTCCGGGTGGTTTGACACGGGTCCCGTAGTCGGCGCGTGGCCGTTGTGTAGTGAGGGTAAGTGTACGCACTCTGCCCTCTGTCTGCCGAAGCTCTAGTGTCCGTCTCAGTGGTTCTCAAGCGATGTGCTTTTGAACAAGTTACGGTGTATTTTCGTGGGGATGTTCTTCCACTGTGGTGTCAGTGTTCTAGTGCCACACAATTTGGTTGTTGAAAATTGGTGCCAAAGTGTTTAATTGCATTTTATGCTACCATCGATTGTGAATGTGTTAAGTGGAAATTGTTTAACCGACCGATCATATCCCAAACAAGGGTGGTTGCCTGATACAGAATAGTCCGAGAGCGTGGAATTTTAAATTCTGATCAAGTTTCTAACATCCACATCGTTGAAATGTCACACTGAAATAGGACCTTATAAAAGCGATATCTTCCTAGTTGCCATTCAGAAGGTAAGTTAGAATTCATTTGTATATGATTCTTTTCAAGGAAATTGTGTCTATTCTTTGAATAACTAATAGAGTTCTCTTGAAATTTACTTAGAATTTCGTGAATCAAATTCTGTGGAAGGGATGATGATATACTTAGAAAATGGAAACGAATAGAAAAGTTTGTTTGGATTGGAATAGATGTATGTTTGCGGGGGTGAATTTTCCTAGTTCATTGACCAATACTCGCATGCATACTGTTCGTGATTGTAATTACACACGCATGAGATTGTAGTGTATAGTCCTTGAGCTGTGTAATTTGCGCCTTTGGGGGAAGGGCTAGAATTATATATACATATTTTTTCAGTTTGCGTTCTAGTGTTGTCTTCGTGTTAAGCGTTTTGGAGTCTGAATTTCACGCCCCAGAGATGTATTAGCATCGCTCTGTTAATGTTGATGATTTTGTATCGAATTTAGGTCACAGTAAGAAGTGGGTTGTTGAAACTTATCCAATGAAGAGATTTTTAGTTTTTAGTTTTGAATTCGTGTCGAGTTTAAATTCGAATGAGTCGTTGAATTCTCGGAGGGCTGGTCGTGAATGACAACAATGGGTTTCGTGGTTGTTACCTTGCGTGTAATTACGTACTTTTAATTGTGTTATCGATTTGGCTGTCAAGTTTGTTAGGAGAGCACACACACATATATAAATATGATCTTTTTTATTCTTTTGACAAATCATTAAGGAAAGATCAATATTTTTTTGTTTCTTTGACGTCTAAAAAAATAAATAAACGACTTTGGGAGTTTAGTCCTTTCGAAGGCGGGTGGAAAATAAATACCGAGATTGGAGATTGAATTTTGAAATGCAGTTTTAGATTTTGCTCCTTTCTCAGTTTTCCAACTTTGTTGCATCCATGTTTGGGTCTCCAGTTTGAACTTATTTTTCGTCGTTGCAGGTTTTCAGTATTTATATTTTCATAATTATCTTTTATTACACATAACTTGTGTCCATGCACCAAGAAGTACATTACAAATATAAGAACAATATCAGGACGGTATTTTTTATCAATTTATTTGCAAATTTCTAGATTTGTGTGTGTATTCTTTTATGCGTAACGACATGAATAAGATTTATTATAGTCTATGGGGATCTAGACTTCGTATTTGAGTCAAGTCATTTTAGGCCGAGTATTTTCGTCCGTAGGAGTTT
>NC_134789.1:57850031-57857531 GCF_046742065.1 Oratosquilla oratoria
TCCATTCCGTTTGCCTTCCCCTTACCTTTCCCTCTACTTTTCTCTTTCCTTTTTCTTTTTCCTTTTTCCTTTTCCTTTCCCTTTTTCTTTCCTTTTTCACTTTCCCTTTAATTTCTCTTTTACTTTCCCTCTATCTTTTATCTCGCTTCTATTTCTCTTCCCTTTCTCTTTCCCTTGTCTCTGATTTATTTCCTTTAATTGCCTTTCCTTACCTTTCACTTCCCTTTCCCTCTCTTCATTTTTTATTCCCTCATTTCTCTTCCTTACCTTTGCTTTCATTTTCATTTTCATTTATCTGCTTTCCTCTCCTATTCTCTTTTCTTTCTTTACAATTTCCTTCCTTCTTCCCTCAATTTCCCTTTCCTTTTCTCTTCCCTTCCCTTCCCTTTCCCTTCCTGTTTCTTCCCTTTCTATTCCCTTTTCTTTCCCTGAACCTTTCCTTCCCTTTTCCTTTGATTTTCCTTTTTTTCACTTCTTTACTTCCACTTCGTCCTCCTTCCACTTCCCTTCTTTTCCTATTTACTTTCCTTTTTGTTCCTCTTCTCGTTTTTTGTTTAATTCTCCATGGATCTCCTTATGTCAACCACTCCTGCCGCTTCCCGTAGCGTCAAGAGTACCCATATACCCGACTCCCCTACATCCCCTTTCCCTTTCTGTTCTCTCTCCTCGACTTCCCTTTCCCTTTCCAACACCTTTTAGTCACTCAGAAATATGTGAAGAAAAAGTCCTTGGAATGATGGGATTTTATGTACACTTTGAAACCAACTCTTTTTTTTTTTCCCAGAAACCGGACTTGTTTGACATCCGTCCTCAAAGGTGGGGAATATGAGTAATATATTTCCCCATTGTCGTTTTGATTTTTTTTTTTTTTTCTGCTTTGCGTAGTTCTTCACGGTAAAGTATGTTAGATTAGCGCCAGCCGGAAGGAGAATATAAGTCGAATGTATTAGCGAAAGATCAATTGAGATAAGATGAGGAGAATGGCTTGGTTGTAGATAAGAGAAATGTTGAAGTTGTGAATGTTAGTGAAAGGGTCTATAGAGAGTTTGTTTGAGCTATGGCAGTTCTGTAGTATGTTTTGAAACAATCTGAGCTTTTGTAAATAACGAAAGGTTTCGAGGGAAGTCTCGTCACGTGCCCAAATATTCTATCTAACCTTATATTTTTCTAACCTAGCGGGATGTAGAAAAAACTAGACGAATCTAGACCAGTCCAGTCATTTTCTGTAATACATGCTTAGGGGAAAAAGATGAGGTGTTTGTTGAATAGACGTTTTGAGAACTCTTCTTTCCAGTAAGACTGGAAACGTGCAACAAAAAATTCGAGTCTCGTTCGGAGTGGCGGTTCCTGGAAAGCGAGCATGCCTGGTATTCGGCTCTTGTCATAATTCCCTAACCCTCGACTAACATTTTCCATCTTTGTATCTTTCTCCAGTATATACATGCTTGTGTACAGCTTTGCGGGTGTGCTATACACGCAATTCTTAGTAGGCGTCTGTATACGTCCACAGTCAAGCCTACGCACGCACACACGCACACACACACCCCTTATCCTGTATATTGCAGTATCAAATGCAACAGAGTAAATTGGATAAATACACACAATATGTGCGCCTCTGTAAGTATGTACATCTTTATGCATTTATACTTGAGAATTGCCTGCATACGAGTGTATAGGCTAGATTGGTATATATTGTTAGGATGTAACATGACGAAGCTAAGAAATGAAAAAATAAAAAATAAACAACGTACGTATGTATGTGTGATTCATCACCATGGTCTTGGATCACGTGTTGGACTCGTGGTCGACAGCTATTGCCATCCTGGATGAGAGCTCAGAACTCGTATATGACCGATGTATGAGTAATACTGTGACCTTACACGCACACACCCAACTCCCCGCCCACTAGAATTGGAGTAACAATTCGCAGCGCAGTGACACTGAACTTATTTCAGCCCTGGGCGGGATTCGAACTCGGACGACTGTAGTAGCGGTTGCGAACGCTACCACTGCGCCGTCGAGTGTGTGTGTGCGTGCGTGCGTGCGTGCATATACATATCTTAATGAGTATCTTTTATTTACTAGAATTCCTTATGTAAAGTATTCCATTTGGTACCTATCCACTACCCTTTTTTACTCGAGACTTACTGCTTAGACGCATTTGCTTAATTGTGGGTTCGAATCCCACGCCTCTGTGCGATTCCTGTCAGTGACTTACCTGTCTCAGCATCCTAAGTTGATTGGGCAAAGGCGTCAGTGTCGTCTGCAACTACGCGTCTCTTGGCGTAAGCTCCTCGCCTACTTTATACACCATTTGTCCAGACAAGTTTCCACAGGGATGTAGATTTGTTTGGATTTTGTGAACACTTCGGTTTTGGCGCCATGGATGAGCAAACTGAGTTTGGAGTGGAGACAAGTGGCTCTTGAAGTCTCTAAGCTGATTGGGGCCATTGATTCGTGCATCCGCTCGAAGCCGAGTTGGTGCTGCTGAGAATGCTCAGTTGGGAGAATGTCCTCCCCGGTGAGGGACTGTCATGTGGTTAGCAGACCACAAGAAACGTAATTTTATCAGGTCGACTTAGTGACCCCATTATTTCGGCGAGTCTTAAGGAGAGGTCGTCGCGTCATATGGCAACACCTACGGGTATCAAACAAAACATTCCGACTGTCGTCCCCGGATTCGAACCAAGGCTCGCGTGATTACGAAGCCGACACTATACCACTAGGCTATCGGTTGTCTAAAATGTTCAGCCTGAGAATGAATCAACTCCCGAGGAATTAAGTCGACTGCAAACTCCCGTCCGTACTAATTTTTACGAAGAACTAACAACTCGCGTAGCTTCGTGGTTAAGCTGGTACGTTTCCTTTTTGGATTTATTGTCGTTGTCATACCTACGGGTATATTTTCGCGGGCTCATAGCCCGTGGGAGTGACACTTTACACACAGACACACACACACACACACACACAATATATATATATATATATACAGTATAAATATATAAATATATATATATATATATATATAATATATATATGGGCTGGAATTGTTACCAGAGTTCGATTTTTTTTTTTTTTTTTTTTTTTTTTTTTTTTTTTTTTAGAAAATTAATTTTCTGGTTCTACACCGTCAAAGTGCACGGAGTTTAAGTCATCTGAAGTGCTCATTAGATCCCGGACAACTGGCCCGGGATTTAGGTCTCAGATGTACATAGTCACCAATTCCTTGCCAGAACAAAAATTCTGAAGTATTATAAAAGGCGAGCACACCATTGTATCCAGATGGGTATTATCTTCTTAATTAAGATTTTTAAGCTTTCTGTATGGGAATGCCCCTCCCACCTTCCCAAATTAGAATCGACAAAGGGATGAGAGGGGATCTCGTATCGATGAAGTTGAAGACTATTGATCTTGGAATTAAAAGGAAGTTGGTTGGAATTCCACAATAAAGAAGGGACTTGGCAAGAAGATAAGAGTCGAGTGGAAGTTGGATAATTGGCTTAGGTCTTTACACCTGACAGTTTTAAATTTGTTTGATCTATCTATTCATTTCTTTATTTCTAAAACACGTACATGTGGTATTTCATCAACATCTACACGGTCATATAAAAATTATGGAGAGGTTGACATAGTCGGGTTAAGCCCTTTTGTTAACGAGGTGATTTGTCGTGAACACTGACCACCAAATTGGTAGTTTGCACGTTTTGGGTTGTTGATGTTTTTGGCTGTTGCTCTCGAAAGCTCATCCTAATAAAAAAAAAAAAAATCAACTTAATTCCCTTGGTACTGAGTGACTTTTTCTTCTATTATTTTTGGCACTGCTTCTGACCCAATGGAGTGGACAAGATGCAGGGATGACCCGTCATCCAGGAGGTGCCAAGATAAGAGGGAGGGAAGAGGGTAGAGGGGAGCGGAGTATGTAGGAGATGGAATGGGTGCGAGTGGTTTCTATGCCTTTTTTTTTTTTTTTTTTTTTTGCTACCTCCCTCGTAAGAGGGAAAAGCCTTTGGTATATGTATGCATGTATGTATTTTTTGGCTATCCTTAGGTGGTGCAATTGGAAGCTTGCTGGCCTCGTATCTTCCTAATCGCGGGTTCGAGTCCTTAATTTCTTTTCGACTAGTAGAAGTGACTGTTACATGTCCCCATAACCCATATAGAGTAAAAGGTGCAATTTCTGTAGCTCTCCCCCTACAATAAAGGAGCTATATTGTCTATTCATTCCTTCTATATTGAGTGTCGCTTCTGTTACGCTGTTTTATTCATCCCACGATAGAAAACGGGTTAAACTCGCTGATCCGACGATATAATTTACATTCGGCCTTGCTAGCACAACACTACTTTAGATTACTGATGTACCTTCGAGCAGCAGGGAAATTGTTCCACGCGATAAGCCACTTCTGACCCAGAATATATTGAAGAAACCAGTTTTATTATGCCTTTGGGAGACAAAGATGAACTGCCGTATTTCTTCACAAATAGATACAGGAAATATGTATACGTCTGTTGTCATGACTGGCAGACAGTTCTTTCGCAACGTTAGACCTTGAAATGTCATTTAACACCAACATTGGCTCACAAAGCGTCGAAGGACTTGTTACTGTAACTTTACACCGAGAATACGGTTAGTGTCGGACAATATTGTTCATGTAACGGGTGGTCTACTGACTCAGAAGAATAGATGAGTAAATGAATAGATAAATAAGTGAGTAAGTTGATAAATAAAGTAGTGTGATCTTGTTTCATTGGGTGATAGTATCCGCGTATCGTTGATTCAATCGCAGTCGAAGAGCTAGAATACAGATGAATGCAATTATCATGTATTAGCCAGATCAAAGTAAGCAATGCACAGTATTTTTTTTCTTGATTGTCACTTAGAAAGATAATATTGACACTATAAATATTGACAAAATGTGTTCAGCTTTTTCGTGAACTCACGGCTTTCTATCAAGAAATGTCTTTGACTGAAATAATGAGTATAGTTTTTTGATATACGCGTAATAGTGTTGGCTCTAAATTTTGTATTGCCTTTAGGCAACGTTGAGCTTTTTCGTGAAATTACGGCATATCAAGAAATATTTTTACTAAAATAATGAGTATAGATTTTTAATATATGCGTAATAGAGGATTGGCTCTAAATTTTGTATTGGTTTTAGGCAACGTTGAGCTTTTTCGTGAACTTACGTCATTCTATCAAGAAATATTTTTGACTAAAAAAAATGAGTATAGATTTTTAATATATGTCATGTTGACAGTGTTGGCTCTAAGTTTTGAATTGCCTTCAGACAACATTGCCAGTGGGATGTTGAGTGTATATTGTGACTAGAGTAGTCACTGTTGCTTAAAATTTTGTTGGCAATAGAGAATAGACGCAATAGAGGAGAGAGGATGTGATGTGCAGATAGTGGAAGAACAACAGCTCCATCAGAACAGAAGAAATTGGCGTCTTTTTTGGACAGCTGGACCACTGAGAGACGATACACCTAACAGGAATTTGGTGAAAAGTGGCGAGACGACAAGTTACTCGGGGTATGTTAACGTCTGGAAATGTGAATAATACTTTAGTTAGAAAAAGGGTTCTGTGTTTCTTCATCGTGGGTATTTGGAGCTCTTTCCTTCAGATTCTTAATCTGAATGAGTTAGGCTTTTGAGGACATTGGTATAATGGATGTTGAAGAATCAACATTCTTTTTAAACAGAGTATCATAAATCATAAGTTTACTTTGAACTCGTACACTTTTTCTTCGTTTCTTTCATGTACTGGTCTATTGGTCATTTTAGTCTCCATTTTGTTGCTCTTTGAAATGCTCAGTCCTTTCCATCCGACCTTACTAATGTAAATACCTGCATTCCCTGTCTTCAGCCTTTCTTTACCTATCCTCCATCATTTTCCTTTTCCATTTTCTACATTATTATCCCTCGTAAGACCCTCCCTCACCATAAATGCATGACTAAGATGCATTTGCGTTTCCCATGTTCCATCATTTTGTACAGCTTTATACATTAGCTGTCTAGCTCGTATTCCATGATTCAGACACAGCTTCCTCCAACATTTGTGCATACTATCTCCGACATTTATGTCCTTTTCCTACACAAGTCTTCTATACGTCAACTATCACTGCCGTTCCCGGCTTTCAACATCACCAGAAACAAGTATAACTGCGGGTGTCCTAAGCTTTTGTGCACTGCTGACATAATCGCAAGCCTGCTAGTCTCTCCTTTGCTTAGTTGTGGGTTCGAATCTCGCACTTGTGTTAGATTCCCAGCAGTGAATGTTACGGTGTTATCTGCCCCAACAGGCTGCAGCTGTGCGCCTCGTGGTGTACGCTCCTCACTATCACTTAAGCTGAACTATGAAAAATCGGGTTAGGACGTAGTTATTTGTGGCGAAGGTTGAGGGGATGGTGGTTCGAATCCTGCCACCGGCGAAGTTGAACCAAGGGCATGGTTCATTAAATTCTACGCTACAAAGTCTTCTGTGAGGGGCACCATCCTAGCCTTCCGATTGGGGGGGGGGGAGTTTGTGAGGTTAAACCATGTATCACAAATATACATTTTGTCGTCATTTGAATAACATTCTATTTCTTAAAAAACGTTATAAAATACTGTAGACAGAATAATGTTGATTATTCAACAAAGGTGCATTCACTTTATTGTATATCACAGGTCACATTTGTGCGTTTTCAGTAGTGTTTCGTTTGTGTATTTATTTATTTGTTTATTCATTTGTCTTTTAAGAATCGAACTAAAACCTTCTCTACTTAACCTTCTCTCCAACAACTTTGACTCTTCATGCCAGGGTCACCAACAAATTCCCTTCAGCTTCTCCATCACTACATAATCACTTCACCCACTCCACCTTTTCCTTTACCACTCCAACACTATCTTCTACCTTGTATATCATTTTGACAAATGGAAATAAGCTCCACCGCAAGGACTCGAACCTTTGCCTTAGCGAGTACCTATTATGAAGCTGGCTTAAGTCTATCGTCTTTGCTTCATAATAAGCACTCGCGAAAGCAAAGGTTCGAGTCCCTGCGGTGGAGCTTATTACTATCGTCTATCTCTGTACGCTCTCCGTCACCAATGCTTTACACAGTCCTCAGCCTTCGCCTAATGTTACCTAAGAATTCCCTCATTAGCTATTATCTCCTCCTCCCCATTTCCTCCCCATTATTTTCGCTATTAACTATGATGACATTAGATCATACGTCATCACAGCTATCTCTCCCTTCCCCCCCTCATAATTCCTCTCCATTAACTTAGTCCATGGAAAGGTGGTGTCTTGTATAATGTCTTCATAAAAACAGAAGTAGGTCTCAAACAAGTCACCTAAGCGAAATCATCGTATAAAAAATGTCTCCCGTAAAGATTTTCGTGTGTGTGTGTACGTGTGTGTGTGTATTCACCTTGGTCTTTGAATCACGTGCTGGACCCATGAACGACAACTATTTCCCTCCCGCAAGAGAGCTCAGAGCTCGTATGACCGATCTATGGGTA
>NC_134789.1:57885031-57915031 GCF_046742065.1 Oratosquilla oratoria
GTATGTATGTATGTATGTATCGGTATATGTATGTTTTCAAGGTTGTGCGTAATGCATGAATGAGTGTAATGTATATAATGTATGCGATGTATGTAGGCCTACTGTACGTAATGTATGTAATATATGTAATATATGTATGCATGTATGTATGCATATATGTATGTATGTATGTTTGTATGGGTATATGTATGTTTTCAAGGTTGTGCGTAATGGTGAAGAGGGGTAATGAGATTGGAATGCTGCTCTTCCGAGGAGAGAGATGGTTAAAGGGGCACATATTCGTCGCCCGGGTCCTTGGCCTTCGATCCACCAGGTGGTTCTTGCTCCTCCACCTACGTGCTCTTCCACGTAGTCCACTTTCTAACTCCTCCGGTGTTGTAGTTCATCACTTGTGCCATTGAAACAGGGTTAATAACTAATTAATCATTACCAACATTTAAAACGATCAACATCAACAATAACAGCAAGAACGATAACAACATCAACACCAACAACCAGCTCCACCAGCAACCAGTTCCACCTACAGTAACAACAATCATCACCACCACTAACAACAACAACCATTACCACCACTACGACCAATACAAACACCATTTTCTCATCACTTTCTCGCCTCTATATCACTACCTGCGTATTTATTCCTAAACACGTGTTACGTTGCACTTACAGCATTTAGTCAATTCTATTAATATCCATGGCTCCTGATGCCCACACGAACCAGTCATAATAATTCACACTTATTAACTTATTTATTTCATCTATTTATTTTTTATTTTATGTCTAGTAGTAGGTTGATTTCCAATGTAACTCGTATGTTAATTAATATATGTATTTGTTTATCTGTTAATTGATTTGTTTATTTATTTAGCTATCTATTTATGTATTCATTTATTGTCTAGTAGTAGGTTGTTTTCAGTCTTCACTAGGCTAACGTTTACTCGTGTGGGAATCTTTGCCGGCGGCTTCTACTTGCCAAAGGAAGTCAGATTGCATAGTGCAAAAGATCGTCGTCGTCGTCGTCGTCGTCGTCGTCATCATCATCATCATCATCATCATCATCATCATCATCATCATCATCATCGTCATCATCATCATCATCATCGTCATCATCGTCATCGTCATCATCGTCATCATCGTCGTCGTCGTCGTCTTGATCGTCTTCTGATTTTTCTTCTTCTTCCTTTTCTTCTTCCTTTTCTTTTTTTTCTTTTCTTACTTTTCTTTTTCTTCTTCCTTTTCTTTTTCTTCTTCCTTTTCTTTTTCTTTCCTCTTTCTTTTCTTCTTCTTCTTCCTCTTCCTTTACTAATTCCTTTTCTTCTTCTTCCTTTTCTTCTTCCTTTTCTTCATCCTTTTCTTCTTTTTCCTTATCTTCTTCCTTTTCTTTTTCCTTTTCTTTTTCCTTTTCTTCTTCCTTTTCTTCTTCCTTTTCTTCTTCTTCCTTTTCTTCTTTTTCATTTTCTTCTTTTTCCTTTTCTTCTTTTCTTCTTCCTTTTCTTTTTCCCTTTTTCCTTTTCTTCTTCCTTTTCTTTTTTCTTTTTTCTTCTTCCTTTTTTTGTGCTTCTCTTCTTTACCATCTTCGCTTCTTTTCTTGCTCTTTCTCTGCCTGAGGCTCATTTTCTGCCTTCTTCCCTTCCTCCTCCACTTTTCTCTTCCTCCTCCTCGACAATTGCTTTATACATAAAAACTCCACAACCGTGTCAGTTTCTCATCTGTGCCAGCCCTCCCAGACAACAGATGATCCATAACTATCCCCCCCCCTTCCACGAGAACCTCACACATTAATTAGTGTCGAAGACAATGTCGTCACCCATTCAAGGCAGTTCTCTGGAGTCACCACAAACAAAATAACCCGCCATACCTCGCCGCTATAGGGAATGTCTTGTATTGAATCAGCATAGCCTCTGACTGTAGGTTTTCACAAATCCCCCTGGGAGTCGAGGTGGCTTTCCGAACAAGTCGCTTTGGGACATCATCCGCCCATTACTGGAATCTGCTTCCTCGGGAGCTTTCGTAGATATTATGGAATGGTGGTTACGTGTGTGTGTGTTTCTTCCATCCACGTTCATATTCGTTCACTGCCGTTGCTTTGGTGTTTATTTGCTTTATCATTTGTCCGTTTGTTTATTATTATTTGCTTGATTCTCGTTTATTATTAGTTATATGTCAATTTATTATTATTTACTATTTATCTATGTATTTTATCAATCATTTACTTTATTATATTTTTTTATTTATTTATTTATTTATGATTTTTTCGCATCCGACCTAGATATGGACCAAAAGGTCTCCTGTCGGCATACTGCGCCTTTGTAATCTTTTGCCTTTATATGCTGGGTCTCACGGAAGTCAGTTTTAGTCTTCCCAAGGACTGAACCGCTGTCTGGACGGGGTCGAGCTCGATCGACGGCTTCGACAACGGTAAAGTTTCATAACGTCACCCATGTCTGACGTTGTGACGACGACCATGATGACGTCATTATGACGTGGTCATTGTATCGTGGCATCGTCACTGTGACGTCATTGATGAGGTAACACCTTTTTAACGAGCCCCACCTAAGAAACCTTATCATAAAGAGTGATAAATAATTATCGGAAATGAATTTCTCTGTTCATGTTTTTAGACTAAGTTATTGGGGAACTCCTATTTCCATTTCGTCCCCATAAACTCGTTGTTGTCATTCCCGGACATGTTTGACTTTTGTCGTAATCATTGTACAGTTTAATAAAGAGGAAATTCATAGTCCTCCGGAATATTTGCGCTTTCGTTTTTGGTCTCTATTTCTGATGGTCTATTTTCCATATCTGATGGAAAAAGTCGACCTCTGACTCTATTAAAACGTTGGCGATTGGTAGTTTGATGCATTTATTCTGTCAAGAGTGGCACTATTCTATATAAAGCGTGAGATTGGATGTGGATATGTGGTAGATATTCGACATGGTAATCTTCTTTGCAGATTTGATTAAGACGAAACCAGGATGATAGTATTCAGAAAAAGGGATTTCACTATAGTGGAACAAACAATAGATAAATGAATAAATGAATACATATATGAGTAAGTGAATAAACAAGTTAATAGATGAATAATTAGATACGGTAAATAGATGAATACAAAATTAAACTTGAATACTCCTTCAGTATAGTGATTAAAGTTATGGATTTTATTTTAATTAGTGTCGGGTAACTTAATTCGTAACGGGGCGTCAGCTCAAGGATATGGTAAGGCGGAAAACTGTCCTACTGTACCAAAAACACAACAGTTTCTTGAAACAAGTTGATCCTGGCTGGCTCCAGGTGATTCTATTCATTATGGAGAATCTATCGGCCATTAAAAACTGAAAATTGAACCCAATTAAGACCCACAGAAACAAGAGGCCTTTTTTAATTGTTGTTTAATTGTTAATGTGTTTTAGTTTGCGTTAAGATATTTTATTCGACTACTGAACCAAAAGAGTTTCTAGTTACGCTTAAAGCAAGTTGATTTGTTGATATTGTTGAATTTGAATTATGAAACGCCCATGATTACAATGAACTACATAAATAATGCCTGCAGGAGGCATTTCAGTCCCTAACGAGATCGAATAAAAGTAATAATAATAAAAACAATAATAATGATGATGATGATATTGATAACTATATTGATAATATCGATAACTGTATTGATAATATTGATAACTATACTGATAATATTGATGACTATATTGATAATATTGATGACTATATTGATAATATTGATAACTATTGATAACTACATTGATGGTATTGATGACTACATTGATAATATTGATAATTACATTGATAATATTGATGACTACATTGATAATGTTGACTACATTGATAATATTGATGACTACATTGATAATATTGATGACTACATTGACAATATTGATTATATTGACAATATTGATTATATTGACAATATTGATAATAATGATTATGATAGTAATAGTAATATAATGAAAATGGTGATGATGATAATAGTAATGAAAACCATCATTTGGAATATCCTCCTCAGTTCGTTGATACCTATGCAGACTCTTTCGGTTTCTTGTTGACCGGGGCGATTCCATAGACATGCAAGTGGAGGTTATATACGCCACTGGCTGTTACCCAAAGGAAATGGTCCAGGAACAGAACAAGTTTTGAAGTTTGGAAGACGAATGAGTGGAAGGGCGGTGAGCTAAACACAGAGAACAGTTGGAGTTTTATTCACTGACGTTTCGTCCTTACTAGGACATTCTCAATGTACATGTACTTTGGGAATGTCGTGCTAAGGACGAAACGTCAGTGAATAAAACTCCAACTGTTCTCTGTGTTTAGCTCACCGCCCTTCCAGAACAAGTTTTATCCAAAATGCAAACGTGAAAAGCGAAGGACGGTCTGAACCAATTGCAAGGTTTCCTGGTGGATCTTCGTTAACAAGGTGACCCAATGGGGTACAGGAGATGAAATGAAACGCATAACAGTAGAAAGTTAGTGGCTTCATTTGTAAAGGGGTTCAGTGACATACGGAGATAAGTTCTGTATGTTTTAAGACAGATTGAACATTTTTAGAACCTCTGCCAAGGGATTCGAACCCTGACCTGTGCGTGCATAATCACGAAGTCAGAACGCTTGCGACTGGGGGCTCGCCTAATATGGGGATTGGATGAAAATGAGACTACATCTTCTGCAGTTACGTGATGTGTGGTCGGGGACTTGTACAGTCCTTTTGAACAATCACACGCAGCTCAGTCGCTAGCGTCTTGACTTCGTGATTATGCACGCACAGGTCAGGGTTTGAATCCCCTGGCAGAGCTTCTAAAAATATTCATACGGGGATAATAATAACCCGGATGTTATATGTATGTATATACATATATATATATATATATATATATATATATATATATTGTGTGTGTGTGTGTGTGTGTTTATGTGTGTGTGTGTGCGCTCGAATAAATCACAAAAGCACGCGATTCACAAAATATGCAATAAAACCAATTGGAAAATAAAATGAAAGGTGGCCGAATGTTTTCGTCTATTGAAGACATTTCCACAGGTACAAAGTAAGGAAATAGTGACAAATGTATCTCATTTGTACATATATTGTCACTGTTTCCTTACTTTGTACCTGTGAAATATATATATATATATATATATATATATATATATATATATATATATACACACACACATAAATATACATGCATATATACATACCTATATATTGGACTTATGGATACAATGTGTGCGTATTTAATATCGATATTCATGTATTTCCTATGCACAGTATATAGGCCCATTGCATATTAACAGCCTAACCGAGCTGGTGGATTTTTAGGCATCAACACGACATTTTTGTTTTAACATGTGGAGCATATCAGAATTGATATTTGCATTGCACAACTAGTTCGCATTATGTCTGACCTGTTAACAGTGACTCCATAAACTGTTCCCATCAAACGGGTTCGAAATGGAGGGAGAGAGAAAGAAACGAAGAGAGGAGGCGGAAATTGTCGACGCGACCTTCACAACTTTTAATCGATACCGAGCTGTTTTTCGTTCTGCCTGTGCCTCTCTTTCTGTGGCTCTGTTTCTCTCTCTTTGTGTGTGTGTCTGTTTCTGTTTCTCTTTCTGTGTCTGTTTTTCTCTCTTTGTGTGTCTCTGTTTCTGTTTCTCTTTATGTTTCTGTTTCTGTTTCTCTTACTGTGTTTCTGTTTCTCTCTCTGTGTCTGTTTCTCTTTGTGCGTGTCTGTTTCTCTTTCTCTTTCTGTGTCTCTGCTTCTCTCTCTTTCTGTGTCTTCATTTCTCTTTCTCTTTCTCTCTCTGTGTCTCTATTTCTGTTTCTTTCTCTGTGTCTCTGTTTCTGTTTCTCTTTCTGTGTCTGTTTCTTTCTGTGTCTCTGTTTCTCTCTGTGTCTGTTTCTCTTTCTGTACCTCTGTTTCTCTCTCTTTATGTGTCTCTCTTTCTCTCTTTCTGTGTCTCTTTCTCTCTTTCTGTGTCTCTGTTTCTCTTTCTGTGCCTCTATTTCTCTCTGTGTCTCTGTTTCTGTTTCTCTTTCTGTGTGTCTGTTTCTTTCTGTGTCTTTGTTTCTCTTTCTGTGTCTCTGTTTCTCTTTCTGTGCCTCTGTTTCTCTATCTTTCTGTCTCTCCTTCAGTCTGTCTCCCTATTTCTCTATCTCTTCGTGTATCTCTATCTCTGTCTCTGTACCTCTGCCTTTCTCTTTCTCACTACCTTCCCCTGTCTCTCTCTCTTTTTCTGTCTACGTGTGTGTGTGTGTGTGTGTGTGTGTGTGTGTGTGTGTGTGTGTGTGTGTGTGTGTGTGTGTGCGATTCACCATCACCATGGTCTTGGATCACGTGCTGGACTCGTAATCAACAATTATTATCCTCTCGGATGAGAGCTCAGAGCTCGTATGACCGATCTATGGGTAATACTGTGATTTTACACGCACACACACACACAACTCCCCTCCCATGAGAGTTGGAGTAACAACCCGCAGCGCAACGATACTGAAATTATTTGAGCCCTGAGAGGGATTCGAATCCGGACCGCCGTAGTGGCAGGTGAGAACTCTAACCACCGCGCCACGAGGTTGCAAATGGTGTGAAAGTGTGTGTGTGTGTGTGTTTGTGTTTGTGTGTGTGCGTGTGCGTGTGCGCGTGTGTGCGTGTGTGTGTGTGTGTGTGTGTGTGTGTATGTGTGTGTGCGTGTATTCGGGTGCTGGTGCGTGTGTGTGCGTGTGCACGTTAGCATACACGCATAGTTACGCTTACGTGTGCGTATAAAGTGAACATGCTAGTGTGTATGAATACTATCACATCACACACATCCAGTTGCGTGTCTCTCCATGTTCGTATATTCTTGCTGTGTCATGAGGGAACTTTACATGTATTCTTATGAGTTGTGTGTCAACTGTGAAAGTGTCTTTAATTGAGCGAAAATGAGTGCGCGCGCGTGCGTGTGTCTGCCCCCCTCCCCCCCCCTCTCCCCCCCTCCCCCTCGCTCTCTCTCTCTCTCTCTCTCTCTCTCTCTCTCTCTCTCTCTCTCTCTCTCTCTCTCTCTCTCTCTCTCTCTCTCTCTCTCTCTCTCTCTCTCTCTCTCTCTCTCTCTCTCTCTCCCCCCCCCCTCTCTCCCCCTCTCTCCTCTCCCGTCCCTTCGCCATCCAGTCCCCCCCCCAACTTTCTCATTTGTCCCCTTCGTTTTCTGTCCATTTAGGCGTTCCACCTTCCCCCACTTATCTCCAGATCTCCCCCTGGTCGCCTTAACAACGCGCTCGTTAATCGCCCACACCATCTTGTTCAGTCTAACTTCAAGACTCGAACCTTCGACGCCAGTATCTCCTGGCATCCACGCCACCAACGCCCCCTGCACCGCCACCCCAACGCCCCCTCAGCCACCACGGCTGCCGGTGGCTTGGGATCACTGTTTTTAGGCTTTTAGTCCACTCAACTCTTGTTAAGGTCTGAGATGTGGAGCAGAGTGGACGAAAGACGGTCCGGATGAGATCTCTCTCTTTATGTGTCTCTTACTTTGTATGTCTCTTTTTCTCCGTATTACTCTCTTTATAACTCTCTTTATTACTCTCTGTTTTTCTCTTTCTCTGTATTACTCTCTCCGTATGTATCTCTGTATGTCAATTTCTCTGTATGTCTTTCTCTGTATTACTCTTTCTCTGTGTTACTCTGTCTGTATGGCTCTTTTTCTGTATTACTCTTTCTCTGTATGTCTCTTTCTCTGCATGTCTCTTTCTCTGTATGCAAGGAATTGAAATGGAAAAAAGTTAATGTGGTTGATAAGATGAAAAATCTATGTACTGGGGACTATTCAGTGTGCGTTGTAATATATCTGTATCTATCGATCTGTCTGTTTATCTATCTTATTACCGACTACCAGCGACTTCCAAACATTACCTGCAACTGGTCGGCGACCAGGTCGGAAACAGGTCGCAAGCTTGATGCGACTGGGCCTTTTAACATCGTAAAACAGGCAGACTGCAAAAATCAGTACCAGATTGGAGAATTCATCTGGTGACTCGGGTTAACGAATGAAGTTATTATTGCTGTGTACAGAGGTTAAGGACAATACAGTTAAGTGTATAGTTAAAGTGTAGTGTTCGGGGTTTGGACTAAAACCTGAGAATAACCGCGTTACTGTATGGCTCTAAAACTCGGTCAGTTCTTAGATTTGATGTGGATAGGTATCTCATTATGGTAATTGGTCTTCATCCACAAGAGAAGGATTAAGTTAAATCCCAAATCCCTTTGGACTTGTTATTGAATTTCCTGTCCACCATGACATAAACTTTATACAATCAATATTTCATTACTTTGTACAATTTATACAATTATGTCACACTCAGATGCATTTTACCTTACAAGGGCCATCCTAGTATGTGGCAATATTATTTACAAAATGTCATTTAATTATCACGGACACGTGTAATGGTTAGACCAAGATTAGTAATTCTATTGTACAAAAATGCTATATGCGTTAAGGGGACACTGCAGTAGTGGCGTGTTGCCACAGATTTAAGTCTGTTCCGTATAAAATTACCGATGTTGGACAAACTAAAACATGTAGAGAGCGTTTCAAGGTTGGAGTTGGAGAAGTCTTGAGATCTCGCCATTTTGGAATATTCAACCTCATTCGTCTCCAACCAGAAAGTAAAATACAAAAGGCGTTTTAGAGTCGAAAGTAACCGAAATAGATAATATCGTTGTCTTAAGTTCGTAGTGTGATAAGTGCCTCATGATAAAAAAAAAAATGCGACTTGGGCCTTGTCGAAAGGTTCATTATTATTTATATTATGTTTTTTATTTTATTTTTTTATCATTATACTTTTTCGCATCAGACGTAGTTATGGACCAAAAGGTCTCGTTTCGGCATGCTGCGCCTTTGTAATCCTTTGTAATCCTTTAGCCTTCCGTACGGGAAATATCCAAAATCATATTCAGTATGAAAATTTTGAAAAACTAGATACCAGAAACATTTCGTAATATTTTTATTTTAATAGAAAAACTTTTTTCGTTGCAAATGTATGGGACTAAGATATTTTAATTACCATTAGAAAGAATGACCGGATCACAATCAACATTATTGGAAAATGGTAATAAAAAATGCCCTCCCTACTCTCTCTCTCTCTCTCTCTGTCTCTCTCTCTCTCTCTCTCTCTCTCTCTCTGTCTCTCTCTCTTTTTTTTTTTTTTTTTTTTTTTTTTTTTTTTTTTTTTTTTTTTTTTTTTTTTTTTTTTTAGATTTTTTTTTACAGGTTCTATATTTAGATGGGGAGCTGACAGGACAAAATTTTGGTCTCAATCAATGGTGACCTTCATTTGTTTTCGAATCAGCAGTTCCTCCAAATCGATTTGTCCTAAGTTTATCAACAAAATTGAACACGCTTCTCCGGCCTGCAGAGATCAAAGCTTAATTTCAATATGTCATGATTCTGCCATTTTATAATTTAATTTATTCATTTATCTTATTAAGATAAATCGACCTTATATAAGTGGATAGTATACTGTCACCCGAATATTATTTACTATTTACCTGTTTGTTTATTATCTAACTATACCTATGCATTTATTTAATTTATTATTATTTACTTTATTGTAGTTTTTATTTATTCACTTATTTATTTTTTATTTATTCATTTATTTTTATCATTACTATATTTTTTTGCATCCGACCTTAGTATGGACCAAGGAGTCTCCTGTTGGTATGCTCCACCTTTGTAATCCTTTGTAAGATAATATGTTAGTATTCATAAGAAATATATCAAATACACAAAACAGGGATACTGTATGTATACATTAGACATAATGTATACATGCAGTATGTTGTATTATAACCGGTGAGGCCTAGACGGGTAAGAGCTAATCGTGGGAGTTGATTATGATAGAATAAGTAGATTAATCTTCTGTTATGACGCAGGTATATTAACGAGTAATTCTTCATAATCACGGACCCCCACTTCTAATTTACCTTGGCCTAACTAAAAATATATTAAAATCAATAGAACTGAAGGGCTCTCACCGTAGCGGATATATATATATATATATATATATATATATATATATATATATATATATATATATATATACATATATATATATATATTTTTTTTTTTTTTTACTACAGTTAATGTCTTTGCAAAATTCTAATCACACCAATGGCAGTATAACGAGACAGTTCGTACGGGTGAATTGTTGGCCTGAATGAAAACATGGCCCATCAAATGACCTCGTGGATTTAATTTTTGACTTGCAAACTCTTCCTTCCAACAGTCTAAACTCTGAAGACTTTGTAATCTATATAAATTAAATGTACTTACTCTTTTGTGTTCAATGTCCCCTAGGGATATGTATGAATTTGTTCATATATAGTGTACGTATGTATGCATAAGTGTATGCTTGTATTTGTATTAAACTTTTGCGTTTATTCTTGTTAAGTTTTTACACGCGTTACATTGAATTTCTGTTAGAGATCCGATATATAAACTACTGTTATTTATATTTTTTAAATTCCCATACATAAATGTTATTTCAAAGAGGCAGAAATCTGCCTAAGTCAATTATCTACATTTTTTTTTTTTTTTTTAAAGAATGGCCCGTTAGATCGAGTTTGTGTAAAAAATAAAAAAAATAAAAAAATAAATAAATAAATAAATAAGAAAAGATCAAATAAAATAAAAAAAAATCAGTCTTTCCGTGACGGGAAACAGTTAACGAAGGGATGAAATAATTTCTATCCTGACGAAAGAGACCCGAAACGTTGTACACTCGCGCGGAAATACACAAATATCCCAATGCAATATTGACAGGTGAACTGGAATGAGTTTATAGCTGAAGCAGAATTCCATGACTGGACGCGTAAACGATATGTCCCGTTCCAGCCTGTTCAACATGATAATGTCAAATAGACTCGCTCACACAATCAAGCGCCTTCGGTGATTGCGTCATGCACGTCCTTGTGGGTCTGGAAATGACGTGGCTTCTTGCAGCCGTGACCCGTGGAAGGTCACAGCGATATACAGTGTTGTATGATTGTCAAAGAAATCTGCAAGTCGTCTTCAGTATATCAATATGTAAGAAATACTTTCTTCTCCATATACAGTATGTCAGTCAAAATCAAACAGAAGTTAGAAATGAATAATCAATCGGTTGAAATAAAAAAGAAGAAATTATGAATATGTAAGTGAATAAACAAGGAAGTAGATAAATGGGTAAACAAAAATAAATAATTTGACAAAGGGGTTAAGGTAAATTGTTACTTAAGCTGACCTGTCGTTTGAACTCTGAGTTATTGCAAACTCCCATAACCTGTGAAAAAGATTTTTGAACGAAGAATATAAAAAAAAAGCATAAAATAGGTAGGAGAGTAAAAAAAAAAAAAAAAAAAAAAAAAATATTGGAGCCCGATCGTAGGATATGAATATGCCAATGTGAACGTTTTACCGACAGTAATTGGCTATTGCCGCCCGCATCGCTGTGGAACAGGGGGCGAGGTGGAGGAGATAGAGGAAGAGGAGGAGGTGAAGAAGGACGAAGAGGAGGAGGAGAAAGAGGTGGAGAGGGAGGAGGTGGAGAAGGAGGAGGTGGAGAAGGAGGAGGTGGAGAAGGAGGAGGTGGAGAAGGAGGAGGTGGAGAAGGAGGAGGTGGAGAAGGAGGAGGAGGAGGTGGAGAAGGAGGAGGTGGAGAAGGAGGAGGTGGAGAAGGAGGAGGTGGAGAAGGAGGAGGTGGAGAAGGAGGAGGTGGAGAAGGAGGTGGAGGAGGAGGAGGTGGAGGAGGAGGAGGTGGAGAAGGAGGTGGAGAAGGAGGAGGTGGAGAAGGAGGAGGTGGAGGAGGTGGAGAAGGAGGAGGTGGAGGAGGTGGAGAAGGAGGAGGTGGAGGAGGTGGAGAAGGAGGAGGTGGAGAAGGAGGAGGTGGAGAAGGAGGAGGTGGAGGAGGAGGAGGTGGAGAAGGAGGAGGTGGAGAAGGAGGAGGTGGAGAAGGAGGAGGTGGAGGAGGAGGAGGTGGAGAAGGAGGAGGTGGAGAAGGAGGAGGTGGAGAAGGAGGAGGTGGAGGAGGAGGAGGTGGAGAAGGAGGAGGTGGAGGAGGAGGTGGAATAGGAGGAGGTGGAATAGGAGGGGTAGGAGGAGGTATGGGAACAAGATGTATAGGAGGAGAAGGTGAAGGAGTAGGAGGAGGAGGAGGACGACGAACTGGAGGTACAACAGGAGCAGCAGCTTCAGGAGTAAGAGTAAGAGTAGGACGAGAAGGAGGAGGAGGAGGGGGAGGAGCAGAGAGAGGAATAGTAGGAGGAGGAGAAGTAGTAGTAGTAGTAATAGGAGAAATAGGAGTAAAAGGTGGCCTGACAAAGATATGGGAGGACATACACTACAGTATAGCCTATTAAGTACGAAGTAGATTTCATTTTCATTTTCTGACTATGATTTTTTATTGCTGCCCTTACAAGGGTTGATGAGAGATGATGGAACAAATAGAAAAAATAATAAACGAATAGATTAATGTTGATATGGTTCAACTTCACAAACTCCCTCTATCGGAAGGACTATGTAGTATGGAATTCAATTAATCATGCCTTTGGTTCAACTTCGCCGGTGGCTGGATACGAACCGCCATCCCCTCGACCTTCGCTGCAACTAACGGTGCCCTAACCCGCTCAGCCAGCAAGCTTCTTATAGGGCGAGCGGCAAAGGTCGAGGGGATGGTGGTTCGAACCCTGCCACCGGCGAAGTTGAACCAAGGGCATGGTTAATTAAATTCCAGGCTACAAAGTCCTTTGTGAGGGGTACCGTCCTAGCCCTCTGTTAGGGGGGAGACTGTGACGTTAAACCATATCATTATCGATAAAAACTCGGTAATCTCGCCAGGAGACCTTAGAAGTTAATGATTGCTTTTGATTTTAGAAGTAAATCCTATTACAGCATTAATTGGTCATTTGCTAGAAAAATATATCTGAAATCGAGATGATTATTTCGCTCTTTAAAGAGCAGCGTTTATTTATATACATACATACATGTGCATGTATACACGTTGCATTTCCTTTTTAGGATCCTATTTTCGTAAAAAAAAAATATAATAATTATGAATAAAAAATACTGAAAAAAATTATGGTAAAGGCATAGTCGGTTCAGGTTTTGGTAGCGAGCCTAAGCCACAGATGTTTGGGTCATTTTACTTTTTTTTATCATTATTTTTAGATGCATGCATATGTACAAGGAAATGTTCCTTTGGACGCACGGGCGAATACGCATGTACAAAGTACGAATGCGCGCGTGTGCAAACACACACACACACACACACACACACACACACACACACACACAACTCCTTGCCCACCAGAGTTGGAGTACCGGCTCCTAGTGCAGTGATGCTGAATTTTTTTCAGTCCTGGCAAGGCTCGAACTTGGATCGTTGAATTGGCAGTCGTAAACGATACCACAGCACCGTGTGTGTACGCATACGTGTGATTCACCATGGTCTTGGATCACATGTTGGACTCGTGATCTACAGCTATTTCCCTCCCGGAAGAGAGCTCAGAGCTCATATATGACCGATCTATGGGTAATGCTGTGACCTTACACGCATGCACACACACACACACACACACACACACACACACACACACACACACACACACACACACACACACACACACACACACACACACACACACACACACACACACCCAGCTCCCCGCCCACGAGAGTTGGAGTAACGACCCGCAGCTCAGCGATACTGAAATTATTTCAGCCCTGGACGGGAGTCGAACCCGGGCCGCCGTAGTGGCAGCCGGGAACTCAACCAACTGCGCCACGAGTTATATATGTGTGGGTGTATGCGTATGTCGTTATAGAAACCTGTAGGTATACACGGGTCGCATACCCACACACTTCATGACTTCGTTCATCACATCCATACAATCCTCATCTGAAGTTCTCTCAACCGCTGTGACTTCCATCTCGTTTGCGACTTTTTATGTCTTCGCCGTAATCAATTTGCGTTCGTTTCCCTTAATTTTCCCTTCTGTTGGACCATCAAAACCGAGAACTGGTTTCCTTTAGCTGAATAAAATTACTTGGTGGTAGGCGAATGCTAGAGGAAATGGACAGTGGAATAGAAAATCAATTTTTTTTTTTTTCATCTAGGTTAGGATTCATGATAAGAGGGAGGGAGGGAGGTGGGGTGGATGGGAGTTGAGTATTGGGGGATGGAATGGGTGGGAGTAGTTTTTATGTCTTTGTTTTTTTGGCTACCTTCCTTGTAAGGGGGAAAAAGCCTTTGGTATATGTATTTATATGGTTATTTATGATATGCTTACCTACCATGTATGTACCTTGTCGACGGCGTAGCTTATAATACTTGTAATACGAGAAATGTCCAGCGGCCTCACCGCATTGATAGAATCAATGTTACAATACTTTTAGTTTGATAAACATGAACTTGTAGCTGGTGAGCGGTAGGTTGGCAGCGTCGGTTCCTGTTTCTTCCTGAAGGCTCTTGAAGAGTTCATTATGTTTGTTAGCCTCTAAACCGTTGTAGGAGGAAGAGGAAGAAGAGAAAGAGGAAGAGGAGGAAGAGGGAGAGGAGAAAGAGGAATAGGAGAAAGAAGAATAGGAGAAAGAGGAAGAGGAGGAAGAAGAGCAAGAAGTTGAAGAGGAGGAGGAAGAATAGGAAGAGGAGGAAAAGAAAGATGAGGAAGAAGAGGAAGAGAAAGAAGAGGAAGAGGGGGAAGAGGGAAAGGAAAAAAGGAAGGACGTCCTCCATTATCATATTAATCCTTACCTTACCCTACCTTACCTTACCTTCGCCCTCTCCTTCCTCTTTCCACCTTACCGACTGTCATATTGACCCATGAAAGAGGAGCGTACTTCACCATGGTATCTTGGATAATATGCTAAACTCGTGATTAATTGACGTTGAAGTGTGGCTGTTGAAATTCATTCCTGGAGTTTCCTTTTGGAAGAGAAAGATTGTTTGGAGTTTGCTAGAATAGGTCAATCACTAGTTTTAACTCTTCCATCCCTAGAGATCTCCCTTCTGGCAATTAAAATAATTTCGCATTAGTCATAACGAAAGATCTTCAGCCGCGGGCATAAACGGACCGAAACATTTTCACAGTAAAATTTTAGTCTTGATATTCCGTATAACTAGTTTACACAAAATATGTTAAGCTCAGTTTAAAGGTAGCAAACCAGATTATATTTACATTAACTGAATATCGTTGTCGTTGTCGGTGTCGTTCTCGTTCTCGTCATCATCGTTGTCGTCGTCGTCGTCGTCGTCGTCGTCTTCGTCGTCTTCGTCGTCAAGTAATTCCATGTGGAAGTTCTCCAGAGAGAGGTGAAGTCTCACTCTCTCACCTGACTCCTCCGCAATATAAGCAGTCTTTCCACCACAGCCTTGAACTTCAATGGTCTTTGATAACGTTTGTGTGTGTGTGCGTGTCTTTGTGTGTGAGTATGCGTGTGTATGTGTATGTCTGTGTGTATATATACAGTATATATATATATATATATAATATATACACACATTGTGTGTGTGTGTGTGTGTGTGTGTGTGTGTGTCGCTTTGTCTGATGGAATATGTCTGTTACTGTGTGCCTTTCCCTTTCTGTCTTTCGTTCTCTGCCTATTACTCTCTATCTCTGATTCTCTGTCCCTTTTCGTCTCTTTCTGTCTGTCTGTCTATCTCAGTCTCTTTCGGGGTTTAGAACCGGACGAATAAATGTCTTGGCAGGAGACCAAATAAACATACAAGTTTAGATTAGTAGTCAAAAGGTTAAGATATGATTTAATGACATAAGCTATCGCTTCTGCAGCCGCCGGGATAATCACAATAATGACCTATACCATTGGGTATAATAGAATAGACTGAAAAATGTGGTTACCTGTGTTGGGATACCCATAGAGCAGCGTTTCCTAACCTTTTCCGACCATAGCACCCCCTGTTGTCATGTCTAAGCAGTCCAGCACCCCTATCTTGTTATCAGAAGGATAAAAGAAAGTGAAGTGTACTGCTTGATGATTTATTTTATTGATTCCTTAGAACTGAAACAAATTGACGATATTGTTTGTAGAAGAAATAAGAACACCCTAGAAAAATAAAATAGCATGGAAAAAGTCAAATATGCACAACTGGGTAATCAATGATACATATATCAATGTGATTTTTGTGTGCATCACTTCCCAGCAACCCCTATAATTGGTTTTAACACCCTAGGTTGGGGAACGCTGCAATAGAGAAATTGTCCTGTTGAGCCGTCAGTTCTTCATTTATATATCATTTAACACTGCTTTCTTAAGTTATTTTTTTTTTACTTGATTTCACGGCTGCGATATTAATACGAGCAGATTACCAAAGATACATACATACATACATATACCAAAGGCTTTTTTTTTTTCCTTACACGGGAGGTAGCCAAAAAGAAAAAGGCATAGAAACCACTCCCACCCATTCCATCCCCTACATACTCCACTCCCCTCCACCCTCTTCCCTCCCTCACACCTTGGCACCTCCTGGATACCAACCCAACATTAATTCATTACTCCACGTTGGGGACCCCTAACTCCCATAGCGGAATGAAATTGTGATGACGCCTTTGCAAGATCAATATCAGAGCGCAATAACCCCATTTTTCCAGCAGCAAAGGGATATTGGGGCCCTATTACGAGAAACGGTAGTATCGGGTCGGTATATTTTCAGTAATATTGATTGTATACGTAGGGGGCCTCTTTTCGAAAAATAAAATTAAAAACTGCAGATTTTATGTTATGTAACGTAATATCACGTAATGTTACGTTCTCTGTGACGTTATGCTCTGTGATCCAAGGAGAAGCTGTTCTTATATTTCACGTATCTCACGGTGTGTCCTGGTTTATCGAGAGAGGCAGCGCCGTTTCCTCCCGAATGTGGTTGTAAAGATTGTTCTCAGCGTCAGTCGACTGTGGCAAGGCGGTACTCCCGTGTCCTTAAAATTGTCGTTCCGCTCTTGGCATTGGCTCTATTGAATTTAACTGCGCCTCATGTTCTGTTGTGCTGTTGTGTATTGTTATGCGTTGTTTTGTGTCAATGAATGTTTTTGTAAGTTTGTTTTGTTTTGTTGTGCTTTATGTTGTATGTTGTGCGTTGTAGGTTGTGTCTTATATGATGCTGTGTATTGTGTGATTCACCTTGGTCTTTGGATCACGTGTTGGACTCGTGATCGACAGCTATTTCCCTCCCGGAAGAGAGCTCAGAGCTCGTATGACCGATCTATGGGTAATGCTTTGACCTTACACTCACACACACACACAATTCCCCGCCCACGAGAATTGGAGTAACAACTCGAAGCGCAGCGATACTGAAGTTATTTTCAGCCCTGGGCAGGATTCGAACCCGGACCGCCGTAGTGACAGTCTGGGACTCTACCAACCGTGCCACCGAGTCGTGTGTGTGTGTGTGTGTGTGTGTGTGTGTGTGTGTGTGTGTGTGTGTGTGTGTGTGTGTGTGTGTGTGTGTGTGTGTGTGTGTGTGTGTGCGCGCGCGCTTGTGTGTGTGTGTGAATGTGCGTGTGCGCGCTTGTGTCCGTGATCGTTGAGCGCTTGTTGTGAAGCAGAATAAGTACGAGTGAGCTTGCGTGTGAAAAGTCTGTTTTTCTGAGTTTTTTATAGCAAGACATTCCAGACCTGCTCCTGGGTCACGAGAAACGGAATGATTTAGTGACCGGGTTGTCAGACCAAGATACCTCCGCATTCATTATGTGTCTCTAGACTCAGAACAACTGTAGCGATTTGTAGACTCTAGACTCTGTTTCCCTAAACTTTCGTACCCAATGACGCCTGTCATAATTTTTTCTTCTTCTAACTTACATAAGATAATTTCATGAAGATGAACTTGCTCTACATTTGTGGGAAGGACCCAATGATCCGGGGTGGTTAAGGAACTGGTCTTATTCAGACATTAATCAGTTGTATTTAGCTGAAGAAAAGCTATGGAAGATTAGTTTTGTACAGACGAAAGTTATCATACAAATACACTATAGATATGTCGTTAAGCGTCTTTCCAAACCGATTAGGTTATATGCTGATACCAATACTTAAACGTGTGGTTGTAATCTTTACGGTAGAATTGATAAACATCACAACACTTTTCATCTTCCCTAATGCAAACGCTTCCACTTCAATGGACGGAAAATCGTAAGAGTGTGTCTGTCTTCGTCACACGGTGCTGCACCTTGTAACATCTCTGGTCGCATCTGCAAGTCCAAAATTGAACTTATTAGCCACCAAAAAGTCCATTGACCATAATAAGCTACCAACTGAATTCGAATGAAATCACCAAAACATTGACATATCTCTATTCGTCTATCATTAATTAAGACATGGAGTGAGGTCATCGTCGTCTACGACGAACTATAAGCAAGTAAGCTTCTCTCCTCTAACAACAGGTCTTAAGTCTTCAGGACACATAAACAGTGTACTTACGGTGCGTTTGGTAAGGTTCTCACCAAAATGGTGTATACGAACAAAGTTGCCTCAGATGACTTAACTTGCTAAAGGGACTATTGTAGCACATCAACCACAGCTCTTTCTCCTCCTCTTTTCCTCTCCTCTTTTCCTCTCCTCTTTTCCTCTCCTCTTTTCCTTTCCTCTTTTCCTTTCCTCTCTTTCCTCGTCCTTTTCGTCATACGTCGCCCTCTTCCTCCTCATTACTCTCTTCCTCCTCGTTGCCCTCTTCCTCCTCCTCGTTGTCCTCTTCCTCCTCGTTGTCTTCCTCCTCCTCGTTGTCTTCTTCCTCCTCATTGTCCTCTTCCTCCTCCTCGTTGTCTCCTTCCTCGTTATCCTCTTCCTCCTCCTCGTTGCCCTCTTCCTCCTCGTTGTCCTCTTCCTCCTCCTCGTTGTCCTCTTCCTCCTCCTCGTTGTCCTCTTCCTCCTCCTCGTTGTCCTCTTCCTCCTCCTTGTTTTTAAGTACGGTATAGACTTAAGTCATCATTTCTCACGACACCCTCTTCCTCCTCGTTGCCCTCTTCCTCCTCCTTGTTGTCCTCTTCCTCCTCGTTGTCCTCTTCCTCCTCGTTGTCTTCCTCCTCCTCGTTGTCTTCTTCCTCCTCTGTCCTCTTCCTCCTCCTCGTTGTCCTCTTCCTCCTCCTCGTTGTCCTCTTCCTCCTCCTTGTTGTCGTCTGCCTCCTCGTTGTCCTCTTCCTCCTCCTCGTTGTCCTCTTCCTCCTCCTCGTTGTCCTCTTCCTCCTCCTCATTGTCCTCTTCCTACTCCTTGTGGTGTTGTAGTATCCATCATTGTTTTTAAGTATAGACTTAAGTCATCATCTCTCACGACATACAACGCTACGGTGATGCTATAAAGGTACAGTGACTCAATTCGCCGTAGACTGAAACATTGCATGGACGGTTCGGATATAAGATCGTCCCGGGGCTCAAAATGAGTTTTCTTTGTCAAGTTAGACCATATACCGGGCTCCCGGAACCTGCTCTCCATCGTCTTCCGGATTTGTAGATGGCAGATTCCGGGGAGGCTTGGTCATTGAACTTCCGGTTGACCCTCGTGCCGGGTCTGGGAAGTTTTTGTTCTTGTTGTTGTGATGCAGTCGGGAGCCATCAACTTTGCTAGTGATGTTGAATGATGGGCGTGAATGTATGTCAATGAGCACATTTGTACATTTACGTTGTTTGCTTAAATAAGCTTGCACATATTGGACGCACGCACGTTTGTGCACATATAACACGTACACACACAACACACGCACACAAAACACGCACACACAAAACACGCGCACATAAAGCACGCACAGACATAACACGCACAGACATAACACGCACAGACATAACACGCACACACACAACACGCACACACACAACACGCACACACACAACACGCACACACACAACACGCACACACACAACACGCACACATATAACACGCACACACGTAACACGCACACAACACGCACACACATAACACGCACACACACAACACGCACACACATAACACGCACACACACAACACGCACACACAACACGCACACATAACACGCACACACATAACATGCACACACACAACACGTACACATATAAGACGCACACATATAAGACGCACACATATAACACGCACACACACAACACGCACACACACAACACGCACACATATAACACGCACACATATAACACGCACACACATAACACGCACACATATAACACGCACACACACAACACGCACACACACAACACGCACACACACAACACGCACACACACAACACGCACACACACAACACGCACACACACAACACGCACACACACAACACGCACACACACAACACGCACACACACAACACGCACACACACAACACGCACACACACAACACACATACACAACACGCACACACTCACAACACGCACACACACAACACGCACAAACACAACACGCACACACACAACACTCACACAACTCTCACACACATAACACGCACACACATAACACGCACATACACAACACGCACACACATAACACGCACATACACAACACGCACGCACACACACACACACACACACACACACACACACACACACACACACACACACACACACACACACACACACACACACACACACACACACACACACACACACACACACAAGCACACACACGCATGTAAACGAGCATAATTATGTACATATGCTCGTGTATGTATATATATGTATATATATATATATATAATATTATACACATATTGAGATATCAATATTGTGTTTCTGTACATCTGCGTCTGTGTATGTGAGCATGTGTTAGAAGAGTGAGTAAGTGAGTGAGTGAGTGAGAACGAATGTCTACGAAACGATATACTCTTATTCAAAACCATGGCAATATATTTGAAGGCCGGTCATTTTTCAAGCTCTTACTTTTCTCTTCTTTCGGGAATGGTTTGTAACTCAAAATTCTGCACCCCTTCCCTTTTTGATTAGATTGCAGATTTCGTTTTTTTTTTCTCTTTTCCTCCCTTTCTCCTCGTCCTCCTCCTCTTCCTCCTCCTCCTCTTCCTCCTCCTTCCTCCTCCTCCTCCTTCCTCCTCCTCCTCCTCCTCCTCCTACTTGTCATCGTCCTCCTGTATGTCACCGTCCTCTAACTCCTCGTTGTCCTCTTCCTCCTCGTCGTTCTCTTCCTTCCTCTTCTCCTTTGTTTTCCTCCTCCTCCTCATCGTCCTTTTCTTCCTCCTCTTCATCGTCCTTCCTCTTCTCCTTTGTTTTCCTCCTCCTCCTCATCGTCCTTTTCTTCCTCCTCTTCATCGTCCTCTTCTTCCTCCTCTTCATCGTCCTGTTCTTCCTCCTCTTCATCGTCCTCTTCTTCCTCCTCTTCATCGTCCTCTTCTTCCTCCTCTTCATCGTCCTCTTCTTCTTCCTCCTCGTCGTCCTCTTCTTCCTCCTCCTCGTCGTCCTCTTCTTCCTCCTCATTGTCCTCTTCTTCCTCCTCCTCGTCGTCCTCTTCCTCTCCTTTGTTGTCCTCCCGCTCGTCGTCTTCCTCCTTGTCATCATCCTCTCCCTCCTCTTCTTTATCCTCCTCTTCTTCCTCTTCCTCTTCTTCCTTTTCCACCTTCCTCGTCTACCCTCTTCTCCTCGTCGTCATCATCTTCCTCTTCTTCCTTCTCCACCACCTCCTTTTCCCTTTCCTTCCTCCCCTCCTCCTCCTCATTCTCTTCTTCTTCCACCTCCTCCTCCTCCTTCTTCGTCCTCTATCTTCTCTTTCACCTCCTGTTTCTCCTCCTCCCTATCTTCCTCAGGGCACGCTTTTCTACTTTGGTGTATTGGAGAAGTTGCGGCGTCTTTGAGAAGTAGCGGTTTCTGGGCGTGGTGTGCTCTCACGCCCCGCGTTCTCACACTCACACTCTCACATTACCTTGTCCTCACGTTGCCTCGTCCTCACGTTGCCTCGTCCTCACGTTGCCTCGTCCTCACGTTGCCTCGTCCTCACGTTGCCTCGTCCTCATGTTGCCTCGTCCTCACGTTGTCCATCATCACATTGCCTCGTCCTCACGTTGCCTCTTCCTCACGTGGCCCATCCTCATGTTGCCTCGTCCTCATGTTGCCTCGTCCTCACGTTGCCTCGTCCTCACGTTGCCTCGTCCTCACGTTGCCTCGTCCTCACGTTGCCCGTCCTCACGTTTCCCATCCTCACGTTGCTTCGTCCTCACGTTGCCTCATCCTCACGTTGCCTCGTCCTCACGTAACCCTTCCTCACGCCCTCGCGACGCACTGCTGGGAATTTGCACGCGCGGTGTGCTTTCGTTTTCGTCACAGCTTTAGTCAATGCAATGCACTTTGCCTTAGCTGTGTGTATACCTTCGTGCTGAATTTCCCCAGCTCCATCCCTCTGTCTCTCTTTCTGACTCTGTCTGTCTGTCTATATCTGTCTGACTGTCTGTGTCTCTGACTCTGTCTGTCTGTCTGTCTGTCTGTCTGTATGTCTATGTTTCTGTATTTGTGTGACAGTATGTGTGACTGTGTGTGCGACCGTGTGTGTGATTCACCACGGTCTTGGATCACGTGTTGGACTCGTGATAGACAGCTATTTCCCTCCCTGATGAGAGCTTAGAGCTCGTATATGACCGCTGTATGGGTAATGCTGTCCTTACATGCACACACACACACCCAACTCCCCGCCCATGAGAGTTGGAGTAACAACCCGCAGCGCAGCGGTACTGAAATTATTTCGGCCCAGGGCGGGATCCGAACCCTGACCTCCGTAGTGGCAACCGGGAACTCCACCAACTGCGCCACGAGTTGTGTGCGTGTGTGTGTGTATGTGTGTCTTTGCCAGTTGTCTGTCTGTCTTTCTGCATGTGTCTGCTTGCTTGGGCCTCTCTCTGGCTGCTTGCTTGCCTGCCTTTATGTTTACCCTCTTGTGCGATGTCGCTAAGTCGCGGACGAACTCTTCGTGACCGAAAGAGGTTTAAAACCGAATCGAGGTCACGGGTGGACTTTTTATAGTCTTCCTCTTCTGTGGGTTTCTCACCTCACCATCCGCCTGGTAGGTCTATTTACACCTGTCAGTCTGCGTCAGCCTCCTCCAGTCGGTGCGGTCACCATGCCGTCCCTCTTAAAGTACTTGTTGCAGAGAGGATCCTCTATTCCTAAGCGCTTCACCGATGTTGTCACACCATCTTTTCCGTGGTCTTCCTGGTGGTCGTCTATCCCTGGGACGCCAGTTCAGTCACAGACTTCTGTGGGGAAGAATTTTATCTAGACTGAAAAACTAAGTTATGACGCTGTGGCATACGAAATTTATGGAGAAAGAATGGTAAATATCACAGCATATTGGAATTGAGGAATAGTAATTATGGTGACAAGACGTAATGGAAATTAGTGTTTTGATAATAGTAACATAATCTAACACGACGCTGTGGCATACGAAATTTATGGAGAAAGAATGGTAACTATACAGCATAATGGAATCTAGGAAAAGTAGTTCATGGCGAAAGGACATAATGGAAATAGTGTTTCGATAATAGTAAGATAATTTAAGGTAAACTGAAGTAGGAAATTAGTTACTAAAGGTGAAACTCAAATTGAAGGAAATATTAAATTTGACCTTACATGACCAGAGGAAGAGCTAATAGTCACTGCCAACGCAGTGACTATATCATACGCTCTTAGAGTTGTCGAAGAAAACTTTAAAAAAAAATCTAGAAAACCTGAGTGAGCTGGGAAATAGCTAAGGAAAAGAACCTGCTGAATTTGTCGGATTCCTTAGGTTCTGTCTGGACCGAATGAACGTGTTTGAGCTGTCTTGGTGTGTGAGCGTGCGTGGTAGTGGAGGCGGGGAGGGGTTGCAGTACTACAAGCAAATTTGGTCGAGGTTGCGTTTAGGGATAGTGGAAGACTTCTCTCTGTCTTGTTTGAGCAGATGTCCTCTTGTTCTCACCAACTACCGCCTGGTCGTTGTGATACTACACCTGCTCATGAGATTTAAGTTTGTTCTCAGTTGACTTGTACAAATAGAAATTCTCTAACAAAGTCTTCAATTAATACGTTTCCTGAACTCGAGATTTCATTTTGTCAACTTGACGTCATGGACAGGACCTCAGACGCTTCTGTTCTCGTAATTCTTTTTAATTTTTTCTTTCAAAGACTTTTTTTTTTCTTCGACTTCTCCCCACGCTTTCTATCGTTTGGCTCAAAGAAGACTTCTTCCCCAACACCGCCTCCTTTTCTTTCCTTCTTCGTCTTATTTGTCTTTATATTTCACCCATGTATATTTCACCTCTTCCTCCTCCTCTACCTCTTCCTCCTCCTCTACCTCTTCCTCCTCCTCTACCTCTTTCTCCTCTTCCTCTTCTTCCTCCTCTTCCTCCTCTTCCTCCTCTTCCTCCTCTTCGTCCTCTTCGTCCTCTTCCTTCTCTTCCTCCTCTTCCTCCTCTTTCTCATCTTTCTCCTCTTCCTCCTCTTCCTCCTCTTTCTCCTCTTTCTCATCTTTCTCCTCTTCCTACCCCTGTTATCCTTGTTACCCTCGTCCCTTTGTTTCCCTTCTTCTTCTTTTACCTTTCTTTCCCTCTTTTCCTTCCTCTCCCTTTCTTTCCTTCCCTTGCTTTTCCTTCCCTTCCATTTCTTTCCCTTCCTTTTCTTACCCCTCGTTCCCTTATTTCTTTCTTCCCATTCCTCCTCTCCATCCATTTCCTCTATTTTTTCTTCTTCTTCCTCGTCTTCTCCTCCTTCATTTCCTTCCCCTTCTTCCCATTCTTTTCCATTCTCCCCCTTCTTTCACTTCTTCCTGTTTTCCCCTCTTTCTCTTTTCCCCTCCTCCCCCCTCCCTTTTTATCCATTTCTCCTTTCTTTCTCTTCTTTCCCTTTTCCCCCTCATCCCCTTTCTCCCCCTTCCTCTTCTTTCCCTCGTTCCCTTCTTTCCCTTCTCCCCTCCTTCCGTTCCTCCCTTTCTCCTCTTTCCTCTTCTTCACTTTGTTCCCCCTTTTCCTATTCTTTCCCCTCTCTCCCTTTCTTCCTACTCTTCCACCTCATTCCTCTTTCCCTCTTTCCCTGTTCCCCCTCTCTCCTTTGCTTTTTCCTTTCCCTTCTTACCCTTTTACCTCTTTTTTCCCTTCTTTATTATCCACCTCTTCTTCCTCCTCTGTCTCTTCCTCCTCCTCTTCCTCCTCTTTATCATCTTCTTCATCTTCCTCATCTTCCTCCTCAGCCTCCTCTTCCTTTCCCAATCTGCCTCTTATTCCTCATCTGCCTCCTCTTCTTCATATGCCTCCTCCTCCTCATCTTCTTTCTCTTCCTCCTCCTTTTCTTACTCTTCTTCCTTTTGGTCTCCTTTCCCGTCTCCCAATTCTCTTTTTTTTTCAGCGCCTTCAGTCTCCAAAACGAGTGAAGGCATCTACTCACGAAGTAAAATTTCCCTAATAGTTATGACAGAATGTACTTTTCCTTTCGTTCATCGTAGCTCCAACTTGACTCAAGGAATTTTTTTCACATATATATATATAAATATATATATACATATATGTGTGTGTGTGTGTGTGTGTGTGTGTGTGTGTGTGTGTGTGTGTGTGTGCGTGTGCGTGCGTGCGCGTGCGCACTCGCGTTTTTTATATATTTTAATTAAATTCTCTGTTTCACCTAATCTCTCTTTTGAGAAGGTTGTATGGCATCCACGGTCCGGGTAACTGATGGATATTCGAAGCCCGGTATCCGGTGGTCAGATCCGAATATCCGAAGGTCCGGATCCGGATATTAGGTTGCTGTTCTCGTTTATCCGGCAATAGTTTCAGAATCCATCGTTTATCCGGCAGTATCGTTGGCAGAACCGCAATAGTTTTAGAATCCATCGTAAAAGTGTTGTAAAGCTACAGTGATTGTTTCTGCCACATCGGATCTAAGGATTGCTTGGAAATAACAAACTGTTCACAGTCGGTGGAGATAAAGCAATTGATAACCGTCATAAACCGGGTCAAAACAATTAGGTTTATGAGGAAGTTCTGATCAAAGCTATGCGTGGTAAACAGACACTTGCGCGTGCAGTGTACTTTTGTGTGATTCACCATGGTCTTGGATCACGTGTTGGACTCGTGATCGACAGCTATTTCCCTCCCCGAAGAGAGTTCAGAGCTTGTGTCTGACCGATCTATGGGTAATGCTGTGACCTTACACGCACACACACCCAGCTTCCCGCCCGCGAGAGTTGGAGTAACGACTCGCAGCGCAGCGATACTGAAATTATTTCAGCCCTGGGTGAGATTCGATCCAGGACCGCCGTGGTGGCAGCCGCGAACGATACCACTGCGCCATCGATTGTGTGTGTGTGTGTGTGTGTGTGTGTGTATGTGTGTGTGTGTGTGTTTTACCGTTTATGGTTTCTAGGGCCCCATTTCTATCTCAGGAACTTTCTAGTTTTTGAAGACACTGGATTCTACACTTTGAAATGGAGTATTTTTTCAGCTGAATGACGTAGTGTTGCGTCAGGCAGTGGAAATTGAGGTTTTTATCACCTTCGTTTACGAGACAATTGATATGGGCTCAAACCCATAAACTGTGATGGAATTCCTTGATTTGTATAAAAGAACTTGGCGGAATAATAGATTCTCGCCTTCTCCCCAGACGCTTGTCAGTTGCCGGTGCCTCGTTTACAATACTCCACCCCTCCTTTATATCCATGAACAATAGATAAATAAATAAATGAACTATAAACAAGGAAACCCGTATAAACAAACAAACATATATAAGCGAATAAATAAATAAACACGTGTTAACAAATAAACAAGTAAATATTTGACGAGGATCCAGGGCATTCACGAGTTAAACCGTTCCCTTCCTCGGAACGAAAACTTTGGTCTGAAATTGAACGTGTCATGTATGATTGCTCGTCTCTCCCAGGTTTGTATCAAGACGAACGGCAGCAACAGAGTTGTCAAGTGAAGCCGCTTAAAACTTAGTTCTGCATTTGTTTTAACTACTGGTAAGATATACATTGCAACTCTGACAAGTATGCATTACTTTTACTTGCCCAGATTACTTTTTGACTTGAAGTAAGTAAATTGTTTCGCGTGTGTGTGTGTTGAATTTCACTATTCTAATTTTGCGTGCAGTGATAATGGACATGTTCTTTATCGGTTGTTAGATTGTAATGTTAGGAAAACAGATACTCAGTTTTAAGAATCAGATGAGGTGTATGAGAAATGAACGAGAAGGAAAATGTACTGTCGGGTGTGAATAATTATGGCATGTGTGTATATATTATTTATTTTTTTTTTTATTAATACCCTCCTCACTCTGAATCCTTTGCATCCGAAAGGATCACACACAGCTGAATAGAATCACATGTCGGGAGCTCGAATGAAAAAATAAAAAGAATAATTGTCATTCGAGACGGAAGTCATGAATAGAAACATGTCATGATTAGACAACTTTATGGATGGGGACGACAGGTAGTGATGGATGCGGAGCTGCCTGGTGTAGGCCTTGTGGTCTCTTGCAGTCTCCTTTATTCTTATGTTATGTTCTTATGTAGAGTGGGACACATAGTGGGCGTGGAAATCTCGAACCTTTGCTCGGGATCTTTCCCTCTGGTTTCATCGGTAAAATTCTTGCATGGCGTCTCTCCAAGGCTTTGTCTTGTTTCCCCCTAAGATCCCTATATATTACCTCCAGGATACGTTCTTTGGTGCTTCCATATGCTAAAGCCCGGTATGCAAAATCTCAGATCTATTGCGTCCTGAAACTGCGATGTCTCCAGAATTTTTTGTCGTACGTCTACTCTTGTAATGTGATTCTGAATGATCTTGTTCGCAGATGGTCTTGTCCTTTGTTTATTCTTCTCTCGTGTGTATCAGGGAGCTCCTGGCCAGTGTCTCTGAAGACTTCTGATTGGCGCCTACAGAGACTCCTGACTAGTCTCTCTGGAATCTCCTGACCCAACTCTGGAGACCCCTGACCTTTGTTTCCGGAAACTCTCGAATTCGGCCTCCAGAAGCTTCCGATCTCCAGAAGCTTCCGATCTCGTTCCCAGAGGCTCTTCGTCAATGCCCACCGTCATCGCCAGGAACAAGATAGATCTTGGGCCTGACCCTAACCAAGGCAGGAAATCCTTTGGCCGTCTCAGGGGGCTCGTAACCTCGAGACCCTATGCGGCGCTAAGACCACTCCTGCACCCACAAGCCAATCTAAGGGCCAAACTCGCTTCGAAGTTTTTATCCGAGTTCGAAGACCGGATCCCATTACGTAGGACCATAACCCAGAGGACACGGACGTACTTCCGACACCCACCAGCCCACCCCGGGCCCCACGCCCTTGTCGTTTGTTTGATAGAAGTTCTTGAATGATCCTGACCCAACTTGATTCCAGGAGCTACGGAAGCGAAATCGAAGCGAGGATTTGCAGAGTGTGGCTCCAAGATAATGGCGGTGGGTTGTGGTTGTGGTAGGTGGTGGTGGTTATGGTGGTGGTTGTGGTTGTGGTAGGTAGTGGTGATGGTGGTTGTTGTGATGGTTTCTGTGGTGATGGATATGGTGGCAGTGGTGGTCATGGTCAGAATAACGGCATGCGTGATGATTATATTGATGGTATAGATGGTGGTGGTGATATTATGGGTGACAGTGATAGTGGTAATGGTCGTACGGATGGTAACAGCGTTACTGGGAAAGGGGATCACGGTGAGAACTATGGTTTGTGGTTCATGGGTTACTTATGCCGCCAGGGGCTATTATAATACATGAACACCCCTCCCTCCCTCACCCTCTCCCTCCCTCCCTCACCCTCTCCCTCCCTCCCGCCCCTGTCACTCCCTTCCCCCCTCTCCCTACCTCCCTCCCTCCTCTCCCTCCCTCTCCTCTCTCCCTCCCTCGCCCCTCTCCTCTCTCCCTCCCTCCCCCTGTATCTCCCTCCCCTCCACCCTCCCAACCCCCCTCCCCATCCCTCCCCATCCCTCCCCTCCCCTCCCCTCCCCCTCCCTATCCCTCTTTCTCTCTCCCTCCCTCACTATCTCTCCCTCTTCTCTCTCTCTCCCTCCTCTCTCTCTCTCCCTCCTTTCTCTCTCTCTCCCTCCTCTCTCTCTCTCTCTCTCTCTCTCTCTCTCTCTCTCTCTCTCTCTCTCTCTCTCTCTCTCTCTCTCTCTCTCTCTCTCTCTCTCTCTCTCTCTCTCTCTCTCTCTCCCTCATCTCTCTCTCTCCCTCATCTCTCTCTCTCCCTCATCTCTCTCTCTCCCTCATCTCTCTCTCTCCCTCATCTCTCTCTCTCTCCCTCATCTCTCTCTCTCCCTCATCTCTCTCTCTCTCCCTCATCTCTCTCTCTCCCTCATCTCTCTCTCTCCCTCATCTCTCTCTCTCCCTCATCTCTCTCTCTCCCTCATCTCTCTCTCTCCCTCATCTCTCTCTCTCCCTCATATCTCTCTCTCTCTCTCTCTCTCTCTCTCTCTCTCTCTCTCTCTCTCTCTCTCTCTCTCTCTCTCTCTCTCTCTTTTACGTGTATAAATATGTATGTATATATGTATGCATGTGAGCGTGTATTTGTATATCTTTGTGCATGTGTGCGTGCGCGTGTGTATCTTTCTACATGTGTACGTGCGCGTTATATTTGTGCAGTGTGTGTGTGTGTGTGTGTGTGTGTGTGTGTGTGTGTGTGTGTGTGTGTGTGTGTGTGTGTGTGTGTGTGTGTGTGTGTGTGTGTGTGTGTGTGTGTGTGTGTGTGTTTGTACGTGTGTGTGTGTGTGTGTGTGTGTGTGTGTGTGTGTGTGTGTGTGTGTGTGTGTGTGTGTGTCTTTACTGCGGTGTATGCATGCATGCGTGCGTGCGTACTCGCGCGTTCTCGATAAGGCCAGGTTTAGTTATGGCTGCACTTAATTGAGGCCATGGACTGTGTGCCAATTCGGTTGTGAATGTAAATACAATGAACATGGCTATTATATTTTACCCTTTGTCTGGAATGATCGAGGAAGAATGTAATTTTGGTGACAAATGGACTCCAGCCTTTTATGTATATGCCCAATGAGGTCATCAACATTCATGTGATGGAAGCAAACGTGGAGTAGGAGGCGGATAAA
>NC_134789.1:57922531-57947531 GCF_046742065.1 Oratosquilla oratoria
GCTGTTGAAGTAGAAGTCTCTCACCAATTCGCACCATTTCAACCACGGGAGGAAATGGAGAGTCTGTGGGAGATGTAGTTTCCATGGAGCCTCATCTTCCTCTCCTGCAGGAGGAAGAAGCTCTTGACGCACAAAGCTCTCCTGCTTCAGCTACCAGCTCCTCCGTCCTGAGGGTTCATTGGCTCCGCGTGTTTGAGAAGTGTTTACCTTTCTGAGTTTGTCCTGTGAGAGTTCCTTGGCGTTTTATTTTCATTGTTGGAAGCGGTGCTGTGGTAAAAGGTGTCGTCAACGTAACAGCCCTTTCTGCCTCTTCCCCCAACCCCTCATCGTCGTTTGGCAGTGTCATCGAGAGGGACAGCAGCAATTAAAGAGTCCCAGCGCGTGGTGCTTGCAGGAAGTGCCAATTCGAGGAGTTCCGGGATTTATTATTATTATTATTATTATTATTATTATTATTATTATTATTATTATTATTATTATTATTATTATTATTATTATTATTATTGTTATTGTTATTGTTATTGTTATTGTTATTGTTATTGTTATTATTGTTATTGTTATTGTTATGATGATTGATTATTATGATGATTTGATTATTATGATGATGATTGATTATGATGATAAGGTTTAACCTTACACACTCCCCCCCCCATCGGGAGGCTAGGGCTTTTGTAGCGTGGAATTTAATGAACCATGCCCTTGGTTCAACTTCGCCGGTGGCAGGATTCAAACCACCCTCACCTCGACCTTCGCCGTACGTAACGACGCCCTAACCCGCTCAGCGGGGGAAATAGGTATACGATGGGTCAGAGGCTCGAGAATGGGAATAAAGAGGAAGAGGGGAGAGAAGATTAGCAAGAATAAGGTTTAGGAAAGAGGAAGAGAGGGAGAGATAGGATTGAGGGAAAAGGTAGAATGTTTGTAATAAGCTTTACCTAACTAACAACATTAGCTCGATGTTATTTAGGGTATTGATCACACTCTAAGCATCATCATAGCCACCACCACTAATACCACACAACCAATCACCAAAACTACAATAATTACCATCGTTAACATCATCGCCACCATTGCCATTATTACCATCCCCATCATTACCCCTGCCATTACCACCATCACCACCATTACCACCACCACCATTACCACCACCACCATTACCACCACCACCATTACCACCACCACCATTACCAACACCACTATTACCACCACCACCACCATTACACCACCACCATTACCACCACCACCATTACCACCACCACCATTACCACCACCATTACCACTATTACCACTACCACCATTACCACCATCAATACCACCATTACCACCATCAATACCACCATTACCACCATCGATACTAACATTACCAACACCATTACCACCATCACCACCACCATTACCACCACCATTACCACCATCACCATTACCACCATCACCATTACCACCATTACCACCATCACCATTACCACCATTACCACCATCACCATTACCACCATCACCATTACCACCATCACCATTACCACAACCACCATTACCACCACAATTACCACCATTACCACCACCATTACCACCACCATTACCACCACCATTACCACCACTACCATTACCACCATCACCATTGCCACCATTACCACCACCACCAATACCACCACCACCAATACCACCACCACTACCATTACCACTACCACCATTACCACCAACAATACCTCACTCTCATTTTTGTTCTTCCTACGCCTTACATATACTTAGACCTCGTTCTTCTTTTCATTTCCCTAACTGTCCCATTTTCGCTCCTTTTATTCCTATTAGACCTGCTTTTCTTTATTATCGCCCTCCCCTTTCTCTTATGCTTGTACATCCATTCCTTTCCTCAATCCTACATCGTTCGACAGCGACGATATACGGTGCAATCCTCTCTCTCCTCTTCCCCCTTCTCCTCTTCCTCTTCCTCCTTTTCCTCCTCTTCCTCCTCTTCCTCTTTCTCTTCCTTTTCCTCCTTTTCCTCCTTTCTCTTCTTCTTCCTCTCCCTTTTCTTATTACTAATCCTAATCTCCAGTTTCTGCCCCTCTCTGCTGCTTTTACTCGTATATTCCTTTCGTATGAGCACTCCTATTTCTATTAATAATCCTACTCCAAGTTATAACAATGCCCCTACTCCTACTACCCCTAATTCTGATTCTGCTCCTATTTCTACCCTTACGCCTCTTCATACTCCTAATCTTTATCCTATATATCTTACTCAGTCTTCTCCTTCGCTTCCTCAATGCTGCTGCTGCTTTCTCCAATTTTCCTCCTCCTTCTTATCGCTTTCTCGTTTATTTCTCATTCATTTCCTTTATCTTTCCTTTTCTTCTTCTTTTTTCTTTTTGCTTTCTTTGTTCTACCGTTGGTTTTTTACTTTTTTTCATTTTTTTTCTTTTCTTTCCTTGCTATCTTTTTCGGAGCTTTTATCCCTTTTTCTCCCCTCTGTTCCCCCTCTGTTCTTCCTTTTCCTCCTCTTCCACCTAATTTCCCCTTTTTTGTTCCACATTTCCCCCCTTTTGTTCTTGTCTTTTCCCTTCCTCTCCTGTTCGTTTCCTCTTTTTTTTTTTTACCCAATGATTTTTTTTTTCAACTTTAGTCTATTTCTAGGTATTCTTTCACCCCATTTTCTTTCTTCTTAGAATTTGTCTAGCCCCACTTTTTCCACGCATTACTCTTCTTTCCTCTTTTTTTTTTATTTCTTTTCCAAAATTTTGGTTTACAATGTCCAGGTTTTACCTTTAACTCCTCGTTTCTCCATTCACCTTTGCCCATTTCCATTACTCTGTATGTTTTTATCTTCTACTTTTCATTCTTCCTATTTTCATTTACGTCTTTCTCTTGTCTTCTTTTTTCTTCTTCTTCCCTGTTTCTCTTAAACCTCTCCTTTCCTCACTACCCACCCTCTCTCCCTCCCTTCCTACCTCACTCCCACCCACCCTCTTCCCCTCCCTCCCTTTCTCCATCAATTCCCTCCCTCCCTCCCTACCTCATTCCCATCTACCCTCTCTCCTTCCCTCCCTACCTCACTCCCACCCATCCTCTTCCCCGTCTCACTCCCACCCATCCTCTTCCCCACCTCACTCCCACCATCCTCTTCCCCTCCCTTCCTCCACCAATTCTCTCCCCCTCCTACCTCATTCCCACCCACCCTCTCTCCCTCCCTCCCTCCATTCCTCCACCAATTATCTCCCTCGCCTCCACCTTCTGTTCCTTCTCCAATTCACCTCCCTTTTTTCTCTTCTTGCGTTTCTCCTTCAATTTCTCTGATTATTCTACGTCTCCTTGCTTCCATCTCTCGGATCTTTCTCCATTTCACTTCTTTCTCCTCCTTCTGTACCTCTCCTCCTCCTCCTCCTCCACTTTTTATTATTTTCTTTTATTCCTCATCCTCCCGTCCTCCTCTTTCTCCTCCTCCTCATCTTTCTCCTCCTCTCCTCTTTCTCCTCCTCCTCCTCTTTCTCCTCCTCCTCCTCTTTCTCCTCCTCCTCCTCTTTCTCCTCCTCCTCCTCTTTCTCCTCCTCCTCTTTCTCCTCCTCCTTTCTCCTCCTCCTCCTCTTTCTCCTCCTCCTCCTCTTTCTCCTCCTCCTCTTTCTCCTCCTCCTCTTCCTCCTCTTTCTCCTCCTCCTCTTCCTCCTCTTTCTCCTCCTCCTCTTTCTCCTCCTCCTCTTTCTCCTCCTCCTCTTTCTCCTCCTCCTCTTTCTCCTCCTCCTCCTCCTCCTCCTCTTTCTCCTCCTCCTCCTCCTCCTCCTCCTCTTTCTCCTCCTCCTCCTCTTTCTCCTCCTCCTCCTCCTCTTTCTCCTCCTCCTCCTCCTCCTCCTCCTCATCGTCCTCCTCTTCCGTCTTGTCACCCTCGGCGTCGTCCTCCTTGTCCTCCTCGCCATCCTCCTCATCCTCCTTCCCGATCCTCGTCGTTCCTTTCGTCCTGTCCCGTCCTCCTATCCAGGCAAACGTAAAGTGTAACATGAATGTGCAGGATCTACCGGCGCATATATGGAAACTACTATGTCCGCCTTTATTTACTTAACGCATGGAGCCTCGGACGCCCGTCGTCGCGTGGGCGTGAGTCCGAGCGCGCGCGCGCCCACGCGGTGTTGGTGTAAAGGCGGCCCCCATTCGGTCTAGTTTTCACGAGGCGTTTTCCATGATGACACGCCCGTGAGTGTCCGGGTTTGTCAAGACTGGGCCGGCGATAACTGTGGTGGCCACAGAAATCTACGAATATCAAGTCTCTTCGTATGACCATGTGCCTGCGTGTGCTCATACAATGTATACAAGTGTCTAAGTTATATGTGATTTTGTTCTTATTTGTATGCATGTTTGTCCGCCCAACCTCACGTTCATGTGTATTCATTGTTTGTGTACTTGGGGGGTATTATGTGTATGCGTTTCGTGCCCCACATAAATGTACGTCCACACGTACATGTAGGCTCTTGTGTACCTGACAAATGTACTCCATGTAATGAATTCGTATGAACTCGCGTTCTTGTATGTATGTGTGTATGTATGTATGTATGTATGTGTGTATGTGTGTGTATGTGTGTATGCGTGCTTGTGTGTGTCTGTGTATGTGTGTGTGTGTATGTGTGTGTGTGTGTGTGTGTATGCGTGTGTGTGCGTGTATGTATGTTAGTGTAATAATGTGTGTATGTATTTATACATATGTATGTATCTATGTATACAAATAAAACGAACTTGCACCTACGGAGAGAGGGAAGGGAGATATGATTCTATCTGAGGTATTTTATTTCGTTGGTGTAAACTTCACATCTCCTTGTCGTCCAACATGTACATTCAATTCTGACCTTAAAAGAAAGGAAATAGATTTATCATATGTTTGGCTACGAAAATGGATGACGTCACTAGGTGATTGAGAGGAGAGTAGTTCCTCTTGTTTGTCACCTTTAAGAAAATGAAACCTCTCGTCAATGATGAATTTTCGCATTTAGAGTTCTAAACACCTATCTCGGGAGAGCATTTATTGCAGAGAAGGGACACAGGAATATTTAATTTAGTTTGTGAACAAGTTACTTGTTATAGCATGCAGGGGACCACATGCTTGTAAATAGACTCTACCAATCCGATAGTGTATGTATAACACGTCTTGATTTGGAAAAGTGCGGATGATTAATTTCATCTGAAAGGGCGGCCTAAGTGTATCTCACGTGCTGAACAGAGGTCAGAAAAAAAAAAAAAAATGAAATAAAAATAAAATAGATAAATAGAAATGATAAATAAATAAGTAAAAATAAAACAACAAATCGCTTCATCATAGATTCTGCATATCTTTAATTGAATTTCCAAGAATCTTAGGTCTGGAAGACTCGGCTTCCATTTTTAAGTAGAAGAGTTTTTTTTAACCGCTCAAAAAAAGGGACAAGATCAGTCGGTTATTTCAGAACTCTGTGAGTTTTTGGGCTAAGTAGCAGAGCCCAAGAAACAAACTTAAGAGCAAATTTAGGTGAGGATGAAAATCTCGAGCCATTTCTTGAAAAGAGGCCAGAAACTTAACGCGCAAAAAATCATGTTATCTTATGATGTGAGCGAACGAGTTCGTGTGGATTTTTTCTTTATTTTTTCATGGGGGTGAGGGGGACGGTAGAGAGGGCTTCGGGAGTATGTTGACCACCCGCCTGAAAGACGTGGTGATGTCATTATTATTAGAAGGAAAGAGAGTAGATCTGTCTCCGGCAGATGCTCTTCACTGAAATGGAAAGGAGAAGTTGGACAGAAGGATGACAACAACCATCAAATTCCTGCAGAAGTAGTGGTTCCGCCGGTGGCAGTGGTGGTGGTGGTGGTGGTGACGGTGGTGGTGGTGGTGACGGTGGTGGTGGTGGTGACGGTGGTGGTGACGGTGGTGGTGACGGTGGTGGTGACGGTGGTGGTGACGGTGGTGGTGGTGGTGACGGTGGTGGTGGTGGTGACGGCGGTGGTGGTGACGACGGTGGTGGTGGCGACAGCACTGACATTACCAGTGTGGTGGGGAAGGGAAAGGGGGACGCTGGTGAAAGGCGGCCACGAGTGCAAATGGTGGTGTGAGTGAGAGGGATGATGTTAAAGTGACCTAATCTTTTGTGATGAGTATGAAAATAGTGGTGTTGGTTGTGAAGTAGTGGTAGCCGTGGTGATAAGGACAGGGACTTTGGTCGTGGTTACTGCAGGTAGTTGGTAGCTATTGGTGGTGGTGGTAGTGGTGGTGTTGTTATTGGTAATGGTGGTGCTGGTGTTGTTGTTGGTGTTGGTATTATTGTTGGTGTTATTGTTGGTATTATTGTTGATGTTTGTTATTATTGGTGTCATTATCGGTGTTTTTGTCTGTGTTATGTTGGTGTCATTGTTGGTGTTATTGTTGGTGTCATTGTTGGTGTTATTGCTGATGTTGTTGGTGTCATTGTTGTTGTTATTGTTGGTGTTGTATTGTGTTGTGGCTGATGTTGTTGGTGTCATTGTTGGTGTCATTGTTGTTGTTATTGTTGGTGTTTTGTTGTTGGTGTTGTTGGTGCTGTTGGTGAATTAGGTCATTGATTGGTTGGAGGTGGTGGCGGTGACAGGGTTCTAGGAAAATTAGCTGCCTGTTTTCCTGTGCAATAACTTTCAAGAAATCAAACTTCTTAATTTTCCCTTTTTTTCTCTGGCGGGTTTTTGCTCAACTTTTCCTTGGCCATGTCAGCTTGTAAGCCAGACTTCTTTCTCATTTACTCCTGCACTCCTCCTCCTACTCCTCCTCCTACTCCTCCTCCTCCTTGTCCTCCTCCTCCTCCTCCAATAAAAGATCTGACAGCCCACATTTCTTTATAATTGGATAGGATAGTGGTAGCAGTAGTGTTAGTTCATCTTCTATCGCCAGTTACCCTGTTTTCTTAAATGTAGCTTAGTATACTAAAGACAAACAGCTTCGTTAGGGCCAGTAGGCCTGCTGTTGTTTGTTCTTCCTTTGTGTTCCTTTGTGTTCCTCGTCCTCCTCCCTCCTCCTCCTCCTCTCTCCTCCAGTTTCCTCTATTCTTCCTTATATATTAGTCTAATCATTATCTTAATCTCTTTCCTCCTTTTTCACCTTCTTTTTCGCCTTAGTTTTTCTCCTACTTTAATTTTTTTTCCTCTTTATCTTTCCTATTCGTTTTCATCTGGCATGCTCTTTTCATCCATTATTTCTTATCCTCTATCTCACTAACTTTTCCCAGACATCCTCGTTGTCTTTCTCGTTGTCTTTCTCGTTGTCTTCCTCGTTGTCTTTCTCGTTGTCTTTCTCGTTGTCTTCCTCGTTGTCTTCCTCGTTATCTTCTTCCTCATTTTCATCTTGTTCGTCTCCCTCTTAATCCCCTTCCTTCTCTTCCTAATCGTGCTCATTCTCAACCTCCTTCCGTAAAACAAGAACTAAACACTAAGGAGTACAGCATTCATCCAGACAGAAAAATCTTGTAATTATAAGCAGATCAAGGGACATATAGCTCAGATCCCTCGATGTAGCCTTGAATGAACTCCTTGCTGGAAGATCCTGGAAACTACCTCGGCGAGATCCCTGGAAGCTCTCGGCCCTTCTTCGTCACGGTTCTTGTTCGTCACCGTCCAGATTTTCTCAGATAGTGACATTTTTCTATCTTATCTCGTTCTTTCAAGGTTCTGTACTCGTAAACCACTTCCTCTCTCTAACTCGTACTCTCTCTCTCTCTAACTCGACCTCTCTCTCTCTCTAACTCGACCTCTCTCTCTCTCTCTCTCTCTCTCTCTCTCTCTCTCTCTCTCTCTCTCTCTCTCTCTCTCTCTCCCTCTCCTCTCCCCTCTCTCTCTTTTCTCTCTCCCTCTCTCTCTCTCTCTCCTCTCTCTCTCTCTCCTCTCTCTCTCTCTCTCTCTCTCTCTCTCTCTCTCTCTCTCTCTCTCTCTCTCTCTCTCTCTCTCTCTCCCTCTCTCTCCCTCTCTCTCTCTCTCTCTCTCTCTCTCTCTCTCTCTCTCTCTCTCTCTCTCTCTCTCTCTCTCTCTCTCTCTCTCTCTCTCTCTCTCTCCCTCCCTCTCTCTCTCTCTCTCTCTCTCTCTCTCTCTCTCTCTCTCTCTCTCTCTCTCTCTCTCTCTCTCTCTCTCTCTCTCTCCCTCTCTCTCTCTCTCTCTCTCTCTCTCTCTCTCTCTCTCTCTCCTCTCTCTCTCTCTCTTTCTCTATTTCTCTCTCCTCTCTCTCTCTCTCTCTCTATCTCTCTCTCCTCTCTCTCTCTCTCTCTCTCTCTCTCTCTCTCTCTCTCTCTCTCTCTCTCTCTCTCTCTCTCTCTCTCTCTCTCTCTCTCTCTCTCTCTCTCTCTCTCTCTCTCCCTCTCTCCCTCTCTCTCTCTCTCTCTCCCTGCCTCCCTCCCTCCTCCCCTCGGATTTTCACTGTATCATCTCGTCCTCTCTTCTTTCTAACACTCGTTTCTTCTCTTTCCAGTTGTGTTCTCTCATCACATTACTTCTGTCCGGTCTCCACTGTACTCTTGTTCTTACCTTACTCTTCCTTTCCCTCCCCTTTCCTTTACGCCTTTTTATTTTTCTCTCACTCCCTCGCCTTCTCTCAGTCCCTCTCCTTCTCTCGCCCCCCCCTCCCTTTCCCTCGCCCCCTCCCCCTTCCCTCGCCCCCTCCCCCTTCCCTCGCCCCCTCCCCCTCCCCCTTTTCTCACTTCTTCCCCTTTCGTCACCTCCTCCCCTTTCGTCACCTCCTCCCCTTTCGTCACCTCCTCCCCTTTTCTCTCTCTCTCCCATTCATTCGCCCCTCTTCTAATCACTCGCCCCTCCCCTTCTCTCGCTCGCTGTCTTCTCTCCTTCTCCTTCGCTTCTTTCCTCTTCCTCAGCTCTTTCACTCTCCCCAAAACAGTCTTCCCTCAGCTCCCTTACCTTGACTGTTCCTCCTTCTCCTCCTCCTCCTCCTCCTCCTCCTCCTCCTCCTCCTCCTTCTTCTCCTCCTCCTCCTCCTCCTCTTCCTTTGGTTCATGCCTAGCCTCTGCAGTCTTAACCTCCCCCTCCCCCCTCTACTTAGTCCTGTAAGTGTAATCACCCGACATCTTTGAGTAAACTCCTCCTCTACTCGTCCTCCCCGATTCCATCACTCTTCTGCGCCGTTTATCTTCATTCTATCTTCTTTATCTCTGCACGTTTACTCCTTACGTCTTCCCTCCCTTCTTCCCCTCCTTCCCTAATCTTACTTCATCTCGGATGTCCCCTGTACAGGGGCGAAGACCCTGTGGCTTCTTCCCCTCAGCTACGAGGAGAGGGGAGGAAGAGAGGAGGGTTGTGCCTGTGCACCTGGTAGATGAGAAGATAAGCTCTGATAGCAACCTTGTTGGCGGCTGGTATACCCAGGCGAAAGTAACCACGCCCCCTTTCTCTTCCCTGGCCAATCATATTCGCCTTATGACCGTCGTGAGCCACCTTCAACCAGTGCGGTTCATACATGAAAACTCGTGATAGGATAAAAGACAAAAGGGGGCGTTGCTTGATTCGCCCAAGTGAGATAAGGTGACTGCAGGGCGGGATTGGGCAGTAACGGGGCCGGTGATAAAGAAAATGGAAGTAATGATGACGAACTAAGTAGAGGATGGTAACCATGATAATGATGGTAATAGTAATTAATGTTTTTGATATGTTAATGAATATTATCAATAAACGAGAAATTAGCGATGGTGATGCAGTGCAGAGTGAAGGTGTCTAGTTGACAAGAGTTCTCTGGTTCGCTGATCCTGCTCGTACACTTGGTCTTCCTAATTGGACACTTGACTCTGCCGCCAGCTTCCTGGTTCTTAGGACGTCCGCTGTCCATGACAGTGACCGGGCGCTGGACCTCGTCTTTACTAGCATTCCAAGTGTGTGTGTGTGTGTTTGTGTGTGTGTGTGCGCGCCCGTGCGTGTGTGTGTGCGTGCGTGTGTGCTTGCGTGCGTGCGCGCGTGCTTGCAAAGAGAGAGTGAGTGAGAAAGTGAATCTATCAGTCAAGGATATTGCTCTCGAATGAATGGTTGGAGTGTTGTACAGTAAAGCCTCGATAAAACGGACGATATGGAGACAGGGTCTATCGTTATATCCGAAGATCCGTTATATCCGATGGAAATACCGGACAGATCCGTTATATTCCGAAGTTTGTCCGGTATTAGAAAATAGAGGTACTCCTTGTCATAGCGTCTTCCTCCCTTCCCCCTTCCTCTCCCTTCCCTTTCCTTCCCCTTCCTCCTTCCCCCCTCCTCACTTTCCCCTCCATTCCCCACCCTTTTCCCCTCCTTTCTTCCTCCCTCCTCCCTTTCCCTTCCCTTCTCCCTCATTTCCCCCTCCCTTACCCTATTCCTCTCTTTCTTCCTCACCCTTTTTCCTCCTCCCTCCTCCTCACTCTCACTTCCCCCTCTCCGTTTTCCCCAACAGTCCCCTCTCTCTGTTCCCCTTCCCCTTCCCCGTTCCCTCTCCGCCCCCCATCTCTCATCAATTCCCATTCTTCCCTCCATGCCCACATCACTCTCTTCCCCTCCTTCCCATTACTCCTCTCCTCTCCTTGATCTTCTTCCTCCTCCTTCACGTTGAATGTGTAACTGCGGAGACCAGATCTTGAGTTCCCGTGTCCATCCCGAACTCGAGGTGTGCCACTTCGATTTTCATCTGCTCATGATGCTTCAAGCCCTTGTAAATAGCATCTGGAACTTCCACACTCTCCCCCGTCCTCCTCTTCCTCCCATCATACCTTCCTTCCTATCTCCTTTCCTATCTCCCTTCATATCTCCCTTCCTATCTCCCTTCCTATTTCCCTTCCTACCTCCCTCCCTGTTTCCCTTCCTACTTCCCTTCCTTCTTCCCTTTCCACGTCCCTCCCTTTCCACGTCCCTCCCTTTCCACGTCCCTTTCCACGTCCCTTTCCACCTCCCTTTCCACGTCCCTTTCCACGACACTTTCCACATCCCTTTCCACGTCCCTTTCCACTTCCCTTTCCACGTCCCTTTCCACGCCCCTTTCCACGCCCCTTTCCACGTCCCTTTCCACGTCCCTTTCCACGTCCCTCCCTTTCCACGTCCCTTTCCACGTCCCTCCCTTTCCACGTCCCTTTCCACGTCCCTTTCCCCTCCATTCCCCCTTCCTCCCTTGCCTCCTTCCTTCCCCCCTCCCTTCTCCCAATCCTCCCCTCCCTTCCATCTACCTCTCTCACTCCCATTCCGCTGGCGATTTTTTTTTTTTTTTTGAGCAGGGGAATCTGATCGTGATTTGGTCTGGTGGTATCTGTTAATTAGTCGTCAGGTAGTTTGTGTTGGTGGACCACAGGCAGCCGCCAGGAATTAATTCTTCTCGTATTTTCCCCTATCTCCCATTTTTAATTATTTATCTATTTATTTATCTATTTACTTATTTATTTTTCTTTTTTTCCCTCGCTTGGCACTAGTGAATGGTTGAGTGTCACCTCCACTAACACTTCCCGATTCTGAAGCTTTACAAATCTTGAATGAAATCGCTTGGCTTTAACTAGAACAAAATCAATAAACTCAACACTTGACGTGGGAGGAAGTAATAATGCCCTGTCGAAAGCACAAATCAAAATGTGTTTAGATTCTTGGGCGATCTATTTATAAACACACACGAGGCGAAAAATAAAAATTGGTTGTAGTAAGAAAAAACTGACACATTTGAGATTTTCAATAGTAATTATTATTTTTTATCTATTTGTTTTATTTTATTTTTGTAAACTTTCAAACTTGCGCATATATATATATATATATATATATGTATATATATATGTATATATATATGTATATATATATATGTATATATATATGTATATATATATATGTATATATATATATATGTATATATATATGTATATATATATATGTATATATATATATGTATATATATATATGTGTATATATATATATGTATATATATATATATGTATATATATATATGTATGTATATATGTATGTATTCTTGTATATATATATGTATGTATATATATATGTATGTATATGTATATATATATATGTATATCTATCTATATGTATATATATGTATATATATGTATACATATATATATATATATATATCTATGTATATATATATATGTATATCTATGTATATATATGTGTATATATATGTATATATATAGGTATATATATGTATATATATGTATATGTATATATATATGTATATATATGTATATATTATGTATATATATATATGTATATATGTATGTGTATATATGTAAGTATATATATGTATATAATATGCATATATATATGTATATATATATAATGTATATATATATGTATATATGTATATATATATAATGTATATATATGTATATATGTATATATATATAATGTATATATATGTATATATGTATATCTATATAATGTCTATATGTATATATATGTATATATATATATATATATATATATATATATATATATATATATATATATATATGTATATATATATATATATATATATTTGTGTTTCTATTCATTCAATACGTGTGCTTAAAGATACAAATTGGGTGTATGCAGGCACCCACCTGGAGACACTCTCTCTATCTATCTATCTATCTATCTACCTTTCTATATCTTGGGTGTATTCACGCACCACACATGCACACACACACACACACACACACACACACACACACACACACACACACACACACACACACACACACACACGCACACACACACGCACTCTCTCTCTACTTATCTATATTTATCTATATCTACCTATCTATCTATATATCTATATATATAATATATATATATATATATATATATATATATATATATATATATATATATATATATATATATATATATATACCGGTAATTCAGCGCTCAGAGTTAGTCCCTGCCAGGGCTGAAAAAAAAAACAACTAATGGGAGCATTGTAAAATCACAGCATTACGCATATTTAGCCACATACTGTATGAGCTATGAGGTCTCATCCGGGGATAGAGGGGAGAGGTGATATGTGACAATCACGTGATCAACACGTGATCCAAGACTATGATAAATCACACACAATCCCATGTGCACATATCGGCAGTTCCGCGTTTGAACAGTAAAATATTTAATTAAAAAAAACAGAATTTACGTATGCGTTCAAACACAGTTGAAAGAATGACTAGCTGTGTGTGTAATTACATAGAGCTGATTATCAGTATGAAAAATCCACAAGCCAAATTGGATTAATGTATATTTTGCAAATCAGAATGGATTTGTATAAATGTATGGTTTATATGACAGGGTATTGTTCATTAGGAATGCTCGCATTTGACTTTATATGGTTAGGGTGCGTTTGAAAAGGACATTAAAAAGGACAATTTATGAAAGGACAATATGTTAGTGAAAAGATACTACCGTAAACCCTCGATATAACTGATGCTCGGGGTTGACTTTATATACTTAGGGAACGTTTGAAAAGGACATTAAAAAGGACATTTTTTAAAAGGACAATATTTTAGTGAAAAAATACTACAGCAAACCCTCGATATAACGGATCTCGATATACCGGATATCGGATATAACGGACAAAAAAATCTGACCGGACAAAATCTCGCTATAACGGATTTTCATCCGTCATAGCGAGGGATTCTCGGTTATAACGGATCTTCGGATATAACGACAGACCTCTATCCCCATATAGTCCGTTATATCGAGGGTATACTATTACCGTTTTGTAAAAGAGGACAATGATAGACAAGGCCCAGTTTAGAAATGACACCTTTTGAACAAAAAGTTTAAATCCTTACAAAGGAGCATTTATATCTACGTATTGAATTGGATTATATATTTTCTCCCAAAATACTGGTCCATGAAATCTAAACGTGTCCCATTTGAAGCGAAAAATTTCATTAACAGAGCACTCTGGGAACAAATATTGTTTCGCTGGCCCTGCAAATTATATCTTGTAAAAGCTTTGGACTGTATTGTAAATCTAGCGGTGAGGGAGGGGGGGACCTGCAAGGTGGTGGTGGATGGGAGGGCGAGAGTTTCGAATAGAGGTCTCATTTTCATTTTGTATTTTTTTTTTTTGGGGGGGGTGAGGGGCAAATTCTAGGAATAACGAAAACAGCTATTTTACAAATGCTTTTTTTCATGCCAAATCAAAACTGGTTAAAATCAATCTTAAAGGTTATTTTGAATGCCCATATATATTTTTTTCAAAATGTTAACCTTGCCCCGTATGCACTAACTTCCCTGATCTCCAACTAATCTCCAAATGATGATAATAGTATCACTAATGATAAGTGAATAAATCACTATCACCATCACTTCCATTATTACCATCATCATTTTCATCACCATCATTATCACCATTATCACTATCACCATTGCTACCATCACCATTACTATCATCCACCATTCACTACAGTCGCCATCACTATAGTCACCATCACTATCACTGCCATCACTATCAATACCATCACTATCATTACCATCACTATCATTACCATCACTATCCATCACTAACACCACCATCAATACCCCATCACTATCTCTACCATCACTATCATCACCATCAACACCAACATCAACTCCAATACCACCACCATTGCCATCACCATCATCAGTCATTGACACCATATCCCGAACCGCTAAGTGTAGTTTGCAAAGATCTCACTGTCTTCCAAGACTGAAGGGAGATGATTCAGGGGCACGGGCGCGCGCACACTTACACGTACATGTAGGATCATGTATACACATTGTGTGCGGTCACTTGATATTCTATATTGCTGATATGTGTGGTCGCGTGGACACACACACACATACACACACACACACACACACACACACACACACACACACACACACACACACACACACACACAGACAGACACACAGACACAGACACACACACACACACACACACACACACACACACACACATATATATATATATATATATATATATATATATATGTAATATACACTTGATTTATTAATTGATTAGATTGAGTATTTAGTTGATCGATTTTACTATTTACTTACCTATTTATTTACTCATTAATCTGTATTTATCTATGTGGATATTTATCTATTTATATATTTACCTGTTTATATGTATGTTTATTTATTTACATTATCTATTTGCGTATTTGTTCACATATGTATTCCATTTACTTTTTACCATCTACCTCCAATTCTATTTGCTTATCTATTTATTTACTCATCTGTATTTATCTATTTGGTTATATAACTCTTTATGTATTTACCTGTTTATATGTATGTTTATTTATATACATTATTTACGTATTTGTTCATATATTTATTTCATTTACTTTTTACCATCTACCTCCAATTCTTATATTCGTTCATTCCCAAACTTCCTAAATACTCCTGCACGGTTGCATGTTACCTAGTTTGACACACAACTCCATCCCGATATGAAAGATAGATTCCCAAAAAATTCACCCAAGCGATTTCTTTTTCCTACTTCAGCTCTTCTCGTTGGACTTTCCCTTCCCCCTCCCCCTCCCCTCCCCCTCCGGAAGTCGTACAAGAAGTTTTCCCCAAAACTTTCGTAAAATTTTGCCCTCGCGAAGACCCTAAAAGAATTTCACCTCGTACCAATTACTCATTATAGGAAAAGCCGTCAAGATCCACTGCTCTATGGTATTCCTTCTCATTTTTGTTTTCTTAACCATACCCAAGTTGTTTTGAATGTTTTCTTTCAAACAGTACAATAGGTCGTCATTTTAGACGATGTACTCGCGTACAAACTCCTTAAGATATCCTCTTAAAAAAACTGATATTTTTTTCTCAACGAGGCTACCTCGAATGAAAAGAAGAAAATAAAATCTTGTCTCCAGTCTGTGTTGTCAACACACAACCCCTCTCCCCTCAGTTTTGTTGATCATCTTTTCTTTTTCTTTATTTCTTCTTCTTTTTTTCCTACGCATTATGCTGCTTGGCTTGGTCACTTTCTTCCTGATCTGGCGCCGTTCAGCCACGAACGGAAACAGTGGGGCTCTCCCCACCCCTACCCCCACCTTCCCTCTCGTCACGCTCCCTCCTCGCCTTCATGTTTTCTTTGTTGAGGGAATGGGCACCTTTTAGCACTTGTATGATCCCCTTCCCTATGCTTTATTCCTTCATTCCTCCCCCTTGCCCCTTTCTCCTGTTCGTCTACTTCCATTATTTGTGTTTCTTTTTTCTTTTCTTTTTTTTTTCTTCCTCCTGTTCTCTTGTTCTCTTCCTGTTCACTTCTCTCGACCTCTTTTATCCTCTTTTATCCTAGACATTTCCTTCTTCCATTTATTTCCAATTTTGTATAATATTTGTTTATTATATATTTGCTTAGTTATTCGTTTATTGTATTCATTATTCTTTATTCACTGGGTTATTTGCATATTGATTTATCTATTCATTCGTTCATTTATTAATTGATTTACCTCTTCATTTGTTTGTTTTATTCTAGAACAGCTTCTGTGAACTTGCAAATATGGTAAAGAAATAGTATAGCAATGAAGATTACGCCGTCCACTGTATTACCAACTAGTAAAGCTAATTAGGCATAAACCATCAGACCTACTGCGAAAAATATTGATGCCTTTCTTTGAGGTGTCCGCCAGTGTAGTAATGATTATTTAATTCTTTTATATTCGCTTCTCCATTGCTCATCTTCCTTCTCCTTCTATTCCTCCTCTCCCACCCATTCCATCTGATAACCCGGCATTTAATTGTAATTGGATAGGATAGTGGTAGCAGTAGTGTTAGTTCATCTTCTGCCCTGTTTTCTTAATTGTAGTTTAGTTCTCTACTGCTCATCTTCCTTTTCCTTCTATTCCTCCTCTCCCACCCATTCCATCTGATAACCCGGCATTTAATTGTAATTAGATAAGATAGTGGTAGCAGTAGTGTTAGTTCATCTTTTGCCCTGTTTTCTTAACTGTAGTTTAGTTCAGTAAACACGAACAGCCTCGTTAGGGCCAGTAGGCCTGCTGTTGTTTGTTCTTCCTTTGTGTTCCTTTGTGTTCAGTTCTGCTTAAGGAATCCCCCATCCCCCATTTTCACCCGTGACCTCATCACAAATTCACCCAACCTTACCCCTTCACATATCCTACGGATACTTTCGGCCATTCATTCACTTCTCATTAGCTCCCGTCTCCTCACCTTACCTTCTCCCCCCTCCCCTCTTCACCTCCCCTCCCCTCCTCTCCTCTTCCCTCACCTCCTCTCCTCTCCCCTCACCTCCTCTCCCCTCTAATCCTCTCACTTCAGCCTCACCTCCTCTGTCCTCACCTCCTCTCCCCTCCAATCCTCTCACCTCAGCCTCACCTCCTCTCCTCTCCCCTCCTCTCCCCCCCTCTCCCCTCCTCTCCTCTCCCCTCCAATCCTCTCACATCAGCCTCACCTCTCCTTCGTTAACCTTCCTGTTCTTTACTCGCCCTTCCCTCTTTCCTTCATTTAATTACACCATCTCTTCCCTTTTGCCTTCACCGCCCTCTTCTATTTCCTCTCTTAATCCCTTGCATTCCTTTGGTCCCACACACTTCCTTTCCCAACTCCTCCTTCCCCTCCTCCCATCCTCACTTCCTGCCTTAGTATCTCCTTCCTTGGATAACTCCCTCTCTTATCTGTTCCCTTTTCCACTAGCTTGTACTTCACTAAAAAAAAAAAAAAAAAAAAAAAAAAACTTACCCTTGCCTTTCTTTCCACACTCCTATTCCATTCTTCTCTTCTCCTCATTCTTCTCCTCACCCACCTACTCTCCTTTCCTCCTTTTATCTTTCGTTTACCCTCCTCTTCCTCTTCTTATCCCTTTATTCCCACCCTTCCTACTTTTCCCAGTATGTACGAGTACCTCTCTCTCTCTTTACCTTCATATACCTTTCACTCCGTCTCCTCTATCATCATTACCAATTCCCTGGCTTTGTAATCACTCCTCTTCCTCCCGTTTATGTGTGTGTGTGTATACGTGTGTGTGTGTGTGTGTGTGTGTGTGTGTGTGTGTGTGTGTGTGTGTGTGTGTGTGTGTGTGTGTGTTTTAGTCTGTGTTTTTCTGTCTGCTTCTGTCTGTGCCACTCTTCTGTCCCTCCCGCTCTCTGTCCCTCCCTCTCTCTGTCCCTCCCTCTCTCTGTCCTTCCCTCTCTGTTCTTCCCTCTCTCTGTCCCTCCCTCTCTCTGTCCTTTCCTTTCTCTGTCCCTCCCTCTCTCTGGCCCTCCCTCTCTCTGTCCCTCCCTCTCTCTGTCCCTCCCTCTCTTTGTCCCTCCCTCTCTCTGTTCCTCCCTCTCTTTGTCTTCCATCTCTCTGTCTCTCCTTCTCTCCTTCCGTTTCTCTGTCCTTCCCTCTCTCTGTCCCTCCATCTCTCTGCCCCTCCTCTCTCTGTCCCTCCCTCTTTCTGCATTTTCCCCTCTCTGTCCCTCCCTCTCTCTGTCCCTCACTGCAAAACGATACGAAGTCTGATTGGGCCACACTCCTGTTCGAGGATGGTGTAGTTAAAGGGCGATGCCAGCTAAATTCTCTTTCCAATCTCTCTTTTTTTTCGTTTTCTCTCTCTCTCTCTCTCTCTCTCTCTCTCTCTCTCTCTCTCTCTCTCTCTCTCTCTCTCTCTCTCTCTCTCTCTCTCTCTCTCTCTCTCTCTCTCTCTCTCGCTCTCTTTCTGTGTGTGTGTGTGTGTGTGTGTGTGTGTGTGTGTGTGTGTCAGTGTCAGTCAGTCTGCCTGTCTGTGTCTATCTCTTTCTCTTTCCTCCTTTTCTTTTTATTTTAATCTTTATCTTTCTTTCCTCTTTTATTCTCCTCTCTTCTAATTTCCTCTTTTCTCTTCTCTTCTTTTTCTCCTCTGTTCTCTTGCTTACGGTGACCTAGTAAAGGTGCCGTGGGTCAGTATTTCTCGGCACTAAAACGTGGAATTAAATGTTTCCTCACACGAAAGGCCCCTCACTCTCTTCTCGCGCAGCTGCAATGGGTTCCGCGTTTGTTTCAACGGCATGGCATGATATGGTGCCACAGGAAATGGGCGGCGGTCAGGACAGGGAGATATGACGTCATGGGATGATGTTTGTGTGTCTGTTAGGTGTGTGATGCGTACGTGCAAACGCTAATTACTCTTGTTTGTGACGTCAGGATGACATTGTGTTGTGACATTGAATATTAGGTCATTACCGAGTCAGTCATATCAATACATTTTCAAATGAATTGTGAAATCATGTACCGATATATTGGCAAGCTTTTATTTGATTTTATTCAATTTCATTTTATTTATTTTTTATTTCTTATAATGAAATGATATATCGTTTATGTAGATTGAATAGATATTGGATGTAATACTCGTTTGACATCGACATTTTTTATTTATTTTGACTGTATCAGTCTTTACGAAAAGTTGGTTTTTATTATTACTTTGATATGTATTTTTAGATCACTGTTTTCCATTTCAACTTTTATATACGAATTTTGATTTAGTGAGGATTTTTTAAATTATTTTTTTTCTGTACGTGCTGACCTTGAATTGCGGAATATACATATTTTTAATTCTGGATCGTGTAAAAGTTATTTAAATACATGAAGTTTTGAAAATAATTTTATTTTTATATTTTGGGTTTGATATGGGTTTTATTGTATAAACATAGAAAAAAATCGTTGTTTTTTTTAGATTGATCCTATTTTTTTTTTATCAACCCTTGTTATTATATATTTTTTCAGAATACTCTTTCTTCCTTTTTCTCTTTACCACAAGATGGCATTCTCCTCACCTATTTTTACAGTAATGCAAATAGAAATGGTAATGATAATGGTAATTTCAATCATATAAACGATAGCACCGATAATACAGATAACGATAGTTTAGGTTCTTATCGCTTCATACTACTCTGGACCAGATTTGAATACTGATGAAATCAGTGATTGCCACACGCCCTGACTGCCCGGAAACTGCCTTGAACACATCTAATAGCCTTTAGGTGTGACCCCAACTTTGATTGATATTTGATATGAATGTAATTTAATATACGAGAATCGCAAGGATTAACAAATTGATAAGTTTGTTTTTAACATGATTATTTGTTGAATTTGGAATTAATATTCAGCTGCAACGTTGGTTGTTGATGGTTTTAAATGAGGTGTTTCCAGACCAGGTTTGTTTTGTGTTTACTGTTAATACGAGTTTTTTTTTTAATTGATACATCTATTCGTTTTATTTTCATTTATTTATTTCTTTGAACAATAGATTACAAAACATTTGTCCTCCAGCGGAAGCGCGCGCGCGCACACACACACACACACACACACACACACACACACACACACACACACACACACACACACACACACACACACACACACACCTCGTGGCCCAGTGGTTAGAGTTACCGACTGCCACTACGGAGGTCCGGGTTTGAATTCCCCCACGGCTGAAATAATTTCTGTGTCGCTGAGCTGTGAGTTTTTCTTCTAGCTCTCGTAGACGGGGAGTTGTGTGTGTGCGTGTAAGGTCACAGCATTACCAATGATCGGTCGTAATACGAGCTCTGAGCTCTCTTCTGGGAGGGAAATAGCTGTCGATCACGAGTCTAACACGTGATTCAAGACCATGATGAGACACACACACACACACACACACACACACACACACACACACACACACACACACACACACACACACACACACACACACACACACACACACACACGCTGTTCCTCGGCACTGTGTCGTATATTAGGTTTTACCTTTATCCTTACTTGTTTCTAGTCTGCCAGTGTGCCTCTCTGCCTCTCTGTCTTCCTGTCTGTCTGTCTGTCTGTCCCTGCCTGTTTACCTGTCTCTGCCTATCTGTCTGCCTATCTGTCTGTCTGTCTCTCTCCCTCGTCTCTCTTTATCTTTCCGTCCCTCCCACCCACTCATGTGTTTCCTCTCTATTTCTCTCCTTCCTTCCTGTTTCTCTCCTGCTGTTTCTCTTGTTTCTATTTTTCCTCTCTTCTCCCTCCTCTCTTTCCCCTTACTACTCTCTTTCCACCCACGGATCTCTTCTCCATCCTGCTCTCTTCATCCTCCTGCTCTTTCCCCTTCTCTTCTCCATCCTTCTCTCTCCCCATCCTTCTCTCTCCCCCTCCTTCTATCATCACGTTCTATTTTTACCTTTCTACTCTCTTCCCTCTCCTGCTCTCTTCCCTCGCCTGCTCTCTTTCTCCTCTTGCTCTCTTTCCCCTCCTGCCCTCTCCCTCTCCTGCTCTCTCTCCTGCTCTCTTTCTCCTCTTCCTCTCTCCCTCTTATGTACTGTCCCTCTTGCTCTCTCCCCTCTCCTGCTCTCTTTCCCCTCCTGCTCTCTTTCCCGTCCTGCTCTCTTTCCCCTCATGATCCTTTCCCCTCCTGCTCTCTCCCCTCTCCTGCTTTCTTTCCCCTCATGTACTCTTCCCCCTTCTGCTCTCTTCCCCCTCCTCTCTTTTCCCTCTTGCTCTCTTTCCCCGTCTGATCTCCTCCTCCTGCTTTTTGGTATTTCACTCTTTTTTGTTCTACTCTTCCTGCTATTTCCATTATTTCATTCCCTTTCTCATTCTTTCTATTTCTCCTTTCTCCTTTTCTTTTTCATTCTTTCTTATTCACTTTCTCATTCTTTCTCATTCTAATATTCTCTTTCTCTTTCTCACTCTCTCATTCTCTTTCTCATTCTCTTTCTCATTCTCTTTCTCATTCTCTTTCTCATTCTCTTTCTCATTCTCTCTCTCATTCTCTTTCTCATTCTCATTCTCTCTCTCTCATTTTCTTTCTCGTTCTCTTTCTCGTTCTCTTTCTCTTTCTCGTTCTCTTTCTCATTTTCTTTCTCGTTCTCTTTCTCGTTCTCTTTCTCGTTCTCTTTCTCGTTCTCTTTCTCGTTCTCTTTCTCGTTCTTTCTCTTTCGCTCTCTTTCTCGTTCTTTCTCTTTCTCATTCTCTCTCATCCTCTTTTTTCATTTTCTTTCACATTCTCTTTTTCATTCTCTTTCTCATTCCTTTTTTCATTCTCTTTCTTATTCTTTCTAATTCTCTTCCTTATTATCTTTCTCATTCTCTTTATCTTTTTTCTCATTTTCTTTCTCATTCTCTTTCTCATTTTCTTTCTCGTTCTCTTTCTCGTTCTCTTTCTCGTTCTCTTTCTCGTTCTCTTAGTCGTTCTCTTTGTCGTTCTCTTTCTCGTTCTCTTTTTCATTATCTTTCTCATTTCCTTTCTCATTCTCTTCCTCGTTCTCTTTCTTTTATTCTTTATCTATATATCTGTCAACCTGAGTATCTCTCTCTCTCTCTCTCTCTCTCTCTCTCTCTCTCTCTCTCTCTCTCTCTCTCTCTCTCTCTCTCTCTCTCTCTCTCTCTCTCTCTCTCTCTCTCTCTCTCTCTCTCTCTCTCTCTCTCTCTCTCTCTCTCTCTCTCTCTCTCTCTCTCTCTCTCTCTCTCTCTCACTCTCTCTCTCTCGTTTTCGCTCTTTCTCTTTTCTCTTTTTCTCTTTCTTTATCTCTCCTCTTTTCTTCCTCTCGCTCCTCATGTTTTCCTTCACTAACATTCCTCTCTCCAAACTGCCGACTCCCCTTCCAAATGTCACAGGTACAGAAAACCGGGCCATGACCTGACCTCTCCTGACACGGAAAGCAATGGAAGAGCAAAACGGCGGTAGGTTTCGGTCCATAATTCGGCAGTGATGATGAAAAAATAATGATGAATTATAAGGAGGGAGAGAAAAGTAGCATTGCTGCTGCTTATGCTGATTATGCTACTTATGCTGCTGTTGCTTATGCTGCTGCTGCTTTTTCTTCTTCTTTTTTTCTTTTTTTTCTTCTGTTTCTTCTTTTTTGTTGTTCTTTTCTTTTTCTTTTTTTCTTTTTTCTTTTCTTTTTCTTTTTCTTCTTTTTCTTTTTTTCCCCTTCTCCCTATTTTTCTTCCTCTTCTCCCTATTTTTCTTTTTCTTCTTCTTCTTCCTCTTCCTCCTCCTCTTCTTCCTCTTCTTCATATTCCTCTTTGTCCTCTTCTTCTTCTTTTCCTCCTCCTTTCTCTTCCTCTCCCTCCTCTTCTTTCTCTTCCTCTCCTCCCTCTTTTTTCTCTTCCTCTTCTATTCTTCCTCTCCTTCCTCTTCCTCTTCCTCTTCTTCCTCTCCTTCCTCTTCGTCTTCTTCTTCTTGAATAGTTGGTACAGTGTCTTGGCTCACTCACTCCTGTAGTCAAAACTGGAATTAAGTTAAATATTTTTACTTTTCTTTTTCTCCTCCAACTTGATCCTATCTGACAAACTGATTTTTTTCTTTTGTTTTTATATACACATATTTCTTTTTAATATTTGTCTATTGACGTATCTTGGTGTTACAAACGAATTCTTTTTACGTTTATTCTTTGCCAGGTGAATAAAGTTTTGTCGTATATTTTTGTTTCGTTTTTTTTTTTTTCTTGGTCTTCGACTTTGTCGGATATGTTTGTTTCACAAGTTTGGCGAAAAGTCTCTTTCGTCCCTTCCTTCAAAACTACAACACGCCTCCCCATCACACACCCAATATTTCCTCCCTCCTCTTCCCTCTTCCCTCCTCCCTCTTCCCTCCTCCCTCTTCCCTCCTCCCTCTTCCCCCTTCTCCCTTCTCCCTTCTCCCTTCTCCCTTATTCCATCCTCCCTCCTCCCTTATTCCCTTCTCCCTCCTCCCTTCTCCCTCCTCCCTCCTCCCTCTTCCTTCTTCCTTTCTCCCTTACTCCCTTCTCCCCTTCCTCCCTTACTCCCTCCTTCCTACCTCCTCCCTCCTCCCTCATCTCTCCTTCCTCCCTCCATCTCTCCTCTCTCCCTCCTCCCTCATCTCTCCTCTCTTCCTCCTCTCTCCTCTCCTCTCTCCCTCCTCCCTCCTACCTTCGTCTTCCCTTTTCTTCCACGTGTTCCCCGTGATTAGCATCTTGCCCATACAGCACTCGCGCTGTATCTGTTGCATCTCGTATTATCTCTCTCTCTCTCTCTCTCTCTCTCTCTCTCTCTCTCTCTCTCTCTCTCTCTCTCTCTCCCTCTCCCTCCGTCTCCCTCTCCCTCTCCCTCCGTCTCCCTCCATCTCCCTCTCCCTCCGTCTCCCTCCATCTCCCTCTCCCTCCGTCTCCCTCTCCCTCTCCCTCCGTCTCCCTCTCCCTCTCCCTCCGTCTCCCTCTCCCTCCGTCTCCCTCTCCCTCCGTCTCCCTCTCCCTCCGTCTCCCTCTCCCTCCGTCTCCCTCTCCCTCCGTCTCCCTCTCCCTCCCTCTCCCTCCCGCCCTCCCTCCGTTCCCTCTCTCTCTCTCTCTCTCTCTCTCTCTCTCTCTCTCTCTCTCTCTCTCTCTCTCTCTCTCTCTCTCTCCCTCTCCCTCTCCCTCTCCCTCCCTCCCTCCCTCCCCCCTTTCCTCGCTACGAGTACCAAAGCTCTAGCCTGTGAAATGGAGGGGAAGAGGGAGGTGGGGGTGGGGGTGGTGGTAGCTGAATCGAGAGAGATGTAGTGGTTTTGGGGCATTGTGACGCTTTTCAATCTCTGTGTGAGGCTCTATCTCTGCCCCGCTGTGTTGGGAGGCTGAGATGTTATCCATTACACCAGGCACTCGTGTTTTTGTGTTTGCGTGTACATATGTTTATGTATCATTTTGTATATGTATGTATGGATTGGTGGATGGATGGATGGATGGATGGATGGATGGATGGATGGATGATTAAACACACCAAGAATGTATCCTCTTTCAAGAGGGTGCTATGCAGAAGAGAGAGAGAGAGAGAGAGAGAGAGAGAGAGAGAGAGAGAGAGAGAGAGAGAGAGAGAGAGACAAAAAAGAATGTAAAGTGGCAACAGACACAGGTATACAACCACTTCGCTTCCTTAAGGTGGCTGGGAGATAAAGGGACAGAAATAATGTAAGACGCAAATAGACATCTTCCTTAAGTACCAACGCCTTACAGTGGGAACGACTCAACGAGTAAAATTAGATTATTTGGAAACCGGCAATTTTGATGAACTAAAGCGCATTAGAAGTGATATATTGGGGGGAGAGTGTCGGAGGAAGGAGGCGATGTTGCAAATGAAGAGATTAGATGTAGTAATATATTGAAGACGATGGACC
>NC_134789.1:57960031-57965031 GCF_046742065.1 Oratosquilla oratoria
CCGAATAATGACAGGGAGCGGCAAGATTTCACATGTGTTATCCCCCCGCTCAGCCGGGTCATTGGGAAATTCTGTAATGAAATGTTTTATTCATGCGTGACGTGATCCATTGCCGGGGCAAGAGTGGTGCTGAGCGCTGACCCACGCCACGCGATGGGTCAGGAAATTATATTGTTCGTGTAACCTTGTTCAGTCCGAAGCATTCTTGCTCAAACGAAGAAATAATGAAAGGGTGATAACTGGAGGGGAAAGATGATTTTCGTCTCTGTCTACACACGTTAGAGAATGATTTAGGTGACGATAAGATTAATAGAATAGAATTAAGGATAAGAAAATTAACGCAAATTATTAAGCAACCGTAATGCCGAGTACATAGAGAGAAATCACCTTACGGGCAGAAGGAGAGAAGACACGATTTAATTTCCCACCATAGCCTTGGGGGTTTGACATGGTCGGCAGTTCCATGTCATGATGGCCTCCACATTGCCTCCACACGACCATACGAGTCGTGGAGTGGAAAGATTTATTTGCAGCCGTCTTATAATATATGTGTTTTCGGTTTTCTTTATGGGTCGAAAGATCTCCGCATATTTTATCCATTATCGTTTATTGGAAAAAGACTAAGGTGTTTCGTGGATGTGAATCTATGGTGAAATCTCTGTGCTGGAGTGTAATCGTGTGTGTGTGTGTGTGTGTGTGTGTGTGTGTGTGTGTGTGTGTGTGTGTGTGTGTGTGTGTGTGTGTGTGTGTGTGTGTGTGTGTGTGTTTGCGTTTGTATGCGTGTCTTTGTACGGCGCGTTGCATAGGCCTGTTCGTGTATGTACACGGTAGGTGCCTTTGTGTGTGTGTTAGTGTTTGGGTAAAGGATTGCAAACAACACAAGGAAAAAGACCTACAGTATGGTAGGGAAGAATAAGAAAATAGAAATGATAAAGAACGAAAAATGAAAAAAAGAAAACAAAGATGTTGAGAGAGTAGGACAGAGGAGGAAGATCACAAGAAGAAGGAAGTTTAGGATTGAGAGACGAAGAATAGGAATAATACATTGAACGGGCTAAAGAAGTATACGAAACTCTGAAGGACCAGGTAGAGGAAGTAGAAAGAGGAAACAGACGAGGAAAAAGAAATGGAAGGTGAGGAATATATAAAAGAATAAACAGGGGAAAAGGTAATACAGTAAACGAGATAAAAGAAAGTCCAGTTGAGACAAAAATTAGTTATTCTGTCAGAGAATGAACAAAAATGAAAGGTCTAGCCACCAGCATACGAGGGGAAGGCAAGAGCTCCGACTGAGTTCATCAGAGTAAAAGAGTAAACATTGTGTGTGGATTAGTGTGGGACCATTGTCGAAGGAAGAAGCTAAACGAGGGAAACGAGAAAAGAGAGGGGGAAAAGGTCAGGGAGGAGTTTAGGGAAGACTCAGGGGTGAGGGAAGTGTATTTTGGGCTTTAGGGATGGGAACACAGGAGTTGTTAGGGTTAGCGTGAAGAGGTGAGGAGATTAAAGGCAGAGGTTAAGTGGGTTTGAAAAGAGACTTGAAGGGTTAGGTTAAGGATGCTTTAACGAGGTGAAAAGGTTTCATTAAGCAGTTATAAAGGTTGCACTAAAGAGGTATTTGGTTGTACATGGAGAGGTAAGTGTACTGGGTAAACACGTGGGATTAGCCTATGGAAAGGAGTGTGTGTGTGTATGTACATGTGTGTGTGTGTGTGCGTGTGTGCGTGTGTGCGTGTGTGTGTGTGTGTGTGTGTGTGTGTGTGTGTGTGTGTGTGCGTGTGTGCGTGTGTGCGTGTGTGTGTGTGTGTGTGTGTGTGTGTGTGTGTGTATGAGAGAGAGAGAGAGAGAGAGTCTGCGTGCGTGTGTACATAACTGCATGCGTGCCTTCATTCGTGCGTGGGTGACTGCGTGGGTGTGCGTGCGTGCGTGTGAGTGTTTGTATGTGTTTTCGTGCGCTTGTGCGTGATGCATACGTGCGTATGAATATGAGAGATTCCATTTTGCTTTTTTCATTAAAGATGACTGCTTGTTCAGCATTAGTAAGATTTTAACGTCTTTTTTTTCCCTTTTATTATAATTTTTTTCAAGTTCAGCGTTTGTGATACATCATCATCATCATCATCATCATCATCATCATCATCATCATCATCATCATCATCATCATCATCATCATCATCATCATCATCATCATCATCATCATCATCATCATCATCATCATCATCATCATCATCATCATCATCATCATCATCATCATCATCATCATCATCATCATCATCATCACCACCACCACCACCACCACCACCACCACCACCACAGCTACCTCCACCATCTCCATCAAAACAACAGGCGCCACCATCCCACATCACCTCCACCACAACACTACCACAACACCATCAACACAACACTACCACAACACCATCAACACAACACCATCATCACAACCAACACACTACCACTACCACACTACCAAATTCACTTTCACTGTCACCACCTTCATACCAATCACCAGTCCTCAATCAATTGATTTTAGGAAACTATTACAAACTCACGAAAGTTCGTACTCTGTTGGTTCCTTTCCGGGTGAACGAACACCAGAGGCCTAACTGTGGCCCATTCGGCTTTTGTCATTCCTCGTGAGTACAAAGTTCCCCAGCTCTTGCCCACAAAAGCTTCCGATGACTGTCGTTCCATCTGGCCATCCGTGGGCGTACGGTCAAGGTGACGGATTCGGCCGAAACACGGCGTCTGTTGTTGTGAACTCTTCAGTTTGACGAACTTGTCTCAGCCCGAACAAGTTTTGTTGAAAGAGTGTCGTGTACAACTACTTCATCTCGAATATACTATAGAAGTATAGAGAATCATGAAACCGAAAGTCGTGTCGGTCTCGTTAGTACGATTGCGACCGCAGATTGGATGTCTTTCGGGGCTCTACCAAGATGTCCCAAGTTACGCTTGCATCTGGGTCTTAATGTCAACAGAGCTGTGTTTGCGTTCAGAGTTTATTGGGTGTGTTTCCCCAGGTTTACAAGGGTTGTTTAGGCATGCGTGGATGGATCTGCATATACATGCTACACACATACATGAATACATTGCATACATACATTGCATACATTCTATACATCGCATGCACTTATGCATACATTGCATGTATTTATGCATACACACATACAACCATCCATACATTACACACATTCATACATCATGCGCATACATACATTGCATGTGTATGTATATACATTACATAAATATATACACACATTACATGCATACATTGCATACATTACATGTATAAATTACATGCATTACATCAATACGTACATTGCATACATACATTACATACATAAGTACATTACGTACATTACATACATTGTGCATGTAATCGACGCATGGTCGTATATGGTCGCACGTACATGTGCTTCAGGTGCTTCCGCTTTGTGTTTGTGATCAGTACTGATCCTGGTTGATGGAACTTGAGACCCTTGTAGGACTCTGCAACAAAGGTGACAAAAAGAAGAGAGCCCGGCCGGCCGACAAATAGGTTGTGACATCGCAAGTAAAAGCCATTGGTGGGTTCGCTACCGGCCTCTGGGAAGAAGAAATCTCTGACCCAAGAACACAAAGTCCGAATTGATTTGTCGTTATGAGAGGGAATCCGGTGCGGTGGTATTGTGTAAGTGGGGCAGAAGAATCAACGCAAGGAGGACCTTTGCTGTGATCAAAATAATTACCCTTGCCTGGGACTTTCAGGATAAGTAAGAGGATAAACGAGTTTATAAATGAACATATAAAGAATACGAATCAAATTAGAAATAAACAAAATCGGGAGGTGTTAAGGAAAACAAAATCCCTATAAAGGATCAGTCTATTCTAAATGGGATCGTGAGTGATCATGATCCCATTGGCTCAATAAAATCGCCTTGTTTCTAAAGAGAACAAATACCCGTGAAAAGCGTGAAACTTAACCACGGACAATTGTGAATGTATCTTGTTCTTTGTCATAAATGGATCTATTAAACGCGTCAACTTACTAAAGCGAATAATAGAGAAAAAGTCTACCTTGATGACAATAGTTTCCTGTGCCCCGTAGCGGTAAGTCTTGGTTGTCCGAGAGGATTGATATTGAGGAACCCGCCTTCCATTTTCTATACATTTTCTCACGAGCTTTTCCCCTTCTTTTCAGGTAAGATCAACAAAGACTTTGGGACCGGAGCAAATGTATCACGGTAAGACGTGGAAGGGCTTAGATTAAGTTGCGTTGGGTTAAATTGGATTAGGTTAAGGGAACGACCGTAGTGGTGAACACACACTGGGTGGTCCCGATTAGAGATAGTTTTATGGGTGACGTACGCCTTCTATTCGGATGTTAGATCGGGATACATTGTCTGTACACTGTGATTTCGGATATCATTGGGTAGAAGTCTTGGGGGTGAGGAAGAATAGGAGAAGAAGGAAGAATATGAGGAGGAAGATAAGGAGAAAGAATAGGAGGAGGAGGTAGAATAGGAGGACTATGAGGAAGAAAGGAGAGGGAATAGGAGGAGGAAAGGTGGAGGAGTAGGAGTAGGAGTAGAAGAAAGAGGTAGAATAAGAGAAGGAGGAGGAGGTAGAATAGGTGGATGAAGAGGAAAAGGAAAAATAGAAAGGAGAAAGGAGAAGAGGGTGAAGAGGAAGAGGAGGACGAGAAGGAGGGGTTGAAGAGGAGAAGGGGGAGAAGAAGGAGGAGGAAGTAGAAGATGTGAAGATGTGAAAAAGAGTGAGAAGGGAAAGGGGAAGAAAATAGGGCAAGGGGGAAGAGGAAGAGGAGAGATTGGGGAGGGAGGGAAGGAGAAGTGAAGGGGAAGTAAGAGGGGGAAGAGGGAAGGCGAGGAGGGAGAAAATGAGGAGATACAAAAACGGAAACATTTCGACAATGAGGAAATTTGACATAAAGGGTACTGGAAAGGGCAAAAAACGTTTTAATAGGGAGGGGACGGGAATAGTGTGAGTAAGGAAAAAGGGAGGGA
>NC_134789.1:57970031-57992531 GCF_046742065.1 Oratosquilla oratoria
ATTCCTAGGACGGTAACGAATAGAAGTGCAGAGGTGATTATCAAATTCTATCTAGCAATAGTTTGACCCACCCTTGACTATGCGGTACAGTTTCGGTTTCCGTCTCATAGAATGGATACCAATTCACTAGAATCAGTACAGAGAAGAATGACCAAAATGATACATGGACTCCGAAATTTGCCTTACGAAGAGAGGCTTAGGCACCTTAACTTCCCATCTCTGGAAAGACGCAGAGTGCGGGGTGATCTAATAGAGGTGTACAAGTGAATCAAAGGCTTTAACAAGGGTGATGCAAACAAGGTCATCATATTAAAACAACAGGGCAGGACTCGCAGTAATAGATTTAAACTGGGCAAATTTGAATTTAAGGAGGAGATAGGCAAGAATTAGTTTACTAATAAGGTGGTTAACGAATGGAATAGACTTAGTAACCATGTAGTGAGCGCTGAAACTATCAGTTGTTTTAAGAAACGGTTAGACAACTTTATGGATGGGGATGACAGGTGTTGATGGATATGGAGCTGCCTAGTGTAGGCCTTACGGTCTCTTGCAGTCTCCTTCATTCTTATGTATGTTATGTTCGCCACGAGTTTCCCTCGATAGCAAAGGGTCTCTGGGGGAGATTCTAACGTCGTCTGGATTGTAGCTTCGCAGAGTGTTATTGTGTCTGGAAGAGTTACTTGTCAGGACATTAGTGCCAACGGGAAAGAGGTCTGGTGACCATTACAGTGATATTTACACCAAGTAGACGCGGTAGTTAATGGAGAAGATGGTCTTGTTTTGGAAAGAATTTCTGGAGACGAGAGAAGGGAAAGAATTCCAGAAGCTAATTCAGGAAATTAATTTTGTAAATGGGAATAAAAAGCAAATTCTGGAGACCGGATCTGGATGGAAGTACCGGGAGAGGATTTGGGGTTGCCCGAGTTAAGGCTGGAAAATGTAGATTAGATGAATGCTGGAAATGTAGCCAATGGGTTGCTTTCTAAAAACAACGAGATTCCGGAAGGGTATCATTGTATATCTGTTGCAGCCAGACGTACAATGGAATCCTCAGATTTCACTTATGACAGAGTATGTGCGAGTACGTAATCTGGAGTATTTAGTGTAATAGTAGGATGTGTAAGTGGACAGGTTTGGTTCGTGTGTTGCTTGAAAATTGATCATGAAAACTGAATTGCGTGCAAACGTACGAACAACTTAAGTAGACCATAAAAAAGTATCGGCTAAGGGTGGCTCACAGGTAGAAAATTTCAATTAATTCTATCGATCCATTGATAGGCTGCTTCTCCATGTCCAATTAAATCCTGATGATCTTGTTCATTTTGGAAATTATTATTACAATAAGGGTTTTGATAAACTGCATCGAAAGAAGGGACAGGAACAGGAACACAACTCTGATCTCGACCCACTTCTGTCCGGCCATTCTCTTCCGGAACCTAACCAGACAAGAACTTCCATGTATTCAGTGTGTCTGGAACCCCTGGAAGCCGCGACGTGCTACAAAGACAAAAATGGCCACGCTTGGACTACAAAGGAATGTTTCGACTTTGGCTTCTTCCAAAGTCTCACAACTTTTCCCCAACATCTCTTTCATATCCTAATTTACTTCCCCATCTCTCCTCTTTTAATACACTTTCCTCTAATCCTTTCCCTTTATTCAAACGATTTACAAAGGATTTACAAAGGCAACTCATGCCGACAGGAGACCTTTTGATCCATATCTAGGTCGGATGCACAAAAAAAAAAAAAAAAAAATCATATTAATAATAAATTAAAACTATAACAATGTAAATAACAATTAAAATACATAAATAAATGCATTGGTATAGTTGAATAACAAACAAACAGGTAAATAGTAAATTATAATAAATTGACATATAACTAAAGTATTCTCCCTTACTTTATCATTTATCTATCCCTCCTCGCTACCCTCCCCGCCACCCTCCTCGCTACCCTTTTCGCGATCCTCCTCGCTACCCTCTTCGCTAACCCTCCCCGCCACCCTCCCCGCCACCCTCCTCGCGATTCTCCTCGCCTCGCGATTCTCCTCGCTACCCTCCTCGCTACCCTCCTCGCTACACTCCTCGCTACCTTCCCCGCTACCCTCCCCGCTACCCTCCCCGCTACCCTCCTCGCTACCCTCCCCGCTACCCTCCCCGCTACCCTCCTCGCCACCCTCCCCGCTACCCTCCCCGCTACCCTCCTCGCTAACCCTCCACGCAACCCTCCCCGCCACCCTCCTCGCGATTCTCCTCGCTACCCTCCTCCCCACCCTCCTCTCCCCCCTCCTCCCCTTCCTCTCCCCCCTCCACATCCCCCTCCTTCTTATCATTCCATCCCATCGTTTCTTCCTCGTCTTTCGTGCCTTACCTTTCCCAAAGTGTTCCTTGCTGTCTCTCCACGCCTATGCCATGTCACGGTGGTCCTTTGAAACTCCAGGCAAGTTTGTCCCCTTGTTAGTCCATCTTCCACTTTGTATTCCTTTTTCCTTTCTTTTCTTTATTCTTCTTTTATTATCTTTTCTTGCTCCGCCTTAACCTGTTTTCTCTTCTTATCTTCTATTTTTGTGACCTTTCTTTCATCTTGTCGTTTCTTTTCTTGTTTCCTTTCTTATTTTCTTAATTTATCGTCACCCGCACTCTCACATCCTTTCCTTATTACCCACCTTTCCCCTCTCTCCCATGTCCTTTCCCCTCTCTCCCATGTCCTTTCCCCTCTCCCATGTCCTTTTTCCTCTGTCAAATGTCCTTTCCCCTCTCTCCCATGTCCTTTCCCCTCTCTCCCATGTCCTTTCCCCTCTCTCCCATGTCCTTTCCCCTCTCCCATATCCTTTCCCCTCTGTCAAATGCCATTTCCCCTCTCTCCCATGTCTTTTCCCCTCTATCCCATATCCTTTCCCCTCTCTCCCATGTCCTTCCCCCTCTCTCCCATGTCCTTCCCCCTCTCTCCCATGTCCTTCCCCCTCTCTCCTATGTCCTTTCTCTCTCTCCCATGTCATTTCCCTCTCACCCATGTCCTTTCCCCTCTCTCCCATGTCCTTTCCCCCTCTCTCCCATGTCCTTTTCCCTCTCTCATGTCCTTTCCCTCCTATATCCTTTCCCCTCTCTCCCATGTCCTTTCCCCTCTCTCCCATGTCCTTTCCCCTCTCTCCCATGTCCCTTCCCTCTCTCCCATGTCCCTTCCCTCTCTCCCATATCCTTTCTCTCTCTCCCATGTCCTTTTCTCTTTCTCCCATGTCCTTTTCCCTCTCTCCCATGTCCTTTCCCTCTCTCCCATGTCCTTTTCCCTCTCTCACATGTCCTTTTCCCTCTCTCACATGTCCTTTTCCCTCTCTCACATGTCCTTTTCCCTCTCTCCCATGTCCTTTTCCCTCTCTCCCATGTCCTTTCCCTTCTCTCACATGTCCTTTCCCTCTCTCCCATATCCTTTCTCTCTCTCCCATGTCCTTTCCCCTCTCTCCCATGTCCTTTCCCCTCTCTCCCATGTCCTTCCCCCTCTCTTCCATGTCCTTTCCCTCTCTCCCATGTTCTTTCCCTCTCTCCCATGTCTTTTCCCTCTCTCCCATGTCCTTTCTCTCTCTCCCATGTCCTTTCCCCTCTCTCCCATGTCCCTTCCCTCTCTCCCATGCCCTTTCCCTCTCTCCCATGTCCTTTCCCCTCTCTCCCATGTCCTTTCCCCTCTCTCCCATGTCCTTTCCACTCTCTCCCATGTCCTTTCCCTCTCCCATGTCCTTTCCCTCTCTCCCATGTCCTTTCTCTCTCTCCCATGTCCTTTCCCTTCTCTCCCATGTCCTTCCCTCTCTTCCATGTCCTTTTCCCTCTCTCCCATGTCCTTTTCCCTCTCTCCCATGTCCTATCCCCTCTCTCCCACCTTTCCCCTCTCTCCCATGTCCTTTCCCCTCTCTCCCATGTCCTTTTCCTCTCTCCCATATCCTTTCTCTCCCATGTCCTTTCCACTCTCTCCCATGTCCTTTCCCCTCTCTCCATGTCCTTTCCCGCTCTCCCATGTCCTTTCCCTGTCTCCCATGTCCCTTCCCCTCACTCCCATGTCTCTTCCCCTCTCTCCCATATCCTTTCCCTCTCCCCCATGTCCCTTCCCCTCTCTCCCATGTCCTTTCCCTCTTTCCCATGTCCTTTCCCCTCTCTCCCATGTCCTTTCCCCTCTCTCCCATGTCCTTTCCCCTCTCTCCCATGTCCTTTCCCCTCTCTCCCATGTCCTTTCCCCTCTCTCCCATGTCCTTTCCCCTCTTTCCCTGTCCTTTCCCTCTCTCTCATGTCCTTTCTCCTCTCTCCCATGTCCTTTCCCTCTTTCCCATGTCCTTTCCCCTCTCTCCTATGTTCTTTCCCCTCTCTCCCATATCCTTTCCCCTATTTCCCATGTCCTTTCCCCTCTCTCCCATGTCCCTTCCCTCTCTCCCATGTCCTTTCCCTTCTCTCCCATGTTTTTTTTCTCTCTCCCATGTCCTTTCCCCTCTCCGCCATGCCCCTTCCCCTCTATCCCATGTCCTTTCCCTCTTTCCCATGCCCTTTCCCCTCTCTCCCATGCCCTTTCCCCTCTCTACCATGTCCCTTCCCTCTCTTCCATGTGCTTTCCCTCTCTCCCATGTCCTTTTCTCTCTCTCCCACGTCCTTTTCCCTCTCTCCCATGTCCTTTTACCTCTCTTCCATGTCCTTTCCCTTTTTCCCATGTCCTTTTCCCTTTCTCCTATGTCCTTTTCCCTCTCTCCCATGTCCTTTCCCTTTCTCCCATGTCCTTTTCCCTCTCTTCCATGTCCTTTCCCCTCTCTTCCATGTCCCTTCCCTCACTCCCATGTCCTTTCCCTCTCTCCCATATCCCTCCGTTCTTCCTCGTCTTTCCTCTCTTCCATCGTTCCTCTCTCTCTCCCATCTTCTCTCTACTCCTATTGTGGTGCCGTCGATTGATTAGTGTTTAACCAAGAGCACCTCCAATGGGAGTGATCAGAGATACCCACATAAAGAACGATTTGGGAAATAAGAAATCAAGGTATACGCTGCCACCACCCAATCGCCTATATGGATATACCTGACCATAAATGGAAACTGCTCCTTGTTATTCACGTCTGACTCCGTCCTCAGGTTGTTCGAGGTTGGTTCTGGGTAGCGAAAAGGCCTATGCCCAAGTGGGGTAGTAAAAGAATATAAGTGAAGGTTTTCTATGTGTTAATTATTACACTGAAGCAAAAATATAGTAAGAAAATACAAAAGTATATTGTGGTTTTCTCCAACTAGATAATCTATTGATCCTTACAGTATGAAAAATATATGGGTATGCGAGATATTTAATAACACATTTTTCTTTTCTTTTTTGCTTATGGGTATCATAAGTAAGGTCACAGGCACGTGGAAAAACGTAGTTATTTACGCTCCAACCTTCCGGTCACTGTATAAGTCTACTTACAATATTGTGTCTACCTTCAACCCCGTATTCTTATTAGAGAACAATCACAGACAGAATTGTACTCTAAGGATTACACTCTCATAGCTAATGTATATATGCGTGACGCCGTCTAACTCCTTTCACGCAAAGTGTTTGTGGAGTACACTCCCTTAAACCCTTTTTTTCCCTGTTATCGGGATAGTTTTTGGCATCAGACTCAAAACTTAATAATAATAACTATCTACCTACTATATCTGCACTATATCATTTAACTCACATATTGACATTTATTTTCATTAATCTTACAGAACGTACCCATACCTGTTATCGGGATAGTTTTTGGCATCAGACTAAAATTTTAGCTGCGCACAAAAAAAAAAAAAAAAAAAAAAAAAAAAAAGAGACGGCTATGTGTTCGTATCTATGGGTAAACTAATAACCTCCCCTGTTGTATTATTTCGTAAAACTTCATTTCGCTTCTCAACACAGCCCCTAGCTGCTACAATCTCTCCCTAAACTATTTCTCTAGTGGAATCCTGAACTGAAAGTTGGGAATTTTTCCTATTACTCTTAAAATTAATGGTCCTAGTTTACGCCTCTGTCCGAACGTGTCAGTGACGTCACGGGTGGGCGGAGCTACGGTGCGCCCGCTATGTTCGAGAACATTCTAATGTCGTCTCCAAGATTAGTTGAACCAAAATCAGTTGAAATATATTTGTAGCTATCTCCTATTGTATGTTTTTCTTCAATGATTATAGTAAGGTTCTTTGCCAACACATCTTGATGGGTAGACACAGAACAAAATAAATCCATGATCTATTAAGGCTCTATTTTCTACTTTGCTTCTTGGTTGAATAAAACCGTCACGACGTCCATACTACCCAGTCTCTCAAGTCAACACTCAAATAAACAGATAAATAAAACGAAATTCCAAAAATAATATCCCTTCAAAATTCCTGTCCTTACACTATTCGATTATCACTGTTCCCACATCAATCTCTATTCTTTCTTAGATCTCTATTCCATCTCAATCTACCTCCCTTCCTCTCTCTCCCATGCATCACTCTTTCCTCTATTTTCCTCCATTCCCACTTTCTCCCATCCCGTTTTTATTTCCTTTATTTTCTTTCTTCCTATTTTCCTTCGTCCCTTCCTTCCTTTGATGCTCATGAACTTGTCTTTCATCCGTTTTATTCTTAGCTCGTTACTTCTACTATCTCCTCACTTCCTTTTCCTCTCTCTCTCTCTCTCCCTCTCTCCCTCTGTGTCTCTCTCTCTCTCTCTCTCTCTCTCTCTCTCTCTCTTTCTTTCTCTCTTTTTCTTTGTCTCTTTCTGTCTCTCTCTCTTTCTCGGTCTCTTACCCTTTCTCTCTCTCTCTCTCTCTCTCTCTCTCTCTCGGTCTCTCTCTCTCTCTCGGTCTCTCTCTCTCTCTCTCTCTCTCTCTCTCTCTCTCTCTCTCTCTCTCTCTCTCTCTCTCTCTCTCTCTCTCTCTCTCTCTCTCTCTCTCTCTCTCTCTCTCTCTCCTTCCCACCATCTCTCCTTCCCACCATCCCTGCCTCCCTCCCTCCCTCCCTGCCTGCCTCCCTCCCTCCCTCCCTCCCTCCCTCCCTCCCTCCCTCCCTCCCTCCCTCCCTCCCTCCCTGCCTCCCTCCCTGCCTCCCTCCCTCCCTGCCTCCCTCCCTCCCTCCCTCCCTCCCTCCCTCCCTCCCTCCCTCCCTCCCTCCCTCCCTGCCTCCCTCCCTCCCTCCCTCCCTCCCTCCCTCAATTAATCATTCCCTCCCCCATCTTCCCCTCTTCCCATCCTCCCTCTTTCCCCTCCTCCCTCTCCCCTCTTTTCATTCCTGCATCCCTCCATCCATTCTTCCATCCATCCCTCTATCACTTTCTCCCTCCATCTTTCTATTCATCCATCCCTGTCTTCATACCTCCATCCCACCATCCCTCCTTTCATCTATCCCTCTTTCCATCCATCCACCCTTCCTCCCATCCATTCCTCCATCCATCCTCTCTCCTCCCCCACCTTCCTCCCTCCCTCCCTTCTTTCCTTTCATCTTCTTCCCTCGTGTCCAGGCCGCGTCTTTTGTCTTCTTCCCCACCATCCTCCCCCTCCCCCTCCTCCCCCTCCCCTCCTCCCTTCCGTCCGCCGCCTCCTGAGGGAGCTTCGTGTGGGTCAATCGAACTGACAGAGCGCGCGGCCCGTCTGCACGAATATTCCCGTCACGCGACGACTTCCCCGGAAGTCAGAGGTTACGTTGTCCTTAAAGAGGTAGAGAGGAGGCGAGGCGAGGTGAGGGGAGGGGAGGGGAGGCGAGGGAAGGGGGGAAGGGGAGGGGAGGGAAGGTGAGGGGAAGGAAGGTGAGGGGAGGGAAGGTGAGGGGAGGAAAGGAGAGGGAAGGGGAGGTGAGGGGGGAAGGGGAGGGGAGGGGGAGACGAAAGGTGAGGGAGCAAGGACCTTAGTTCATGTTTGTTGATAAGGAAGACGGGGGAAGGAGCGAAAGGGAGAAAGGGGAAAGGAAGGAGAAGGAAGGAGGGAAATGAGGAAAGGACAGGAGGGAAAGGAAGAAGAAAGGAGTGAGTGAGGAGGGGCAAGTAGAGGAGGGGCAAGTAGAGGAGGGACAAGTAGAGGAGGGACAAGTAGAGGAGGGACAAGTAGAGGAGGGACAAGTAGAGGAGGGACAAGTAGAGGAGGGACAAGTAGAGGAGGGACAAGTAGAGGAGGGACAAGTAGAGGAGGGACAAGTAGAGGAGGGACAAGTAGAGGAGGGACAAGTAGAGGAGGGACAAGTAGAGGAGGGACAAGTAGAGGAGGGGCAAGTAGAGGAGGGGCAAGTAGAGGAGGGGCAAGTAGAGGAGGGGCAAGTAGAGGAGGGGCAAGTAGAGGAGGGGCAAGTAGAGGAGGGGCAAGTAGAGGAGGGGCAAGTAGAGGAGGGGCAAGTAGAGGAGGGGCAAGTAGAGGAGGGGCAAGTAGAGGAGGGGCAAGTAGATTAGGGGAGAGGAAAGGAGGGGCAAGTACAGGAGGGGCAAGTACAGGAGGGGCAGTTAAAGAAGGTATCAAGAATCCTAGTTTACGTGTTCCGGTAAGAAGAAGGAAACGGAAACGAAAGAGAGGTAGGATGGGTAGAGAGGAAAAGGAGAGTTAGGGAAAGAAGAGAAGAAGAGAACGAGAGGATAGGGAAGGAGTGGGGAAGTATATTAATATCGAAACACAGGCAATGTTACATGATATTTGAAGATGAGATATTCTGGCGTTTGATGGATGATACAAGTTGAGGGGTTCTTAATTGTTGGTTGTTGAATGAAATGGGAAGGGTGGAGAAGGAAGTAATTTGCTGGTGGAAGAGGAAGGTCGCGGTGGAAGAGCTAAGACGAAAGGGAAGATCATCGGAAGAGTGAGAGGAGGAAATGGATCTGACTTAGGAGACTTGGGTTTTAAAAGCAAAGTTCTATATACTGTATGTGTTTGTTTGTATGAATGCATTTATATATATATATATATATATATATATATATATTTATATAATAAGTATGTATATGTATGTATGTATGCAATTATATACATATATGCATGTATATGTATGTATACATGCATATATATATATATAATATATACGTATATATATATTTATATATATATATGTATATATACACGTGTGTGTGTGTGTGTGTGTGTGTATATATATATATGTATAATGTAAACACACACACCTATCTGTGTGTGACTCACCATGGTCTTGGATCACGTGTTGGACTCCTGATCGACAGCTATTTCCCTCCCTGAAGAGAACTCATAGCTTATATGACCGATCTATAGGTAATGCTGTGACCTTACACGCACACACACCCAACTCCTCTCCCGTGTGTGTGTGTGTGTGTGTGTGTGTGTGTGTGTGTGTGTGTGTGTGTGTGTGTGTGTGTGTGTGTGTGTGTGTGTGTGTGTGTGTGTGTGTATTTTTGTTAGGAAATGAGTGAGAGAGAAAGTAAAAAATATGACAATAACGAGGACGACATAGAGATCATATCTTCCTTGGTAATTGCTTTGCTTGCTCGTCGATCCATTTCTGTCGAGGCTGAGGCCGGAGGGTGTCTCGAACCCTGTCGCCTCCCTCCTGTTCGAGTTCGGTGTTCTTCCTCCTGCTCTTGGACTTCGAGTAGATCGAAGAAAGGAGGAGAGGTGGGCGGCGATAGCGATGGCGCGAAGGAAGAAGAGGAAGAGAGGTCCCGGTTAAGGTTAGGAGGCAGCAAATAGAGGGGACTTGGGGCGAGGAGTCGCTGGAGGCAAGGAAGGAGGAGGAGTAGGATGGAAAGGAGGAGGAGTAGGAGGGAAAATATGAAGAAGAGGAGGGGAAGTAGGAAGAAGAGAAAGGAAAGTAGGAGGAGGAGAATGAGGAGGAAGGAGGAGGAGGATGAGAATTAAGAGGAGGGAAAGGAGGAGGAGGAGAATGAGGAGGAAGGAGGAGGAGGAGGAGAATGAAGAGGGAGGAGAAGAATGAGGAGGAAGGAGGAGGAGAATGAGGAGAAGGCGGAGAAAGGAGGAGAGGGATAAAGGCAAAGGAAGTGGAGAAAGGAGGAGGAGGAGGAGAAAGGAGGAGGAAAAGAGAAAGGAGGAGGAGGAAGGAGGAGGAGGAGAAAGGAGGAAGGAGGAGGAGGGGGAGAAAGGAGGAGGAGGGGTTAGAACGAGAGACGAGGAGGAGGAGGAGGAGGAAGAAAGGAAACCAGAGTCAGAGGAGGAAGAGGATACGTGATATCAGAGAAGGATGGGGGTGAGGGTGGGGGTGGTGGTGGTGGTGGTAGGAGGAAGTTTATGAAAGAGGAGATGATATGGTAGAGGAATTGAAGGGTACAAGACCGGGCGTTCAATAGTATGGACAATATCTTCAGCGATTGACCGTAGGACAACAACAACTTCCTCTTCGCCGCATGCATCGGGACGGGACGTTTCCTCAGCTGACTAAACCGAACGACAGCAGGTAGAGTAAGCAAGATTCAGTTGGATAGATTCTTACGTTGAAATACCTGCAGTTGGTTAATTTGTTTCTTTCTGCATCCTTTCTTGTCATGGACCTATAGGTCTCCTGTCAGCAATGTAAACCAATGAAAACGAGAATGTGGAAGGCGACCAGAGGAGTTTGAGGGAGGAGTCTGGAGGTGGTGGAGATCTTTCCAAAGAAATTTTGTTTGAATGAAGACCGCAAGGGACGGAAGTGGATGAGTGAGTAATAGAGGAAAGGACGTAAGAGATGGTGGAATGGAGGTGGATAGTGGAGGAGGTCTGTGGATGATAGAAGGGTTCTATGGCTCGTTGAAGGGCGCTCAACAGCCTAAGTGGTTTTGGCCGATGAGAGGATGTGGTTTAACTACTTGACTAGATAGGGTGTCTTGTATGAATAAAATCGCATGACGACAGCTAGATTATTTTTTAGATTTGCCAAAGAAGGGGTTTCTTTAGGTTGAATAGAATTGTCTGGAGACAACAAATGTACAAGGCGTCATCAATATTTAAAACGCTGTGGATAAAGATGAGGAAAGGGGCAGACAATTATAAAGCGGACAAGACGGTTCGAAGAACCATTAGGTACAAACAATGAGAGGAGAGGAGGGAAGAGGAGAAGCAATAGGAGGAAGAAGGAGGAGGGAAAAGGAGGAGAAGAGAAAAGAGAAAGAGGAGGGAAGAGGAGGAGGAGAAAAGGAAAGAGAAAGAGGAGAAGAAGAGAAGAAGGGGAAGAGGAGGAAGAGGGTGGGGAAGAGTGAGAGGATGGTGAGGAGAGGGAAGAGGAGGAAAGGGAAGGAAAAGGAAGAGGAGAGAGAATAAGAGGAGGAGGAAGAGGAAGAAGAGGAAAAGGTTTGATTAGCGCTGTCACACGAGGTCTAATGCAACAAATATAATGAAAGTCGCTCAACCGTTCACCGCCTTGTTGTGTCGAACTTACGAATCATCACGCTCGGCTCGCTACTGATGTCGTCGTCGTCGTCGTCGTCGTCGTCGTCGTCGTCGTCGTCTTCTTCTTTTTCTTCTTCTTCTTCGTCGTCTTTTTCTTCTTCGTCTTCTTTTTCTTCTTCGTCTTCTTTTTCTTCTTCGTCTTCTTTTTCTTCTTCGTCTTCTTTTTCTTCTACGTCTTCTTTGTCTTCGTCTTTTTCTTCTTCGTCTTCTTTTTCTTCTTCGTCTTCTTTTTCTTCTTCGTCTTCTTTTTCTTCTTCGTCTTCTTTTTCTTCTTCGTCTTCTTTTTCTTCTTCTTTTTCTTCTTCGTCTTCTTTTTCTTCTTCGTCTTCTTTTTCTTCTTCGTCTTCTTTTTCTTCTTCGTCTTCTTTTTCTTCTTCGTCTTCTTTTTCTTCTTCGTCTTCTTTTTCTTCTTCGTCTTCTTTTTCTTCTTCGTCTTCTTTTTCTTCTTCGTCTTCTTTTTCTTCTTCGTCTTCTTTTTCTTCTTCGTCTTCTTTTTCTTCTTCGTCTTCTTTTTCTTCTTCGTTTTTTTCCTTTGTCTTCTTTTTCTTCTTCGTCTTCTTTTTCTTCTTCGTCTTCTTTTTCTTCTTCGTCTTCTTTTTCTTCGTCTTCTTTTTCTTCTTCGTCTTCTTTTTCTTCTTCGTCTTCTTTTTCTTCTTCGTCTTCTTTTTCTTCTTCGTCTTCTTTTTCTTCTTCGTCTTCTTTTTCTTCTTCGTCTTCTTTTTCTTCTTCGTCTTCTTTTTCTTCTTCGTCTTCTTTTTCTTCTTCGTCTTCTTTTTCTTCTTCGTCTTCTTTTTCTTCTTCGTCTTCTTTTTCTTCTTCGTCTTCTTTTTCTTCTTCGTCTTTTTTACTCCTTGTCTTCTTTTTCGTCTTCATCTTCCTTTTCTTCTTCGTGTTCTTTTTCTTCTTCATCTTCCTTTTCTTCTTCGTCTTCTTTTTCTTCTTCGTCTTTTTTTCTTCTTCGTCTTCTTTTTCTTCTTCGTCTTCTTTTTCTTCTTTTTCTTCTTCTTTCAATTCACACTCGTTGCTTTTATCGTTATTTGCTGCTGTGGGTTTCAGGTTCGTTGTAAGCTATTTTTGTAGTTGCAGTTGTAGTTGTTGTATCTTTTGTATCTATTGTATCTGTTGTACTTGTCATAGCTGTTGTAGGTGTTGTATCTGTTATAGCTACTGTTGTATCTACTGTTTGTAACTGTTGTTTCTGTTATTGTTGTTGCTGCTGTTATCGTTGCTTCTATTGCTGTTCTATTCTCGGTTCGCCCTGTTCCTTACCGGAATCGTGCGTTCCGCAGTGCGCTGAGTTTTATTGAAGCTTGGCGCTCCTCCGGCTTTGGGGCGCTTAGGCCCGCGTGTCTGTCAGATAAGAGATCTTTGCGTATTCAGCAGTGACACAGCTCGACACGCTGTCGTGATGCATGTTGGCGTGTCTAGTGATGTATAGCGCCGTGCTCTGACGTATTGGCCTCAGTTTAGTAATTGCTCCCTTCCCTAAAGGCTTCTAGTTTTAACAAGAATAACATTTATCATGGGAAAAGCCATGAAGAAGGGGTTGGAGTGATCTTGAATGAGAGGGAGGGTCTTCCTTAACTAAGAACATCTGGATTCTCTTTGTACAAAGTTGGGACAACTCTGCAGAATGGCCACAAAATACCGGCGTGACTGGAGTTGCCGCAACTGTCTATATAAAGGAACTCTGTAAAAAGGGATTTTGTACAAAGGGACTGTATAAAGGAAGTCTATAAAGGACTCTGTTTGAAGAGAGTGTATAAAAGGACTTTGTATAAAAGGACTCTGTATAAAGGGACTCTGTATAAAGGGACTCTGTATAAAGGGACTCTGTATAAAGGGACTGTATTAAGGGACTGTATTAAGGGACTGTATTAAGGGACTGTATTAAGGGACTGTATTAAGGGACTGTATTAAGGGACTGTATTAAGGGACTGTATTAAGGGACTGTATTAAGGGACTGTATTAAGGGACTGTATTAAGGGACTGTATTGAGGGACTGTATTGAGGGACTATATAAAGGGATTGTATAAGGGGACTCTGTATAAAGGGGCTCTGTATAAAGAGGCTCTGTATAAAGGGGCTCTGTATAAAGGGACTCTGTATAAAGGGACTCTGTATAAAGGAATTGTATAAAGGGATTATATTAGGGAATTCTTTTCATAAAGGAACCCCCTTATAACAGGACTCTGTATTAGGGGGCTCTGTATTAGGGGACTCCGAGTAAAGGGACTCCGCGTAAAGGGACTCCACGTAAAGGGACTCCGCGTAAAGGGACTCCGCGTAAAGGGACTCCGCGTAAAGGGACTCCGCGTAAAGGGACTCCGCGTAAAGGGACTCCGCGTAAAGGGACTCCGCGTAAAGGGACTCCGCGTAAAGGGACTCCCCATAAAGGGACTCCGCATAAAGGGACTCCGCGTAAAGGGACTGTTGGTGCATCAGGATCCACAACAACCTGGTATATACAGTGATCAAACACAATAGGCTCGAACAATCATAAGAAGGAACAAACATTAAAAGCGAGCGAAAGACAATTGGCCACAAAATGGATCCCTGAGTCACGTGACTGATATTTATCGTATCGTCATGTCGCAACTCCCTGTATAAAGGGAAAATCAGGGACAGTCAGTGGTCTAAGGCACAAACCGAAGCGAAAGGATATTATAATATCTTTATACACGCAAAACAGATCTTAGAACCATCTAAACATATTCACAAATGTGACGTCAGAATTAGACGTCAGGTAGCCACGTACTATATCACGTTATGACATTTTATGACGCAATTGAATGACAGTCACGTATCAGCCACTACGTCATACGTCATAATGGCTACCTATTTATTGTTTTTTTTTTCTTAAACATTCTGCAACGTTTCACTATTTTGTTTGTCTTTATTCCGTATTGGCTATTGGCAGCTATGGTAATGTAGGAATTAGCAAAATCTACTCTATGCGAAAAAGATATTGACAAGTGAGATTGAAGATGGAGGAAGTATACGAGGAATAGTAGGGGAAATTTTAATGCCTGACATTTCGACCCTTAGCTTTGTGATCAAGACCCTAAGGGTCGAAACGTGAAGTATTAAAATTCCCTTACTATTCCTCGTATATTTCCACCTTCAACCTCATCTACTCTTTACCCAGCGGCTGTCGGTTTGAGTATTTCATGTACATTAAGAATACTCTAAAGACATGAGTAGCCATTACGTCTTCCTCAGGCTCTTTCCACATGTCTGCTTTAACCACGGACAGAGATCATTCCAACGATAGCCACAAAACAGTATAATGATAACTGAAACTGTGCATTAAGTCAACTAGTTATGTGGAAGAAACGCCTAAACCTCTCTTAACATGAATCCCTGTTCTCACCTAAATAGAAATTTCAAGTGTCTGCCAGAATAAAACCTGAGAAGAGTCATCGTGCCACTGTGGTCCTGGAGACTAGACCTACAGGAAGAAGGGATCATGGAACCTCGAAGAGGTGCAGCGGTTCGAGCGACCAAAATGACTGTCAGGGGTTTGCCTAGAATAACCTAGAATACCCTGTAATCCTTATGGAGGGCGATAGTCAAATTGAAATTACTTATTAGTGATCTCGAAAGACTTGGGATAGGGCTAGCAACCCACGAAGTCTCGTTAGAATACCCTGTAATCCTTATGGAGGGCGATAGTCAAATTGAAATTATTTATTAGTGATCTCGAAAGACTTGGAATAGGGCTAGCAACCTACGAAGTCTCGTTTAACTGCTCAAAACACACAAAGTGAGCCTCGGACTCTAAGGAATAAGCAGTTGACGACCCGGCGAAGTCTACACATATGGAGAAAGATGGAGAGAAATTAGGAAAAAAAGCACCACTGGCTGACAGGAGATAATCCTACCAGACGGCTGGTAAGAAGAAGGTAAGAAGAGGTCATCGTAAACACGGGTTAACTGAAATAGGCTTAACTACTAGGACAACATCTCTAAGGAGTGCCAGCGTTGCCGAGATTACCAATTGCACGTTTGCACACATTAGGTTTGCAACAGAACGCATAGAAAGGGTATAAATGGCTTATGTTGTTCATATTGCTGTTACTTGATGTTACAGATTACAGCGGATGGACTCGGCATGTACCCCAATACCACAGTTTCAAATCTAGATGGCCCAATAAAGCAAGTTAACCTGGGTCACTGGTTCAGTAAATCTAGGTCTAAGTCACTTTATCGTTAAATCAAGGTCAATCAGTCTAGGTCCTACTAGATCACTGGTTCATTAAACTAGTATCGTTCTAGATCTGGCCTAATAAATCTAGGAGGCTCTTAGTCACGTACTTTAGATCAGGGGCGTTTTGGGTTATTAGTTCGTGAGATTGGGTCATTCTGTCCAGTGACCCAGAAATGACCCAAGGTCATTATTCAGTCAGAGCGAGCTCGGCATTCATCCAGTGCATCAGATTCGCACTGGGTTACTGGTCTATTCATTTTAGGTCGTCTTGGGTCACGGGACTGTTTAGAGTGCGTGGTTCACTATCACTGGTTCATTTAATTGGACTGCCCTGGGTCACCGGTTCGTTAGGTCAAGGTTGAATTAGGTCACTATTTAGTTAAAACGAGTCGTCCGACTTCAGTAGTTCGTTAAATCGAAGTTGACCTAGGTCGACCCGGGTTGACCTCAGAATATCGATCAGGTCGCGTAGGGATTGTAATCTGCAAGTATCAGTAGACCGGAGTGCAGACAGGTCGTTGCAGTTTCGCACGTTCGGGTGTGAAATCATGGAATGTAATTTATTGCCTAGGCAACCTGCTCGCTCGTAACAATATGGATACATGTAAATTCATGGCAGCTGTCTTTTAAACGAGTGTGATGGTGTATATATGTGTGTGTGTGTGCGTGTGCGTGTGTGTGTGTGTGTGTGTGTGTGTGTGTGTGTGTGTGTGTGTGTGTGTGTGTGTGTGTGTGTGTGTGTGTGTGTGTGTGTGTGTGTGTGTGTTTACCTAGTTACCTAGTTCTATTTACCTAGTTGTATCTTACGGGAAGGGGGGCTACGCTCGTGGTGTCCCGTGTTTGTGTCTCGCAGTATCTAGTTTGCTCTTAAGGTGTGTGTGTGTGTGTGTGTGTGTGTGTGTGTGTGTGTGTGTGTGTGTGTGTGTGTGTGTGTGTGTGTGCGCGCGCGCGCGCGCACGCGTGTATGTATGTGTGTGTGCGTGGGTGTGGGTGTGTGTGTGCATTCGTTCGTGTGTGCTAATCTGGTTTTTATATGCAGGTCGCTGCATGTTTATGTGCGTGTGTATGAAGTGTGTGTACGTGTGGATACGTGTATGTGTATATATGTACGTGTGTACGCACGTTTGCATGTGTTTTCGTGTTAACGTGTCTTTGATGTGTAGTATTACACATTGTGGTTGTGTGTGTTGGGGATTGTGGTGTTTAGTATTATTCGATATTGTAGATTGTAGGTATTGCGTTCAATACAAGGCCCTTGGTTGTTGTTCTGTGAAACAATAACCCAATGGTCACCCGTTGTTGTGAGTTACAGTGGCGGCGGTTGTTGGTGCCCCCCCCCCGCAAAAAAAAAAAAAATGGAGTCCATTGTGCGTTTATTGCTCGCTCGGGTTGTTATTGTGTCTGTTAACATTTTTCTTCAAACTGGATGTCTGCCATGGGTTGTCTTGTACTAGGTGGTGCACACGCTCCAAGTATACGGGTGCTTTGTATAGGAATGTCTCTCATTAATTTCTTTTGCGGCCGCTTCCACCAACACCATCCACCATCATCCACCACCACAGACGCACGTTCCATTTGTACCCATTCTCGTTTCCATTTTCCTCTCCCTCTAGATTTTTCCTCGTAGTTATAGATTGCACCAGTATTGCTCCAGAGAAGAAGAAAATAATATTGCCAGAAGTGCATTTAATAATTGACCTTACAGCTCCTTAGTATAAGGAACATTTCCGTTTATCGTACATAGTCTGCTTCTTACATTTTCCGTAGTTCCCCCGCAGTCTTCCTTTATTAAGGGATGACGAGGTCAAGGTTGATGTAGAAGGCGAGCTACGGTTCGAGGTTGACCTCAAAGAGGGACCTCGAGGAGGACGTTAGAAGAGTCTTGCCTTTGATGGAGGAAGATAGCACGTCACCCTCGTATGTACAGTATTATTTAGAACTGTAATATCGATGGATTAAAAAGTGTAATGAGGAATAAACATTTGGGAATGGATGCTAAGAGGAGACTGTATGAAGGAGTGATTGTGCCAACAGCACTGTATGGGGCAGAAACATGGAACATAAGAGAGAAGGAGTTTGAATGTGTTTGAGATGAGGTGTCTGAGAAGTATGATCGGGGTTACTAGGCTGGATAGAGTGAGAAATGAGGAGGTGAGGAGGAGAATAGGGGTGGAAAGGAGGTTGGGAGATAGGATTGATGAAAGAATATTAGGATGGTTTGGACACATGGAAAGAATAAGTGAAGAAAGACTAGTAAAAGAGGTATGGAAGGCCGATGTGGGGGGAGTGAACATGAAGGGACGTCCTAGGATGAGGTGGATGGATGGGGTGAAGGGGGCTTTGGGGAAGAGGGGAATGTCTGTTGAAGAAGGACGGGAGAGGACAGAAGACAGGGGTGAATGGAGAATGGTTGTATATGGATGATGTTGTGATGCATGAGGTGGAATGGACGGGTGGATGGGGGGTGAGGTAGTATGTGTGAGCAAATTTTGACGCAGCCCGAAGGGATTTCTCCCCGTCTTCTCCTTTATGCATGGGGGGACGGAGAGGGGGGGTCGCCGATTTAATGAAGCGGCCTTGCTGTGGATGTGCTGTGTCTTGCGACACTGCTTCTGAACCAGGGCAGTGGACAAGGTGCAGGGATGACCCGTCATCCAGGAGGTGCTAAGATAAGAGGGAGGGTGGAGGGGAGTGGAGTGTATTCAGGGATGGAATGGGTGGGAATGTTTTTGTGCCTTTTCCTTTTCGGCTACCTCCCTTGTAAGGGGGAAAAAGCCTTGGTATATGTATGTATGTATGTAATATCGCCCCAATATATTTGTCTTTATCTGGCTGTATAGTCTGTAGTTTTTTGTTTTTGTTTTTATTGTGTTTACTTATCTTAATTCTAATTTAATTTGCTTTTTACTTTGCTTTGCTCAATTCTGTTTTTAGTTTTTGTTTTATTTTCAGTTTTATCTTTTATATTATTCCTGTTTTTTTTTTTTATTTGTTGATTTATTCATTTTTATTTATCTATTTATTCGTTGTCTGTTGTACAACCGGACTAATATAATGACCCTATTTGCAGCTATTATTCTTTATTTTTATTTGTCTATTCATCTATTTTTATTTATTTGTTTATTTATTTTTTGTCTATTGTACAACCGGACTAATATAATGACCCTGTTTGCAGCCTTTCTTCCCACGTTCAACAGGCAATTTCATTTCCTTGGGGCGATGCTCCTGAGGGTTAAGAAATCAAAACTGGTTTCAGACTTTTACTCTGTTACCTTCTTTATAATCTTCTCAGGCTGTTGTCAGGCGATGGGGATCGCCTTATAAGGACAAACTCTGCACAGTCATGGATTTAATTCTTCGTGGCATCAGATGATTTTTTTGGATAAGAACATCGAGTCAAGGAAGTGGTTGTTATAGTAATTCAAGGATACGGGAATGTTAGTTTATTCTTGTAGAACCTGTGTGTGTGTGTGTGTGTGTGTGTGTGTGTGTGTGTGTGTGTGTGTGTGTGTCTGTGTGAGATTCACCTTGGTTTTGGACCACGTGTTGGACTCGTGATTGACAGATGTTTCCCTCCCGGAAGAGAGCTCAGAGCACCCATCTATGGGTAATGCTGTGACCTTACACGCGCACACACACCCAACTCCCCTCCCACGAGAGTTGGAGTAACGATTCGAAGCGCAGCGATACTGAAATTATCCAGCCGTAGTGACAGTCGGGGACTCTACCAAACTGCGCCACCACCGAGTCGTGTCGTGTGTGCGTGTGCGCGTGCGCGTGTGCGCGTGTGTGTGTGTGTGTGTGTGTGTGTGTGTGTGTGTGTGTGTGTGTGTGTGTGTGTGTGTGTGTGTGTGTGTGTGTGTGTGTGTGTGTGTGTGTGTATTGATACTTGCCTATGAGGAGGCATGTGTCAATACATAGCAGTTGCGGATACATACTGGGAAGATGAAAGGAATGAAAATGACAACACCACATCAAGAAACCTGCGCCAAATTAGCCCCGATATAGACGGAAGAAATTTGGACTATGGGGAATCATGCAATGAGCTGAATAAAATGGGTCTGCCGCTAGCCAGAATAAACTCTGTAAAGTGTGCCTCCAGTCAGAAGGGGTTAAGAACGTTAACCTCTGAAGCTTCGAAAAGGTTCCCTGAACCAAGGGTTAGCCCTTGGCTACCGAGAAGTGGCTTTATTATAGTTTTTATCTATCTATTTATTTATCATTATTTTTTTTCGCATCCGTCCTTGATATGGACCAAAAGGTCTCCTGTCGGTATGCTCCGCCTTTGTAATCCTTTGAAACAGTCTTATTACGTCCATAGCAAGGATAGAGCGTAAAACTCGTCAGGGAAGGCGCGAGATGACATAGCCTGAAGATAGTCGAAATATACGGACTCAGACCACCCAGTGCCGAAAAGAGTTTACAACACACAAGCGACGAATACGTTTGTAGAAAAGCCCACTGTGAGATGGCGCGGAGTGGAAGGGCGTTGCGTTTGGTGTGTGTGTGTGTGGGGGGGGGTTACGTCGTGGCGTCTTTGCGTGCAGCAGCGTGTTGTAGCGTGCAGCAGCGTGGTGTAGAGTGGCGTGGGCTCGTTTGTTGTGCAAGGGTCTCTCCCAAGGCCGTAAACAAATTGCCTCGGGAGGGCTCAATACTACGTTCCTTTTTCCGTTTAATCTTTTGCCGCTCTCTCTCTCTCTCTCTCTTTTCTTTTCATTTCCTTTCCACGTTTCGTGCCATTGTCCGGTCATGAATGCCATGAATGTAGAGTTATGAAGGAAATTTGATGAATGTGTGTGCGTGTCTGTGTCTGGGTGTTGTGTATGTGTGTGTGTGTGTGTGTGTGTGTGCGTGTGTGTGTGTGTGTGCGTGTGTGTGTGCGTGTGTGTGTGTGCGTGTGTGTGCTTGCGTACGTACGTGCGCCTGCGTGCGTACGTGTGTGTGCGTACGTACATGCGCTTGCGTGCGTACATGTGCGTGCGTGCGTACGTGTGTGTGCGTACGTACATGCGCTTGCGTGCGTACATGTGCGTGCGTGCGTACGTGTGTGTGCGTACGTACATGTGCTTGCGTGCGCACATGTGTGTGCGTGCGTACATGTGCGTGCGTGCGTACATGTGCGTGCGTGCGTACATGTGCGTGCGTGCGTACATGTGCGTGCGTGCGTACATGTGCGTGCATGCGAACGTATGTGTGCGTACGTGTGCGTGCGTGCGTGTGCGTGCGTACGTGCCTGTGTGAGTGTGTGTGTGCGCACTCGCGTGTTTTTATCGACACTGGGTCAACCCCTGGAGGGGGTGTAAACTCCACTCGTGTGTGTTTGTGCGCATTCGTAGAGGTGAGGTCGAGTAAGGTCAACAAAGGCTCTCAACCACATTGCCTGGTACAGTTGCACATTCCGAAGACAATAGGGCTTGGTCTGTTGCAATGGTACTAAGACCAATCTCCTCACTGCGCTGGTACTCCGTGATGACTAAAGACAATTGGTGAACGGATGTGGAGACCACACACACACACACACACACACACACACACACACACACACACACACACACACACACACACACACACACACACACACACACACACACACACACACACACACACACACACACACACACACACACACACAAAAGCTCGCACGCACACAACACACAAGCAATCAAACAATCAATCAACTCAGTCATCAAAGGACTCTCCAACCTTTTCCAGGATTCGCCAGGCTATGCCATCCTCTGTCACGCCAATCCTGCAACGTCTTTATTTCATCGTCATCCTTTTGTCTCGTCCGCCTCTTCCACGCTTCCCGTCCCGCAGTGTTTAGTCAATAACATACCTGCTGGTCCATCTCCCATCATCCTTTCTGGCTAAATTTCCTGCCCAATTCCATTTCCGCATTGTCATCGCCTCCACAATATATTCTACCTCAGTCCGCTCCCTCAGCCATCCTGTTCTGACTGTCTTTCAGCGTTATTCCTGGCACTGACTTATTCATACCTTTTTATGTATGCATCAGTTTTGTCTTCATCGCCTTTATTTATTTCCAAGTTCCGCATCCATAGATCATAGTTGAAATTATACACTTGATTGTCAATTTTTCTTTTCGTTATATTCCAATATACACCAAACATATTGCAATCAGTTACGAATCATCTTTTATTTAATTTTCTTGAATCTTTGTCAATTTTAGCCTCTAGCCTGAATAATCACACTTTAAGTACATTAACATTGTCCTTATCGTGTTAGATATTACTTGAGTTTTACTTTGAATTCTCTTCAAACCTACACTACTCTGAGACTATACTTGTACAAATCATTCAGCATATCTTGCAAGTCTTTCTCTGTTTCGGAAATGAGAATATCTGCATATTTCATGCGAGTTAAATATTCTCCATTAATGTTCGTTTCTCTTCCTAACTCAATCTTTGGAAAATTCCTTTGAGGCAAGAAGTAGGTTTATCGGGCGAAACTGTATTGTAATGTTTTCTTGGTTGTTATCTTTATGTATATTTGTAATCGAATTACAGCAGAAACTTTTGATAAAAAGCTCTGTTGAAACCGTATTTTGATTGTACCTTGTTTGCTTATAGTTTATCATTTAGTTTGTTCCACTAGGTTAAAGGGCTTTCCATTATTTGCTTATGCCAACGCAAAATCTTAATGTATTCTGTTGTTTTCTCGATTAGTTGAGTCATTATCTGTAGATGGTCTCAAGTCAAATGTCTGTTTCTAAAGCCTGTTTATTCTCTTGGTTAATTTTCATTATGTAGATTGTTAAGCAAATTTACAGTCAATTTCTTTTCCTACTTTCAGAAGACTAATTGATACACCACTTTCTTAAGGCGTTTTTCCTTGTTTCGTATCTTTTAAAGCTAATGCTATTATTATTCTAAACTCTGGCACATTATTAACGTCTACAGATACATACTGACTTTATTCCGAGGAAAACGCTTGG
>NC_134789.1:58002531-58005031 GCF_046742065.1 Oratosquilla oratoria
TGTCCGGAAGGGGGCAGATGAGGGTTAGGAGGAGAGTGAGGGGAGCTGTTCACGGATCACCAGGCAATATGTCTTAAGGGCAGTTTAACATTGGAGGGCCTTTGAACGCTACTCTTCATCTCCTCAGCTTCCTCCTCCACAGCTTCCTCCTCCTCGTCCTCTTTGTCCTCGTCTTCTTCGTCCTCTTCGCCCTTGTCTTCTTCGTCCTCTTCGTCTTCTTCGTCCTCTTTGTCCTCATCCTCTTCGTCCTCGTCTTCTTCGTCCTCTTTGTCTTTGTCCTCTTCGTCCTCTTCGTCTTCTTCGTCTTCATCGTCCTCTTCCTCCTCTTCGTCCTCTTCGTCCTCTTCGTCTTCTTCGTCCTCTTTGTCTACATCCTCGTCCTCCTCGTCCTCCATCTCGCCCTCCCCCTCCCCCTCCTACTCCTCCTCTTCCTCCTCCTTCTCCTCTTCCTCCTCCTCCCCCTCCTCCTCCTCCTCCTCTCCCTCCACCTACGTTTCTTCTTCCTCCTCCTCCTCTTCTTTCCCTTCTTTTCCCTTCTCCTCCCCTTCCCTCCTATCTCCCGCCTCTCCCTCTCTTCTCTTTTTCCTCTCTTTTCCCTTCTCTCTTCTTCCCCTCTCTTCTTCCTGCTCCCCATTCATCCTGCCTCTCCTCCTTTCCTCTCCACTGCCCCCTCCCCGTACCCCTCCCTCCTCCCCCTCCTCCCTTCCTTCCTCCCTTCCTTCCTTCCTTCCTTCCTTCCTTCTTTCCTTCCTTTCTTCCCTCCTTCCTCCCTTCCTTCCCTCCTTCCCTCCTCCCTTCCTTCCCTCCTTCCTCCCTTCCTTCCCTCCTTCCTCCCTTCCTTCCTTCCTTCCTCCCTTCCTTCCTTCCTTCCTCCCTTCCTTCCCTCCTTCCTCCCTTCCTTCCCTCCTTCCTTCCTCCCTTCCTTCTCTCCTTCCTCCCTTCCTTCCCTCCTTTACCCTTTCCTCCCTTCCTTCCTTCCTTCCTTCCTCCCTCCCTCCCTCCATCCTTCCGTCTCTCCTTCCCTCCCTCCTTCCTTCCTTCCTTCCCTCCTTCCTTCCATCCCTCCCTCCTTCTTTCCTTCCTCCCTCCCTCCTTCCCTCCCTCCATCCTTCCGTCTCTCCTTCCTTCTTTCCTTCCTTCCTTCCTCCGTCTCTCCTTCCCTCCTCTCCTCTTTCTTTTTCCGTCAATTACTCCATCCTTCCTTTTCCTCTTCCAGTTTTACTTTCGTTTCTCCTTATCTCACTCCCCGTCTATATTCTCCACCTCTTCTTCCTCCATGTTCTTTAACTTTTATTTTTTATTGCAATTCCCTTTTCCTTCCCCTTTCGCACGCGACTTTCCCTTCCCTCAATTCCCCTCTCCCTGTGGAGATTTCTTCCCCTCTTTTTCCTCCCCCCCGTTATTTGTATACCCTCACACAGTGACATTTATCCTATTCTCTCTTTTATTCCTGTTGTCTTCCCTATTACCCTCTTTGGTTCACTTCCCCTTTCCCTATTCCCCTCGTCGCTTCCTTTTGTCCTTCCCCTTTAGCCCGTTCCTATTCCGTTTTCTTTTCCACTTTACCCTTTCCTATTCCTTTCCCCCCCCCATTTCGTTCTCGTTATTCCCCTCTTTCTCTCCCTCTTTCTCTCCCCTCTTTTTACCGTTCTGTTTTTATTCTCTTCCTCCCGCTTCTGCTGTTCTTTCTGTTCCATTGCTTTTGATTCCACCTTTGTCCTTCGCCCTCTTCCTTGTGTCCCTGCTTCTTTCCTGTGTTCCTTGATTTTAACCTGTTTCTTGTCTTTAGTCTTCTGTTTACCTGTACATATATGTTACCTGACCTGACCTGACCTAGCCTGACCTAATCTAACTTGACCTAATCTAAACTGACTTAATCTAACCTAACCTAACCTAACCTGATCTGACCTAATCTAACCTAACCCAACTTAACCCAACCTGACCTGACCTAACCTAACCTAATCTAACCTGACCTGACCTGACCTAACCTGACCTAATCTGACCTAACCTAACCTAACCTAACCTAACTTAACCTAACCCAACCTTCTCCTTTACCCAAAACTTACCCTTACAGCAAACCCTAGCAATAAATCTACCCTTATCGTTACCCTAACCCTAACCTTACCTCAACCCACACAAACCCAGGACGTCACCTCCATCCACATCTTTATTCGGTCCCCCAACCTACGCTTTTTATGAGCCTAGTCATGCTAGAACATTTTAACTTCCACAAAATTCATCACCCACGGTGACCTTGCTTTTTCCACTCTTCTCGTCATGACGTGGGTATATTGGCTGATGCAGAGCCTAAAGGGAAGGGGAAGGTGGCTTGCTTGGATGACGGTGGTAATGTCTTTGAAAATATGATACGCGATTTGCATACCAGAAGGTGAGGCCAAGAGGTGATGAATATTTAAGCCCAAGATCTTCAGGCCCTTCCATGCATATGAATATTCGCCCTCGCGTAATAAGAGCTTTGTTTGGGTAAAAATTTCTCAAG
>NC_134789.1:58012531-58020031 GCF_046742065.1 Oratosquilla oratoria
GAAGAGGGAGAGAAAAGAAGGAGGAAGAGGAGGAGAGAAACGAGGAGGAAGGGGAGGAGAGAAACGAGAACGAAAAAGGAAACTATCAGAGCAACGGACATGTATACATAAGAAGATTTGAAGATGTATCAACCTTGGATACTTGGCCTCTGAATATATGGTTATAGCTGGACCACAATCATAAAACTTGCAATATTTTTGACAAAAAGTCATAATAATTGGAACACGTTTCAATACGTTACGGAGAAACATAACGCTCAGTTGAAAAATGATCATTTGTGGATCGACATTGTAAACGCGCGCGTACACACACACACACACACACACACACACACACACACACACACACACACACACACACACACACACACACACACACACACACACACACACACACACACACACACACACACACACACACACACACACAAGCATTACCCACAGATCGGTCATACGAGCTCTGAGCTCTCTTCCGGGTGGGAAATAGCTGTCGATCACGAGTCCAACACGTGATCCAAAGACTAAGGTAAATTCAAGGTGAATGTCACACACACACACACACACACACACACACACACACACACACACACACACACACACACACACACACACACACACACACACACACACACACAAGGTAGGATGGCTTATTCTTTATCAATTTTCCTATTTATTTATTTATTCTATATCTTTATATTTTTCATATTTATCCTATGTTGGTTTTATATTTGCTTTATACTTATTTTGTACTTCTTATACCTATTCATTTTAGAATTGTTTGAGATATTATTTGGAACCTGGCATATATTATGCGATGGGAAGGATACTATAGATGGAACACAGTTGAATCCATTCATGACAGAAGTAAGTCTCCATTAGCCAAGATACGAACTCGGTTTTCAAGCCAAGGACCAAGGACGCTAACCACGGAACCACTACACTTCTGGTCTCGACTGAGGTGGAGGATTGGGGGGAGTGGGGTCGGGAGTATAGGGTGGTAAGTGAATAACAAGTTTAAAATGGGGGACTTCGTGTGAATGATTAATGAGGTGTTGTCGGGCCGAAAAGTGGGTTTTATTCGCGAAAAATGGGGTTCGCGAAACGCGAAGTTAAGGTGGTCGAGCGACGAAGGAGGATGGGGGAGAGGAACAAGGAGCTGAATCGGAGAATAGAATTTGCAGAAGCTGAAGTCAAATGGTCGTGGCATTGGTTACGGAAGGAATGTTAGTACATCTTTATTGGGGTCAGGTTCCCCTCAGCTGAATAAAATCTTCAAAAGTCAAAAAACTGATCATAAAATGCAAAATGGTTTCGAGTTGATCAAAGTACACTCATTCCAGCTTTACAATAACCCTTCTTCACACTAGGCAACTAGTGACCGTCACAAGTGGCGGTCACTAGTTGCCTAGTGTGAAAGTCTCGGGCAACTGCAAGCAACCACTGACTGTCACCGAGTTGTGGAATCCTTTCTCATCATCTCATTAGTCGAAAGAATAGCATCAATGGAGGAGGTGCTTCTGTTGGCTTTGCTGGTCAAGAAAAAGAGACGGTCGGTGACGGCAACTGCCAGTGACGGTCACTTGTTACCGGAGCGAGTAAGAGCCATAGCCTGTTGCGCAACCGGGCACCCGCAGTGACGTAGTGTGAAAGGCTCAATTTAAAATAATGGTAGGCAACTAGTGACCGTCACTAGTGACGGTCACTGGTTGCCTAGTGTGAAAGGGGCAAGTGTATCCGTTTTGAAAAAGTAATTGCCTAAGCAGTTGCTGCTGCTAAGTTAATTAAAAGAACTCAGTTTCATAAGAATTGTATAAAGTTCTCAAAGGAGTTACAAAGGATTGCAAAGGTTACAAAGGAGGAGCATGCAGACAGGAGACCTTTTGGTCCATAACTAGGTTGGGTGCAAAAAATGAAAAATGAAAAATAAACAAATAAATAAATAAAATAAGTAAATAGATAGGTAAAGTTAAATAATAAACAAATAGGCAAATAGTAAATAATAGTAAATTGATAGATACATGATAATAAATGATAATCAAAGAAAAAAATAGCAAACAAGCAGACAAACCATAGTACAGTTATTAAACGTAATGGTGATGATACTAACGGAGATAATGCTATCGGTTGGATTAAGCTGTGAAAAGCAAGGACTACAGATTTTAATTGAGTTGTTGAAGTGGTATATACAAGGGTTGCGGTAAACGTTGTGGTATACTAAAGAAAAGTGAGAGGTAGGGAAAGTGAGAGGAAGGAAGGAAGGAAAGGAGGCGGAGGACAAATCAGAGGGAGAGGGAATGTGGCATTTATAGGAGTGCAAGTAAGGGAATTTGAGTGAAACATACGTAGAGCCCAAAGTTTAGAGACGCGTGCAGTGGCCTTATCTGTTGACATACGACACCACAAAAGTTATTTTCCCCAGAACTTCGAGAAGGACGATTTTTATGATTGTAAGCACATAGTAACAAACGCGTCATCGATGAGTAGATAGAGCTGGTACAAAGTTATTACTGACCTTAAGGCTCTTGCAATACGTTCGTAATAGGAAAAGCGCAGTCAATAAAGCTTTGTTAGAATAAGGAAAAGGTCGGGCAAAACGCGGAAAAGGAATCTGGGGGGGGGGGAAATGCAGCCAAAGCAAAGAGTAAACAAAATGAGCCAAGGTCTTGTAAAGACAAACAAAATGTGAAGGGTAAAATGGAGCTTACGAAAATGAAAACTCGGTAAGGCAAGCTAAGATCGGCAAGCGTAAGGTCAGCGAGCGTAAGGTCGACGAGCTTAAGGTCGACGAGCTTAAGGTCGACGAGCGTAAGGACAGCGAGCTTAAGGTCGACGAGCGTAAGGTCTGCGAGCGTAAGGTCCACGAGCGTAAGGTCAGCGAGCGTAAGGTCAGCGAGCGTAAGGTCAGCGAGCGTAAGGTCGACGAGCGTAAAGTCAGCGAGCGTAAGATCGATGAGCTTAAGGTCGACGAGCTTAAGATCGATGAGCTTAAGGTCGACAAGCTTAAGATCGACGAGCTTAAGATCGACGAGCGTAAGGTCTGCGAGCGTAAGGTCTGCGAGCGTAAGGTCGACGAGCGTAAGGTCGACGAGCGTAAGGTCGGTGAGCTTAAGGTCGACAAGCTTAAGATCGACGAGCGTAAGGTCTGCGAGCGTAAGGTCTGCGAGCGTAAGGTCGACGAGCGTAAGGTCGACGAGCGTAAGGTCGACGAGCGTAAGGTCTGCGAGAGTCAGGTCGGCCATCGTCAGGTCAGCCAGCGTCAGGTCGTTGAACTCGAGGCAGGCGAACTGGAAGCAAACGGATGCAAAGGGAATGAACGAAGCAAGGCGGATGGAAGCTAACGTGAACTAAACGAGGCTACAGGAGGCGAGATGAAGCCGTACCCAACTAAACGTGGGCCTGATGAGAGCAGACGAAAACAATGGAAGGGCTTGGTGGCAGAAGTTGGGGCAAGATGCCTCTGCAAAGAAGGCTCAGAGAAGATGCGGGGTTGAAAGGGGAGAAGGCTGAAAGAGCAGATTGTGGATGCGGAAAGAAAAATTGAGTGAAGGAAGCGATTTTATCGAAGCTCAGGGAAAGGAGATGGAGGTGGAAGAGGAAGAGGCAGAGGACAAAGAGGAAGAAGGTAAGAAGAAGAGGAAAAGGAGAAGGAAGAAGAGGTGGAGGGGAAATAGAAGAAGGAGAGGAAAGGAAGAAGAGTAAGTGGAGGTAGAGCAATTGGAGATGGAAATGGAAATAAAAGTGAATTTAGAAATGGAAGTAGAAGTGGAGGAAGTTGAGTAGATGGAGGAAATAGAGGTGGAAGTATTAGTGTAAGAATTTAAAAAGAGCACCAGATAAGAGTAGTTGTTAAGGAAGAAGAGAGGTGGGAAGGGAAGAGGAAGGAGTAAGTTGTGAGAGGAGAGGGAGAAGAGGCAGGAGAGAAGTCAATAGGAGTTTCCTTAAATGAATAGGCCGAAAGCAAATCTGAAAATATTTACGAAAGGTAAACTCACTGACAAACACACGCATTCAAAGGTTTGGCTGCTTGTGCAAGCACGCGATTGCACGCACATGCACGTACACACACACACACAACGCACACACACGCACACACACACACACGCACACACACACACACACACACACACACACACACACACACACACACACACACACACACACACACACACACACACACACACACACACACACACACACACACACACACACACAGAATTATGAAAGGAAAAGAATGCCTTGATAGAGAGGACTTATTAAAGTGGGACAGAGGAAAAACAAGAGGACATCCAATGAAACTCAAGAAGGATAATTGCAGAAGAGACCCGAAAAAGAACAGTTTCCCACACAGAGTGATAGATATATGGAATAAATTGGATGAAGAAATAGTGTGTGCAAACACAATACAAGAATTTAAGAACAAACTTGATCTTGGGAGATACAAAAACGGGTCACCACGAGCATAGCCCCCCTTCCCGTATAATACACACACACACACACACACACACACACACACACACACACACACACACACACACACACACACACACACACACACACACACACACACACACACACACACACACACAGGCGCGCGCGCGCACATAAGTATATGTACACAAGTGATATGATTAGGGTCACAGAATACGGAGTGAAAACTCTGTTTCACGACGTTGCGTAACAACAAAGTGGATGAGGTAGCTGGTGAAGAGACGCCATCGTCGTTGGCGGCGACGAAGGCGAAGAGGAATGTAATAACATTAGGCGGGACGATCGAGTAGTCTGGATCAAAGCCCCAGACCAGCAGGATATGAAGGCCAGCCCATCCAGGCAGAAGAGGAGACGAGAGTAGAGAAGGGAGAAGAGGAGGAGGAGGTACTTGACGTGGGGTTCAGTATGTGGGTGGTCGAATGAGGTGAGGTGAGGTGGGATGGGATGTAGTGGTAGGGATGTCTCCACAAAAAAAGGGGTTTAGAAGACATACAACGCTCTGGAGACTGGTGTTGCTCCTTTGCGGACAATAATTGATTGTACATTGTAGATAATGTAAGACTGGAACCGTGTAGATCAACGTGTTTGATACTCGGTATTAAGAACCATATTTTCATATTTAGTGGATAGTTAGAATATTTATTCGTGACTTGTGAACCTTCATTAGGCATAGTGATATATTGGCTGGATGTGTGTCATTTTGACAAATGGAAATAAGCTTCACCGCAAGGACTCGAACCTTTGCCTTAGCGAGTGCTTATTATGAAGCAAAGACGATATCCTTGAGCCACCCAGGCCGTACAGAAGGAACAACCTGATTTACGACCCGGTGCTTTCCCCACCGGTGGAGCTTATTTCTATTTGTCAAAATGACACAAAGCTTGTCGGATGGCACGCCATATTAAAGACTCGGTGAAATTAGAATAGAGACTGAGCTGGCCTAGTACCGTCGGGGAACCACTATGTCGTAAATCAGGTCGTTCCTTTTGTATGGTCTGGCTGGCTCAAGGCTATCGTCTTTGCTTCATAATAAGTAATCGCTAAGACAAAGGTTCGAGTCCTTGTGGTGGAGATTGAATACAGCTAGATCCCATTTCGCCCACAACTTTGAGTTAGTCATGTTTGGTAATAGGTAGCGCCTTGATTACAGCATTCTCATCATGTTGCAAACATGTCTTATAATTAGGACATCAGAGAACTTTCGACGAACTGAAGAATGCATTTGTCCTTAACATTTGTGGAGTGAAATGCAAATGTCCCTGAATTTTCTACATTCAAAACAGTGATTGTGACTATAATGCATACACAAGCAAGCGGATATAAGTTTCCATGTGCGAGCGAAAGTTGTTTACCCACTTGGAAGAAACACTTTGAGTAAGACAATATGGGCTGGAAAAATAATTGGAAATTTCAAGAAGAAAATTCCAAAGAAGAGGGGCCTTCGGTGGTTAAAATTTTATAAAAGCTTAGGGGAAGGAAACTGGAGGAGGATGGTATGGGTGAGTATGGACGAATGTGGGTCAGGGTGTAATTTCTGGAGGAATTTGTCGTCAAAATATGAGGAAAATGTCGCTATGACTCGGATGACGTGGGTTAGGTGTGTTAGTCTCCCGCTCTGTCAGTTTGGGTAGTACATTAAGGCAGGCGCGCGCGCACACACACACACACACACACACACACACACACACACACACACACACACACACACACACACACACACACACACACACACACACACACACACACACACACACACATGTCTGTGTGTGTGTGTGTGTGTGTGTGTGTGTGTGTGTGTGTGTGTGTGTGTGTGTGTGTGTGTGTGTGTGTGTGTGTGTGCGCGCTTTGGTAGAGTCTCCGACTGTCACTACGGCACGGCGGTCCGGGTTCGAATCCTCCCCAGGGCTGAAATAATTTCAGTATCGCTGCGCTTCGAGTCGTTACTCCAACTCTCGTGGGCGGGGAGCTGGGTGTGTGTGTGCGTGTAAGGTCACAGCATTACCCATAGATCGGTCATACGAGCTCTGAGCTCTCTTCCGGGAGGGAAATAGCCGTCGATCACGAGTTCAACAAGTGGTCTAAAGACCATGGTGAAAGACCATGGTGAATACACACACACACACACAGACACACACACACACACACACACACACACACACACACACACACACACACACACACACACACACACACACACACACACACACACACACACACACACACACACACACACACACACACACACACACACACACACACACACACACACACACACACACACTAAAGTGGGATAGAATAAAAACAAGAGGACATGAAAAAAAATGAAAAGGATAGTTACAGAAGAGATCTGAAAAAGAGTAGCTTCTCACATAGTGGTAGATATCTGGAACAATTTGAATGTGGAAACAGTGAATGCTAAAACTATACAAGAAATCAAGATCAATCTGGATGCTGAAAGATACAAAAGCGGGTCACTACAAGCATAGCTCTCTTCCCTTAAAATATAACTAGGTAAATGAATAGACACACACACACACACACACACACACACACACACACACACACACACACACACACACACACACACACACACACACACATATATATATATATATATATATATACACACACACACACACACACATAAACACACACACACACACACACACACACACACACACACACACACACACACACACACACACACACACACACACACACACACACACACACACACATACTACGAGACACTTCTGTCAAAGAGGCTGACGAATCCCACGGGAGGAGGACAAATGATGCAACTGCTTTTGCGAAAGAAGAGGAGTCATTTTTTTCTTCTTCTTTTTTTTTCGAAAATTAGGAAATATGCTTGAGGGACGAGGAATCGCAGCGAAGTGAAACGACGTACAAGAACGAGGTGAGGATTTGAAGAAGGTGGAGGAAGAGCGGGAGACTAACTGTGGTATTCTTAGAAAAAATCTTTCCGTATATAAATCTTATATAAATCCTTGG
>NC_134789.1:58030031-58047531 GCF_046742065.1 Oratosquilla oratoria
GTGCGTGCATGCATGCGCGTAAGTGTGTAAGTGCCTGAACGTGTGACTCTACTCCTCGATGTATTTCTGCGCGCGTGTGTCAAGATGCCCGCTTGCGTGTTAGGTGGTTGCGGGTGTCAAGAAGAAGAAGAACGCGAAGAAGGACGCGAAGAAGAAGAAGAAGTATGCGAAGAAGAACGCGAAGAAGAAGAACGCGAAGAAGAAGAACGCGAAGAAGAAGAAGAACGCGAAGAAGAAGAAGGACGCGAAGAAGAAGAAGAACGCGAAGAAGAAGAACGTGAAGAAGAAGGACGCGAAGAAGAAGGATGCGAAGAAGAAAAAGGACGCGAAGAAGAAAAAGGACGCGAAGAAGAAGAACGCGAAGAAGAAGAACGGGAAGAAGAAGAAGAAGAAGAACGCAAAGAAGAAGAAGAACGCAAAGAAGAAGAAGAACGCAAAGAAGAAGAAGAGCGCGAAGAAGAAGAAGAAAAACGCGAAGAAGAAGAAGAAGAAGAACGCGAAGAAGAAGAAGAAGAAGAACGCGAAGAAGAAGAAGAAAACCCAAACCAAAGCGAGATGGGCAGAGTTGATTATCAGGAAGGGGTGTGGGGATGAAGGAAGGCAGAGATGAAAAGGCGGGAACGGGTAGCCTATTGAAGGACACATGAAAAATTGAGGGATTAATCTGTCACCCTTCGTCGACACTGCTTTCAGGCTGAAGTCCCTCCAGCAGCTGAAATAGAGAGGATGGACGAAGAGAGAGAGAGAGAGGTGGGGGAGAGGGAGGAAGAGAGAGAGAGGGAGGAAGAGAGAGAGAGGGAGGAAGAGAGAGAGAGGGAGGAAGAGAGAGAGAGGAAGGAAGAGAGAGAGAGGAAGGAAGAGAGAGAGAGGAAGGAAGAGAGGAAGGAAGAGAGAAGAAGAGAGAGGAAGGGAGGAAGAGAGAGGGAGGGAGGAAGAGAGAGGGAGGAAGAGAGAGGGCGGGAGGAAGAGAGAAGGCGGGAGGAAGAGAGAGGGAGGGAGGAAGAGAGAGGGAGGGAGGAAGAGGGAGGGAGGGAGGAAGAGAGAGGGAGGGAGGAAGAGAGAGGGAGGGAGGAAGAGAGAGGGAGGGAGGAAGAGAGAGGGAGGGAGGAAGAGAGAGGGAGGGAGGAAGAGAGAGGGAGGGAGGAAGAGAGAGGGAGGGAGGAAGAGAGAGAGAGGGATAAATAGAGAGAGGGAGGAACACAAAGGAGCACAAAGGAAAAACAAACAGTAGCAGGCCTACTGGCCCTAACGAGGCTGTTTGTGTTTACTATACTAAGCTACAGTGAAGAAAACAGGGCAACTAAACAATAGAAGATGAACTAACACTACTGCTACCACTATCATATCCAATTACCATTAAATGCCGGGCTGTCAGATCTTTTATCGCAAAGGATAATACTTTATTTGCGGATTAGAGTCCAAATATCTAAGTATTTTTTAAATGTTATTGTGTTACTTTCAACGACAGTGGAACGTAACGAATTCCACGCATTAACAACCTGGTTAAAGAAGAAGTGCTTACTTTCATTTAAAGAAAATCTTTTACCAATTACTTTAAAATCGTTACATCTTCTAGAATTTGATTGGTCTAATGAGAAGTAATCTTCGACATTGATGTTGTCAAAGCCTTTGAGCATTTTAAAAACCTCGATTAAATCTCCTTGCATTCTTCTTTTTGAAAGTGAGAATAAAAAGGGAGAGAGGGAGGGAGGAGGAGAAAGAGGGAGGAGGAGAAAGAGGGAGGAGGAAAGAGAGGAAGGAGGAGAGAGAGGGAGGAGGAAAGAGAAGAAGGAGGAGAGAGAGGGAGGAGGAAAGAGAGGAAGGAGGAGAAGGAGGGAGGAGGAGAGAGAGGGAGGAGGAGAGAGAGGGAGGAGGAAAGAGAGGGAGGAGGAGAAGGAGGGAGGAGGAGAGAGAGGGAGGAGGAGAGAGAGGGAGGAGGAAAGAGAGGGAGGAGGAGAAGGAGGGAGGAGGAGAAGGAGGGAGGAGGAGAAGGAGGGAGGAGGAGAAGGAGGGAGGAGGAGAAGGAGGGAGGAGGAGAAGGAGGGAGGAGGAGAAGGAGGGAGGAGGAGAAGGAGGGAGGAGGAGAGAGAGGGAGGAGGAGAGAGAGGGAGGAGGAGAGAGAGGGAGGAGGAGAGAGAGGGAGGAGGAGAGAGAGGGAGGAGGAGAGAGAGGGAGGAGGAGAGAGAGGGAGGAGGAGAGAGAGGGAGGAGGAGAGAGTGGGAGGAGGTGTGTGTGGGTGGAGGAGAGAGTGGGTGGAGGAGAGAGAGGGAGGAGGAGAGAGAGGGAGGAGGAGAGAGAGGGAGGAGGAGAGAGAGGGAGGAGGAGAGAGAGGGAGGAGGAGAGAGAGGGAGGAGGAGAGAGAGGGAGGAGGAGAGAGAGGGAGGAGGAGAGAGAGGGAGGAGGAGAGAGAGAGAGAGAGAGAGAGAGAGAGAGAGAGAGAGAGAGAGAGAGAGGGAGGAGGAGAGAGAGGGAGGAGGAGAGAGAGGGAGGAGGAAGGAGGAGAGAGAGGGAGGAGGAGGAGAGGGAGGGGAGGGAGAAGAGGGAGGAGGAGAGAGAGGGAGAAGGAGAGAGAGAGGAGGAGGAAGAGGGAGAGAAAGAGAGAGAGAGAGGGAGGAGGAGAGAGAGAGAGGGAGGAGGAGAGAGAGGGAGGAGGAGAGAGAGGGAGGAGGAGAGAGAGGGGGGAGGAAGAGAGAGAGAGGAAGAGAGAGGGAAATAGGAAGAGGAAGAACTGAGGTAGAGAGGGAGGGAACTAGGACAGAGTAAAGGAAGGGAGATAGGAAGTATTGATGAAGGGAGGGAGTGAGACAGGGAGCTAGGAAGGAGTGAAGGAAGGCGGGAGGGAGATAGGAAGGAGTTGGGGAAGGAGGGAGCTAAGTAGGAAGTAGGACTTGGGCAGAAGTGAGAAGGGATTATTGAATTTTACAGAATTGTGTGCGCGCAGGCTGACGCTAGCGCACACACTCGACTCGGTGGCACAGTTGGTAGAGCGCAGGACTGGGTAGTACGATAGTGCTCGCAGTACCCAGTTCGAATCCTGCCCAGGGCCGAAATTATTTCGGTATCGCTGTGCTTCGGGTCGTTACTCTGACCCTCGTGGGCGGGGAGTTGGGTGTGTGTGTGTGTGTGTGTGAAAGGTCATAGCATTACCCATAGATCGGTCATACGAGCTCTGAGCTCTCTTCCGGGAGGGAAATAGCTGTCGATCACGAGTCCAACACGTGATCCAAAGACCAAGGTGAATACCAAGGTGAATACACACACACACACACACACACACACACACACACACACACACACACACACACACACACACACACACACACACACACACACACACACGACTCGTGGCGCAGTGGGAGAGTTCATGGCTGCCACTACGGAGGCCCGGGTTCGAATCTCCCCCCAGGGCTGAAATAAATTCAGTATCGCTACGCTGCGGGTTGTTACTTCAACTCTCGTGGGCGGGGAGTTGGGTGTGTGTGTGCGTGTAAGGTCACAGCATTACCCATAGATCGGTCATATACGAGCTCTGAGCTCTCTTCCGAGAGGGATATAGTTGTCGATCAGGAGTCCAACACGTGATCCAAAGACCATGGTGAAAAACACACACACACACACACACACACACACACACACACACACACACACACACACACACACACACACACACACACACACACACACACACACACACACACACACACACACACACACACACACACACACACACACACACACACACACGCACACACACACGAAAACGTCCCTGGTGTCCCATTCCTTTCTTCTTGCGTTTCCCTTCCGTCCTTCTTGATCCAGTTCCTGTGTTCCTGTCGTGGTTCTGCCGTTCCTGTCTCCGTTCCGCCATTGCCGTGCAGACCCTGATTCAGGGCTCTATTTCCGGAATTTCATTACCGGGGACCCTCTCCACGTCCTCTGTCATGACCTGTAAGTACCTCCTGCCTAGCATGGATCTCTGCTTACCTGTCTCCTGCCTCTCATCGCGTCTTCAGGTCCCCAATCTTCTTGTCCAGTTGCGGGTACCTCGTATTACCTCATACGAGGTAATTATAGACTTCCTGCCACTCAACATGGCTCTTATCTCGTATCCGATTATTTCTTCTCAATATTTTTGTCGTGGATATTTTTTATCACCTGACAAAAAATGCCTGGAGCTGTTAATATACACGAATGAACTCGTTAAACGAATTGAGAGTGGCATATTTTTTCAATCTTTTTACTTTTACTTGTTTTAATTTGTTTCTATTTCTACCAGTACTTTCTTTAGTATGTTACATACACCTTTCCAAACACGAGTTCCTCGATAAAGCTCATTCTGTTTCGTATCTTCTTATTTTTTTTGGAGAATAAATGTCATCTTAGTGAATCATGTACGTGATCCACGGTGATCCTCCTCCTCCTCCTCCCTTCCCCTCCTCCTCCTCCTCCTCCCTTCCCCTCCCCCTCCCTTCCCCGACCCACTCCCCTCCTCCCCTCCGCGACCCACTCCCCTCCTCCCCTCCGCGACCCACTCCCCTCCTCCCCTCCGCGACCCTCTCCCCTCCTCCCCTCCCCTCCCCGTCCTCCTCCCCTCCCCGTCCTCCTCCCCTCCCCGTCCTCCTCCCCTCCCCGTCCTCCTCCCCTCCCCGTCCTCCTCCCCTCCCCATCCTCCTCTCTTCCTCACCTTCTCCCCCTCCCCAGCTCCTCCCCCTCTCCCTCCCCTTCCCCCTGAACACCTCCTCCCCGTCTTCCTCCCCCTCAACAGATCTTCCCCCTCCCCCTCCGCTTTCCCACTTCCCTCCACCTCCTCCTCCCCCTCTCCCTCTCCCACCTCTTCCTCCCCTTCCTACTTCCCCCTCTCCTCCCCTTCCTATTTCCCCCTCTCCTCCTATTCCTCCTCCTCCTCCTCCTCTTCCTCTTCCTCCCTACTTATCCTGTTTCCACACCTCTTCTTTCTCTTCATTTCTCTTCGTCCTCTTCCTCATCAGTTTCCTATACCTAAACCTCCCTCTGTTTCCCTAATCATTTTTTCCTCCTTCTCTTCTTCCTCCTCCTCTCACCTTCTCTTCCTCCCCTACTTATCCTGTTTCCTTTCCTCGTCTTTATCTTCATTTCTCTTCGTAGTCTTCCTCATCAGTTTCCTCCGCCTAAACCTCCCTCTATCCCTCTTCCCCATCCTTTTCTCCTCCACCTCCTACTCCTCCTCCTCCTCCTCCTCCTACTCCTCCTCCTACTCCTCCTCCTCCTCCTCCTCCTCCTCCTCCAGTTCCTCATTACCATCAACATCATCATCTGCATGTTTGTCAGCTTATATCGAGTGTGCCTTTCCGAGACATTGTTTCGGCACAAAGGATAATTGTTTCGACTGATTGCGAAGGTAAGTTTTATTGTTTAAAAGAATAAAAATAAAAAATAAAATAAAATTCTCCGCACACAACGTATTGTTGTTGTTCCCTACAACGACACCAATATGAAATGTTTGCACAATCGCGTTCACACACATTCAGGTGTGTGTGTGTGTGTGTGTGTGTGTGTGTATGCGTGCATGTGTACTATATGTGTATGATTCACCACCACCATGGTCTTGGATCACGTGTTGGACTCGTGATCGACAGCTATTTCCCTCCCAGAAGAGAGCTCATATATGACCGATCTATGGGTAATGCTGTGACCTTACACGCACACACACACCCAACTCCCCGCCCACGAGAGTTGGAGTAACAACTCGCAGTGCAGCGATACTGAAATTATTTCAACCCAGGGGGGGATTTGAACCCGGACCGCCGTAGTGGCAACTGCACCACGAGTCGTTTGTGTGTGTGTGTGTGTGTGTGTGTGTGTGTGTGTGTGTGTGTGTGTGTGTGTGTGTGTGTGTGTGTGTGTGTGTGTGTGTGTGTGTGCGTGCGTGCACGTGCATGTGCATGTGCGTGTGTGCTCGTACGCGTGTAGCGCGTTCTTAATAATTACATGAGTTTGTATACTTGATGGGTATCGAACCCATGACTAAGGAAATGCGACACCAGAACTCTTCTACCAGAGCACCGTAAGACGAGACCATTCGGAAAATACCATCTAATCCTCTTCGTTCAATTTTCATCATCATCATCATCATCATCATCATCATCATCATCATCATCATCATCATCATCATCATCATCATCATCATCATCATCATCATCATCATCATCATCATCATCATCATCATCATCATCATCATCATCATCATCATCATCATTTTTATATCTTTTTATCATTTTTATATCTTTTTATCATTTTTATATCTTTTTATCATCATTTTTATATCTTTTCATCATCATTTTTATATCTTTTCATCATCATTTTTATATCTTTTCATCATCATTTTTATATCTTTTCATCATCATTTTTATATCTTTTTATCATCATTTTTATATCTTTTTATCATCATTTTTATATCTTTTTATCATCATTTTTATATCTTTTTATCATCATTTTTATATCTTTTTATCATCATTTTTATATCTTTTTATCATCATTTTTATATCTTTTTATCATCATTTTTATATCTTTTTATCATCATTTCCTGGTGTCTTTGAACGTATATAGACTTTTTCCGACAATTCTTCGCCTTTTTAACACCTCTATCTACCCCTTTTTCTTATCCTCATCCTCATCCTCTTCCTCTTCGTCTTCGTCATTCTTTGTCTTGTTCTTCCTTTTCTTCTTTATCCTCTCCCTCCATTTCTTCCTCCTTTTCGGACTTTTGATTTTTGTATACCTCCTTCCCTCCCCCCCCACCTCAGCTCTTCTCCCACTTTCTCTAATTCTTCCTCTTTTTTATCCTTTTCCTCCTTATCTTCCTCCTCCTGTTCGGACTTTTGATTTTTGTATACCTTTTTCCTCCACCTCGCCTCTTCTTCCACTTTGACCTTTCCCATCTTCATAATCTCTTTGGATGAGCACTATATCCTCACTCATCACTATATTTTCCATTACAGTGCACAATATCAATTGAAACCATTTCTCCCTTTTTCCATTTTCATCATAGTCTCTTTGGATGAGCACTATATCCTCACTCATCACTATATTTTCCATTACAGTGCACAGTATCAATAAAAACCATTTCTCCCTTTTTCCATTTTCATCATAGTCTCTTTGGATGAGCACTATATCCTCACTCATCACTATATTTTCTATTACAGTGCACAATATCAATAAAAATCCTTTCTCCCTTTTTCCATTTTCATCATAGTCTCTTTGGATGAGCACTATATCCTCACTCGTCACTATATTTTCTATTACAGTGCACAATATCAATTAAAAAAAATTCTCCCTTTTTCCATTTTCATCATAGTCTCTCTGGATGAGCACTATATCCTCACTCATCACTATATTTTCCATTACAGTGCACAATATCAATTAAAACCATTTCTCCCTTTTTCCATTTTCATCATAGTCTCTTTGGATGAGCACTATATCCTCACTCATCACTATATTTTCTATTACAGTGCACAATATCAATTAAAACCATTTCTCCCTTTTTCCATTTTCATCATAGTCTCTTTGGATGAGCACTATATCCTCACTCATCACTATATTTTCCATTACAGTGCACAATATCAATTAAAACCATTTCTCCCTTTTTCCCGCAGGTATGTGCAGACTCCAGCAAGGTTCCTTGTGACGATCCCCAAAAGGTGAAATCGTAAGTAGCACTTGAGCGAGACTGAAACGGGTGATCGAGAAAAGGGAGGAGGAGGAGGAGGAGGAGGAGGAATAGGAATAGGAATAGGACTAGAAAGGAAAGGAAAGACGAGTTGAATAGGTAGGGAAGTAGGAGGAGGAGGAGGAATAGGAGGAGGAGGAGGAATAGGAATAGGAATAGGACTAGAAAGGAAAGGAAAGACGAGTTGAAGAGGTAGGGAAGTAGGAGTAGAAGTAGGATGAATAGTAGAAAGAGGAAAAGTAAAAGTAGGAGTACAAGGATTAGTAGAAACCTAAGGAGAAGAAGAAGGAAGGGGAGGATGTGAAGGAAGAAGAAGAGGTGGTGGTGGAAGAAGAAGAGGAAGAATGGGGGAGAAATAGAGGATGATGATGAGGGAGGAGGACACGTGAAGAACCAAAGGGGAATGTTAATAATACTATATAATGGTAGATTGGAGAAGGAGAAACGGTAGAACGGGGGGAGAGAGGAAGAGTAAGAAGAAAAGCACAAACAAGATCGAGGAAGATTTCCTCGAAAGAATAAATAAGGAAGAAAAGATCGAGAGTGGAAACAGGACGAGAAGGAACACCGTGGAGTTTTGAGACGACGACAAGAATAGATTTTGGAAAATTGGAGATGAACAGTTCGAGTGAAATTCTTCTTCCCTTGGGAGGGGCTTCTGGACTGACCCACCATGACCTCAAATGCCGACTTCCTGGTGACCTGACAGCACCCACAGGCTGATAGATTGGCTCAGAGAATGGTTGAATGACGTGAACGGATTGACTGAGTTGACTGGTGGATGGGTGTCTCCTGCGGCCGATTTTCGTCTTCCTCTTTGTCTACTCCTTCTCTTCTTCATCCTCCATCTACCCCTACTCCACTTTTCAATATTCTATCTTCCCTTCATAGTCATTATCCTCCTTTTCCTAATATTCCTCCTTTCTCTACTCCTCATCCATTCCTTACTACGATTCCTACTCCTTTTTTAGGTTCCACCACCACCACCACCATCACCATCACCATCACCACCACCTCTCACTCCTGCTGCTACTCCTACTTTCTCTTACTCCTACTGCTACTCCTACTTTCTCCAACTCCTGCTGCTACTCCTACTTTCTCTTACTCCTACTGCTACTCCTACTTTCTCCAACTCCTGCTGCTACTCTTACGCTCTCCAACTCCTGCTGCTACTCCTATTTTCTCTTACTCCTACTGCTACTCCTACTTTCTCCAACTGCTGCTGCTACTCCTACTCTTACTCCTACTGCTACTCCTACTTTCTCCAACTCCTGCTGCTACTCCTATTTTCTCTTACTCTTACTGTCTCTTACTCATACTGCTACTCCTACTCTTACTCCTGCTGCTACTCCTATTTTCTCTTACTCCTACTGCTACTCCTACTTTCTCCAACTGCTGCTGCTACTCCTACTCTTACTCCTACTCCTACTGCTGCTCCTAATCTTATTCCTACTGCTACTCCTACTCTCTCCAACTCCTGCTGCTACTCCTATTTTCTCTTACTCTTACTGCTACTCCTACTTTTTCTTATTCCTACTGCTACTCCTACTTTCTCTTACTCCTACTGCTACTCCTACTTTCTCTTACTCCTACTGCTACTCCTACTTTCTCTTACTCCTACTGCTACTCCCACTCTCTCCAACTCCTGCTGCTACTCCTATTTTCTCTTACTCTTATTGCTACTCCTACTTTCTCTTACTCCTACTGCTACTCCTACTTTCTCTTACTCCTAATGCTACTCCTACTTTCTCTTACTCCTACTGCTACTGCTACTCCCACTCCCACTCTCTCCAACTCCTGCTGCTACTCCTATTTTCTCTTACTCCTATTGCTACTCCTACTTTCTCTTATTCCTACTGCTACTCCTACTTTCTCTTACTCCTACTGCTACCCCTGCTTTCTCTTACTCCTACTGCTACTCCTACTGTCTCCAACTCCTACTCCTACTACTTTCTCTTACTCCTACTGCTACTCCTACTTTTTCCAACTCCTATTCTTAGTCCTACTCTTAATCTTTCTCCTACAACTACACCTACTTATTGTCATCATCATCGTACTTTGCCTACTCATCGTTATTATCCTACTCCTATTCCTACTCTTCTTCATACTCATCTTTATCCTTCTCATCCTCATCGTAACGACCCATACCTACGTCATCCACATCATCCTCATCCTTTCTCTCCTTGTCTTCATTCTTCTTCTACAGCCTTTCGTTTATTCCTTTTCCTCGTCCTCTCTGGTTCTGGAGTTGCAAATGGATGAACCACTTCTCACCAAAGGGGCATTGCCTAAGACCTTCCCTGTTTGAGGACCTTCAGCAGTGTGTTCTACAAAACTCTTGTTCTAGCTAATTCTGAACGATATAATTCTGATTGGCGTCCCCTTGGCTTGCAGATTGTTGAAATTGTCTTTTATTTGTCAGAACAAAATGTACAACAAGAAAAACAGATTGAGGTGGTCAGTGTCCCCTCCCCTAGCCTCGTCCTTCTTCACTACGTTGAGTGTGATGTGCCAATCTGGTCTCTATATCCTTTGGCCCTAGGGCCGATAGTCTATATAGTGTACCTTTATAGACTCTGATTTTTTTTAATATGACTGTTAGTGTCGTAACGGTGCGGCATCCTTCACCGTTACAGTGTTACAGTTATGATGCCCTTTCATTGTAACGGCAATGGTGTCCCTTTAGGCCCATATCCTTGTTAAGGTAACACAATTCTTGAATACGTTGTAACGAGATTGGCAGTTGCATGCGATTAATAATATTGGACAGTGACCCTTATCGCGCTATAATGTTCACAGTGCATTAATGTATTACCGGTATGTTGGTGATATTGATTATGTTGATGATATTGATTATGTTGGGACGGGTTTAGCATTATTATATTAGGTGAGCAAAGTGGAGTGGCGTAGTGTGTTGTCAGGTATCTTGAGGCTGAATGACGTTAAATACCGTGACGTAAGACAGCAGTCACCACGTCAAGAGTCCTTTTTATTTATTTATTTATTTATTTATTTTTTTTTGAGGGGGTGTAGGAGCGATTGCTTTGTCATATCACATACGGAGAGTTCTGCTTAAACACTGGAAACGAGAGGCACCTCAAAGGTAAATGAAACTGTCTGATATTAGAATAATTAGAGTAATTCAAAATGAGATTATCCAGACAATTATTAACAACGTACCCGAGAAGCATCTGTCTTATGGTCTGGCTCCAGATAAAACTGAAATACTGATCAGAGTCCCTTGGAGCCAAGGAGTTAGAGGGAAGACAATGACACAAGATAAAAGCTCAAAAATAACAAAGGAAAATGAACCTGAGATAAATAGGGAGAAGACGATATAGGTATGATGTTATTTATCTTGACTTTAGCAAAGCGTTCAACAAGGTGCCCCACCAGAGACTACTAAATAAAGTCGAAGGCCATGACACAGGAGGAAAAGGATTTGAATGGATTAGATCTTGGATTAGTGACAGAAAACAGCGGGTCACCGTAAACGGTGTAAAATTCAAATGGACGAATGTTTCTAGTGGAGTTCCCCAGGGCTCAGTTTTGGGTCCCTTATTGTTCATTGTGTATACAAATGACTTTGACAATGGAATTGATAGTGATGGTAGTAAGTGTGCGGACTCCACTAAAATAAGACGCCTAATTAGGTCAGGAGAAGACGCCGAGATTATGCAGGAAGATCTTAACAAATTGTTCATATGGTCGGTGAAATGGCAAATGAACTTGAATATCTCAAGGTGCAGCGTGTTAAACGTAGGTTTACTTAACCACGAAAGCAGATATAATTTTTTTTTTAATTTATCATTATTATATACAGTATTTTTTCGCATCCGACCTAGTTATGGACCAAAAGGTCTCCTGTCGGCATGTTCCGCCTTTGTAATCCTTTGTAGATAACTTTTTTAGAGAAAACTTAGTACGAAAGAAACTTGGAAGTTCTAGTGAGTCCTGACCTTAAATCCAGGAAACAGTACATTAGTGCCAGCGAGATAACAGAGCATTAGGTTTCATTGCCAGGACGGTTACGAATAAAAGTGCAGAGGCAATTATTAAAATCTATATGGCGTTAGTTAGACACATCCTTGACTATGCGGAACAGTTTTCGTCTCCATCCTATTGAAGGGATGGCAATTCACTAGAATCAGTACTGAGGAGAATGACCAAAATGATACATGGGCTCAGAAATTTACATTACGTGGAGAGGCTTAGGCACCTTAACTTACACTCTCTTGAAAGACGCAGAGTGCGGGGTGATCTAATGGAGGTGTTCAAGTGGATCAAAGGCTTTAACAAAGGTGACGCAAACAAGGTCATCGTGTTAAGACAACAGGGCAGGACGCGCAGTAATGGATTTAAATTGAACAAATTTAGATTTAAGAAGGAAATAGGCAAGAATCGGTTAACTAACAGAGCGGTCAACGAGCGCTGAAACTATCGGTTGTTTTAAGAAACGGTTAGACAACTTTATGGATGGGAATGACAGGTGGTAACGTACATGGAACTACCTAGTGTAGGCCTTATGGTCTCATGCAGTCTCCTTCATTCTTAGGTTCGTATGTTCTTATAGGTGAAACGGGTCACAGAAATAAGAGAGTCTTAATAGAGAGTACGAGAGAGAAAGAGAGGAAAGGTAAGACACGCATGACACATGAAAGAGGAAAATGAAAATAAAAAAGTTTTAGAAACGCGTGCAGTCGAGAACAAGAGGAGAAAGAAGAGATTTAAGAATAAAGCTAGAAGTGAATCTGAAATGTAGTGAAAATAGTAATAATAAAATTAAGAAGGAAAAAGGAGAGAATGAGAGCGGGAGAAGGGAGGGACAAGGACTTGAAGGATATTATGCAAGAATTAACGATAAGAGGACGAACATCTTTGAAAATAAAACAAGGGCGTAAAGAAGAGACTTGGTTAACTAAGAGTCTAATGAAAAATTGGAGAGAGGAGGAGGGAGGAAGGGAGTTGAGGTGAGGAAGGAGGAGGTCCTCAGGCTCTTCTGTGTCGAGGACCAGGCGCCGAGGCCGATGCCTGGAGGCAAGGCCGAGCCACAAAAGCGACTCTACGACTCTGGTGGGCGATTGGCAAGATAAACTTGAGTTTCAGTGACGGTCGAATACTGGAGGGGATTGATGGAGGAGGTGGTTGAGCTGGGAAGGGAGGAGAGGGGGATGAGAGAGGAGTGGAGGGCAGTGGAGATGAGGGGAGGCAGTGAAAAAAAAAAGGAAAGGACAGAAGAGGAAGGTATAGTGTTGCGAAGAGAGTGGGAGGAAAGGGAGAGAAGGCGAAGGAAAACAAGACAAGTGGAGAAGAAAAAGCGGGAAAGTTAGGGTGGGAAGAAAAATCTAATGGAATGATAGAGGAAGGAAAGGGTAGCTGGATAGGCGCAGGGAGGGAAGGAAAAAAGGACATAACAGGAGAGAAAAGGACAATAGGGGAGAAAAGGGGACAAAAGGAGATAAAAGAGGACAAGGGAGAGAAAAGAGGACAAGAGAGGAGAAAAGAAGAGAGGAGAGACGAGGTGAAGGATTGAGAGAGGAAGGGAGAGTGGTGGAAGAAGAGGGGCGTGAGATGATAGATAGGGAAGATAGGTAAGGCGAGGGAACGATAGTGGAAGAGTGAGAGGAGGGGGAAGGAAGGAAGAGACGGAAAATATGCGAGAGGGAAAGGTAATAAAGAGAAAGTGGAGAGGAGAGATGGAATTCCGAAACGAGGGGAGCTGAATGAGAAGAGAGGGGAGGGGGGAGGGGAGGGGGGAGGGGAGGGAAGGGAGGGGAGATGATTAGATGAAGAGAGATAAGTGTTCAGGATTGGAAGAGGAGGTAGATTAAATCGATAAGTTTCAGGAACAGGAGGTGGGAAGGTTGTGGCATTAGATGTGGTACTGAAGTTGCAACAGTATGAAGTAAAGGAAAGACAGCAAAAATGAATAAGTAAATAAATGAAAATAAAAATATAAAAGGATTAGGGAGTATTGTGTTGTAGCTCGTCACCAATGAGGAATATTTTACCAAAGAGAAGCCATAGAAGTGGTAAATCTCAGTTTTAAGGATAGTTTAAAGACGGCTGAGTACATGTTCAGAGTGGTCAATAATGTTTTTTTCAAGGGAATATTTTGCCAAAGAGGAGCTACAGAGATAGTAAATATCAGTTTTAAGAAGTGTTTAAAGAAGGCTGAGTACATGTTTAGATTGGTCAGTAATATTTTTTCTAAAGGAAATTAGTCTTCATTTATATAAAAAGAAGTATGACTTTCTCAGGGGCGTCAGTATAGTTCCTTAAAATATCGACGAGGAGGAGGTAAAGATGGTGAAGGAAGCGGAGTGTATGATTTGAGTGTTGGAGAATAGACGAACTGGAAGGAGCGGGTAGAGACGAGAGACGAGAAGGCGGGTCAGAGGGAGCCAGAACAAGCGAATTTTGAAGGAGAAAGGTTGGTGATGAATGCCTCTGTGGGTGTCGAAGGTGTGAAGGAGGAGGAGGTAGTAGGTAGAGAGACAGGGAGCAGCCAATAACATGGCTCCGTTGGAGTATATAGTGGATAACCAAACACTTCATCAGACCGGTTGGCAGTCATCAAACACACTCCGTTTGACGGTCATTCAGTTTCTTATGCTTGCAGTCCGATGGTCGCCTTCATTCTTTTACGAAGAGAGTATGTGAGGCAGTTGACACGAAGGCATAAACTCAGATATCCATTTAGATATCACTCATTCAGGAGGTAGTCAAGCCGACAGATGGAACTAAGCTTTATCCAATTATCCAAGAATTTTAACCAACTTTCCAGGCAAACGCACAGAATAAACACAGAGAACTGTCGGCGCGTTGGAAGACATTTTACATTCAGGGTATTGGTCAAGAAAGAAAAAGGAGAAAAAGGAAAAGGTCGCGTTCAGGAACATGCAATCCTTCAGTCAAGTAAACAGCTCGAACGAGGAGGCGGATTGGACCTGTGTTAAAGAACAATGGACTGAAAACATTTGGAACGCGAAGAGAGGTTGAGGGGGAGTGGGAGAAGGATTGCAAGGAAGTCTGGAATGGAGGGAATTCTGGCGAAAGGTTGGACTGTGCAGAGGAAAGGTTGGTCAAGATTATTGAGGCGAAGAGGATCCGGATTATTGAGGTGAAAAGCAAAGTCCGGATTATCGGGGGTGAAGATCAAAATCCGGATTAAAGGTTGGTCAAGATTATTGGGTAGAAGAGGATCCGGATTATCGGGGTGAAGAAGATCCGGACTATCGGGGGTTAAGAGCAAAGTCCGGATTATCGGGGGTGATGAGCAAAGTCCGGATTATCGGGGGTGAAGAGGATCCGGATTATCGGGGTGAAGAGGATCCGGACTATCGGGAGTGAAGAGCAAAGTCCGGATTATCGGGGGTGAAGAGGATCCGGATTATCGGGGCGAAGAGGATCCGGACTATCGGGAGTGAAGAGCAAAGTCCGGATTATCGGGGGTGAAGAGCAAAGTCCGGATTATCGGGGGTGAAACAAAGTCCGGATTATCGAGGGTGAAGCAAAGTCCGGATTATCGGGGGTGAAGCAAAGTCCGGATTATCGGGGGTGAAGCAAAGTCCGGATTATCGGGGGTGAAGCAAAGTCCGGATTATCGGGGGTGCAGAGCAAAGTCCGGTTTATCGGGGGTGAAATAGTTATCGAAGAAAGTTTGAAATACTGGTGTGAAAATATCTTTGCTAGAAAATTTGTGAATGAGGTGTAGGAGGGAGTTGTGTAGAATGTTAAATTAACAGAAGGACTTTACAGAAGAAGCTAATTAAATATATAAGGCGAAGGACTTGCAGTCAAGAAAGAATGGAGAAGAGTGGACGAGAAGGTTTTGTAGGGGATTTGTGCGAAGCTGTGAGCTTAATAGCCAAGAGCAGTAATGTTGTGCAGGTAAGGTGAGGGAGGCAAACACTCCTGAACGGATGAACGTCAGTCTAACGGAAACAAATTGAGGAAAATCTAAGCGATCGAAATAAGTGTGAAGGAGAAGGAGGGAGGAGACGGATGAGAGGAAAAGAAGGACGGATTAAAAACAAAAGGAAAAGAAGGAGGAGAAGGAAAGGGAGGATGAGAATGAGAAGGAGGAGAGATGGTGGTGGTGGACGAGGAGGAGATTTGAGGTTGAGGGAGAGAAAGGGAAGGCGGCGAAGGCTGAAGATAACGAGAGGGGATTTGGTCGAAGCGGACAACGTGTCGATACGAAGGAAGGAACGGGAAATCGGGATACGAGTAAACCCGTATTGGAAGAAGATGAAGTGGTTGGAATCTTTACAAAACTGGACGGGGACAAGGACAGGGATGAGGAGGAGAAGAACCCGGAAGGGAATGAGTAGGAGACGACGGGGACGAGGACAGGATCAAGGAGAGTTGCCTTGGAGGAGCCAGAAACCATCAAGGGTTGTCCAAGTGTATGAGGACTCTAATTGCTTTATTAATTTTTTTGTTGTGGAATACTTTTTTTTTCTTGCTTGTTGATTGATTTATTTATGTATTTACTTGATTTAATTTAATTCAATTTTGATATTTTTTATTTATTTATTTATTTATTTATTTTTTCCATCTTGCTGTGGCGCGGTCGACACCGTACCGCGTCGTGAGTATGAAGACTCTGGTCTGTTACCCGTTTGTTATCATTTACTCAAGCTGTCCAAGCACCTACGGCCTTTTCCACAGCAGAGTTTATCAACGTAATTAGTGTTCACCTGAACTAGATTGGGAAAAGATACTTTTTCTTTTATCAATAACTGCCGTGGCTCGTTGATTGGTTTGCTAGTCAATGCGATGATTTTAACGAAATGTCAAGCGTCAACTGAGGCCAATTTTGGGTCTCCAGTGATGAGACGTCCCCATCCTTCATTACGCCGTCGGAATATGAATTGCTGGATCTCGAGAAAACGCAAAGAAGACATTGAATGTGACCAGCAGAGACCTCATCTACGTCTCTGGAGGGGTCGGGGAAGTTCTCCGAGACTCCAAAAGCTTGATTGTCGATCTCCAGGGCTTCATTGTCTTCGTTTGTCACACTGCTCAATATACCTCCTCCTTCTCTGTGTTCCTGAAGGAAGTGGATGATTCCTCCATCAAGATATGTGTGTAGGAAATGGGGTGGGAAAGAGATGTGATTGGGAAGGAAAAGAAAGGCAAAGCCACAGACTTCGGTTATGACACGACTCTAAGAGAGAGAGATTTGTAGGTGGAGAGAGAAGGGAAATATGAAGAAACGTTTTCATAAGTGTCTGGTGCGGAAATGTCGTAGTCTGTACCGATGGAAGGGAATTGTGAATGAATTGGAAGAAAGTTAAGCGGATTTATGACCTCATGAAGGTATGTGAGTTAGAGGTCATATTGTGACTCTTTACCAATGCCCCAGGGTCACTGACCTCTCGTATGTGATTTCTTTCCTGCAATTCTTTATTTACATTACTTTGTGCATCTTGCTCCTATTTCTCGGACCTCTTACTTCAATTGAATCTTCTCATCTGCTCCTAACATTCTCCTCTCATACCTTTCCCTCTCCAGCTCCCCTTCCCTCTCCCCTTCCCTCGCCCTTTCCCTCTCCCTTTCCCTTTCCTTTTCCCTCTCCCTTTCCCTCTCCCTTTCCCTCTCCCTTTCCCTCTCCCTTTCCCTCTCCCTTTCCCTCTCCCTTTCCCTCTCCCTTTCCCATTACCTTTCCCCTTACCTCTCCCTCTCCCTTTCCCTCTACCTTTCCTTCTCCCTTTCCCCTTACCTTTCCATCTACCTCTACCTTTCCCACTTCCCTTTCTATCCCTCCTCTTCCTTCCCGCTTTTCCT
>NC_134789.1:58052531-58097531 GCF_046742065.1 Oratosquilla oratoria
TAAGAAAAGCTAAGAAAGATTATGGAAATAATGGAGAAGACGTGGAAGTCGAAGTCAACCCACATCACGTGAATTGGAGAACCCATGGTGTGTCCTCGATGATGACCAAACGACGGACTCCTGCAAGGAGAGGGAATGGGTTTCTTCTACTGAACGAAATCGTCTGTACTCTTTCTTCAAGACGAACTGGAGCCCTTAATGTTTTCCTCTTAGGTGAATAAAATCTCCTGAAGACAGGGAGAAACCGTACAAGAATAATCTCTGACGTGTGCGAACCAATCAGAAGTTAGTGTTTCAAAGAAACAGAAACTGATGACATCATGCGGCGTGGAGTTGGGGATCAACGAAGCAAAATTTCGAAAAGAAAAAGAAAAAGTAAAAAGAGCAGTTTAGGGGAAGATGAGAGCGGAGCTGCTGCGATGACGTAAAAGAGAGGGAGAGGGGAAAGAGAAGTGATCAATGAGATAAAAATGGAAGGGAAAGAGTGTCAAGAGAACGAATTAATAGATTGAAGAACAGATGGCCTGACGTCACATGGATAGGACAAAAGGCTCAAAAATGTGTAATAGATATACAGAGATAGAGAAAGGGGGAGAAAGGGGGCAGGATGGAGTGCATATATGCATGTATGTATGTATACATGTATGTATGTATGTATGCATATATGTATGTATGCATGTATGTATGCATGTATGTATGCATATATATATATATATATATATATATATATATATATGTATATGTATGCATATATATATATATATATATATATATATATATATATGTATATGTATGTATATATATATATATATGTAATATATATATATGTATGTATGTATGTACGTGAAGATCTGGAGTCTGGGATCCATATCGGAAAACTGTAAAACACCAAATTCAATTGAAGGGTTTATTTGCCCGACGTTTCGATTCCCGTCCAGGAATCGTGTTCGGGGGTATAATAGGTAAAAGATTGTATGTATGCATGTCCTTTAGTTAGTGCTCATAGTGTCATAGTTCGTGTTTACTGCCCTTTAACTAAATGAGATGAGTAGATATCAGCCAGTATAAAATTGTTGGGGTCAAAATCAATGCAGTGAGTCCAAGTTTCTCTACAGCAGGAATCCAGAGCTGAAACTGGTGACCACGTCACAATGTAGCGACTCCTCTCCCCTTCTCCATCTGATCCAGTGAAAGAGAAAACATGAAAAAGATGAAAACATACTTTCGGGCTACGTCATCCTTTCATTCATTCATTTATCCATTCATTCATTCATTCTATTCACCCATTCATTCATTCGTTCATTCGTTCGTTTACTCATTTATTCATTCATTCGTTTATTCATTCATTCATTCATTCGTTTATTCATTCATTCATTCACTCATTTATTCATTCATTAGTTTATTCATTCAGTCATTCATTCGTTTATTCATTCATTCGTTTATTCATTCATTCATTCATTCATTCATTCATTCGTTTATTCATTTATAATCTCCCTTTTCACTTTGACCTTTTGCACTCTCTTCGCTGTATAATACTCGTAGTCTTAACGGCGTAATCTAAAATCCTTTTCTCTCTATCCATCCATCTCATTATTGATCTTACTCTCAACTCATTCCAACCACTCTTGCTTATCACACTCTTCTTGCTAGTCATTCTTTATTCTTGTCATATGCCCAACTCATCTCGACAACTTATTCAACAATTTCTTTCTTTTCCTTACTAGTTCCAACGAAAGAGAAAAAAAAAGTTATTTTAATATCACTATTCTGGAAGTAATTGAGAAACAAGAGGAACAAGACGCTTCAGAATAACATGAAGTGAATAATAACTATGAGTATTAAAGGAAGTGTCGGAGAATTACAGGATAACCAAAGTCAAAACGTGATCATTTTACGCTGATGTGAAGTGGCTGGGTGTGAGGTCTGGAAGATTTTTTTTTTTTTTTTTTTTTTTTAAGAATACCACCGTAAGAATCTTACGGTGCTATTCTTAAAAAATCTTCCCTTACATGAATCTTTCCTTTCCAAGGATTTATATAATATTTATATAAAGAAAGATTTTTTTTAAGAATACCACTGTAAGAATCTTACGGTGCTATTCTTAAAAAACTCTTACTTTACTTAAATCTTTCCCTTCCAAGGATTTATATAATACTTACATTTTTTTTTTTTTTTTTTTTTTTTTTTTTTTTTTTTTTTTTTTTTTTTTTTTAGAATATCACTCTCTCTCTGGGTCGGGACTTGGTGCCGAAAAGAATAGATTTTTTATTCAATGGGAGTTGTGGCCACAATACCAGATCCTTTTGTTGTTGAAGTTTTTCATTGAGCAGGAGGTTCCCTTGGCTGACTAAAATCGCCTGTTGACGTAGTATAAAAGATAATCACCAGAGAGTAATACATACATATACCAAAAGTTGAGGAAACTCATTGGCTGAGCGGGTTAGGGCATCGTTACCTGCGGCGAAGGTCGAGGGGACGGCGGTTCGAATCCTGCCACCGGCGAAGTTGAACCAAGGGCATGGTTCATTAATTCCACTATACAAAACCCTCTGTGAGGGGCACCGTCCTAGCCTCCCGATGGGGGGGGGGGAGTGTGTGACGTTAAACCAAATCATCATCATCTTTGCCCCTCACAAAGGAGGTATTATAAAGGGTCATCGAAATAGATGTGACCTTTTTCTTCAAGGGGACCTCTTCCGAAGAAAAAAAAAAAAAAAGCGAAAATCAGGACAACTGTACGATACGTGAACAGCAGTGCAATTGTGAAAAATTAAATGTTTACTTTAATGATATGTAATCATATTTACCCTAAGTTTATTTTATTCACTGAGAAAGGGGTGTTTTTCAAGCCGTTTTCTGTTCACGATATTTTTTAGTTTTAATTATGAACTTAACATTTTGTTTTAAAAATATCCAAATCTTACATAAGGTCTTCCCCTAGTCTGTATTTCATTTAGGAGGAAATGTGTTCATATATATAAATTCATATTTATGTGAAAAAAACGTTTTAATGATAATCATTCTGTACAATAGCTGTTGGTATATAGATACGTACGTACATGTACACATGCACACAGATGCATACATGCACACACACATGCATGTACACATACAAAGATGCATATATCCATACATACGTATACATACAGCAAACATGCATACCTCTTTGTTGTGCAACTGAGCCTTATATGTACACCAGTTTGTCATTAAAGACATTATACTATTGGTATATGACATACACTTGTTTATTGTATAGAAAACGGAATTAATGTCCTCAAGCATTGGAGCATTACTAATGAAAAACTGTCTGGAATTGGGAAGAATAAAATAGGAAAAGAATAGATAAATTTTGCCACAATCGGGAATGGTAAGCACAAGGGCCTAAGAGTAGGAGGTATTCAGTGAGGTCAAACGAGATCATTTAGCAATATGCCAGGGCGCGGAACATTTTGCTTATATACCGGGGCTTGATAGCAAGTACTTTTCTTTTCTTGGGGCGAAGCGTTGTTATACTTGAAGAGAACCATTCCAGCAGAAATAGCACGCGATCCCGTTTTCTATTGCTTGGCTAGATGGCAGTGCTATTTCTCGTAGAGATTCTCCATTTGGGTCCATGCGGGTGGCCCGCTTTGCTCTCTAGGCATTCGCAAGAAAGCTCGCACGTCGTTAGCGCATGCGCAAATACGAGGTTCCAGAGAGGTGGGCGTGTACAGTAATGGTTATTTCACGAGGCAGGAGAAAAGTAGGTGATTTCGTGGTCATGCAAGTAAAGGAAAAGTGTGTGGTAAGTTTGTATTGGCAGATTCGAGACACTTTTATTGAGGTACAAGGGCAGCATTAAAGAATCTTTGTATATCTGTGCTTTTTGTGCATCTCGTGTGTGTGTGTGTGTGTGTGTGTGTGTGTGTGTGTGTGTGTGTGTGTGTGTGTGTGTGTGTGTGTGTGTGTGTGTGTGTGTGTTTCACCATGGTCTTGGATCACGTGTTGGACTCGTGATCGACAGTCATCAACCTCCCGGATGAGAGCTCAGAGCTCGTATGACCGATCTGTGTGTGTGTGTGTGTGTGTGTGTGTGTGTGTGTGTGTGTTCGCTTGTGACGGTGTTCGTTTGTGACTTCGTGCGTGACTGTTCGTTTGTGCGTGCGTGCATATACACAAACGCACACTTGTACACACTTGCGTATATACACACATGCAAACGCACACACACACACACACACACACACACACACACACACACACACACACACACACACACACACACACACACACACACACACACGGCGCTGTGGTTAGAGTTCTCGCCTGCCACTATGGCGGTCCGGGTTCGACTCCCGCCCAGGACTGAAATAATTTCAGTATCGCTTCGCTGTGGGGTGTTGCTCCAACTCTCGTGGGCGAGGAGTTGGGTATGTGTGTACGTGTAAGGTCACAGTATTACCCATAGATCGGCTATACGAGCTCTGAGCTCTCATCTGGGAAGTTAATAACTGTCAGTCACGAGTCCAACACGTGATCCAAGACCATAGTGAATAGTGAATCACACACACTATATATATGTACATATATATATATATATTATATATATATATATATATATGTGTGTGTGTGTGTGTATATATGTATATGTGTGTGTGTGTGTGTATATATGTATGTATGTGTGTGTGTGTGTGTGTGTGTGTGTGTGTGTGTGTGTGTGTGTGTGTGTACTGTATATTAGGTTTTATCTAATCTTATTTTGATTAATTCAGTTTTGTTTCTTTTTATTTTTTTGTTTTTTGTTTGATTGTGGGTCTTTACATCACGCTGTTGTATTCACTTGTATTATTGCATAGAAACGTGTGGTGCAGCGTATTTGGTCACTGGCTTGGAGGCTTAAGCCCATGAAACGGCTTGCTTTAACTTCGTCCTACGACCAAACTTTAATTGAGAAACTTGTACTGGTGGCTCTGGTATGACGTGAGAAAGAAGTGCGTGGTTATGCTAGGGCGTGATTTCACCAAGTCGGGGAATAGGTAATGAGGGTGTGGACCACCCATGGAAGAATGTTTGTTTAGTAGTGTGTTCTTATCATTCTTGCTGTTATTGATACGAGTGTTGCTGCTGTCACCAACACCATCACCATTGGAACAGTTGATAGATGTTGTGGTTTCAGATTATTTGACCCTTTAGATTTGATTTAGGTAAAAGCGTTTTGAGAGTCCGGTGTTAGACTCTTGAATGGTATTGATATTTTTCTCGGGCTAACACGAGTATTAATGGCTGCCTTTACAGTAATCGAGTATAAGTTAGGATAGATTCCTAGAGTGCATATAGTTGATATATTGTGGGAAGAGTTTTACGTGTTGTGCTGTGTCGTGCCGTGGGCTGTTAGTGGTTCCTTAGAAAAAAGAAAAGTACTTGAAGTTCTGTGGTATAATTAGCGATTAAGTTAAAGCCAAAGCAATTGCTTACCGAAACAAATGTTGCCAGGGTGAAGTATGAGACACACAATTTCTCTGGAACGCAGCGGTTTGGAAGAGAAGGCTGGAAGCCAAGTCTCTAGGGACAATTGGCTCCAGGTAAAAGAACGACACTAACTTGCACCTAATGTCAAGCTATAACAGTTGTATACCCTGGCACAAGATATATATAATATGGAAAAGTCGTTTATGTCATAAAATATTTATTAACATCATATATAAACGATCTAAAGCAGCGTTCCCCAACATTTTCCGATCATAGCACCCCCTGTTGTCATGTCTAAGCAGTCCAACACCCCTATCTTGTTATTAGAAGGATAAAAGGAAGTGAAGTGTACTGCTTGATGATTTGTTTTCTTGATTCATTAGAACTGAAACAAGTTGACAATATTGTTTGTAGAAGAAATAAGAACACCCCAGAAAAATAAAATAGCATGAAAAAAGTCAAATATGCACAACTGGGTAATCAATGATACATATATCAATGTGATTTTTGTGTGCATCACTTCCCAGCACACCAGGTTATAATTGGTTTCAGCACCCCAGGATGGGAAACGCTGATCTAAAGGTACCGAGCGCACGCCTTCCACAGCTCCCTCGGTGACATCAGACATTGGAGTGCTTAGGAATGGAGTCAACTGTACACTTTTGCTCCTGACCAGCGCATGGAACTCTCATCAAGCCTTAGTATGAACAACTCGCTTGTGCTAAGGCTTTGCATAAGTATTTCGTATATCACATATATCACAGCGGCCTTGCTGTGTTGTGCTATGTCTTGCTACATTGCTTCTGAGCCAGGGCAGTGGGCGGGATACAGGGATGACCCGTCATCCATGAGGAGCTAAGATGAGAGGGGGAAGGGTGGTGCATAGAGTGGAATGGGAGGAAGTGGGTACTTTCCTTTAGAATTGGCTACCTCCCTTATAAGGGGGAAAAAGCGCTGGGTAAATAGATAGACATATGGTTATAATTAAACTTTTCCAAGAGTTTTCGATACAACTGAATGAAGTAGTTTAGTGTCTGGCGAAATAAAACACTCGCTCAATTACAAAGTATTACAAAGGGGGAGCATGCCGACAGGAGACCTTTTGGTCCATATCTAGGTCGGATGCGAAAAAATCATAATAATAGTAAAATGAATAAATAAAAACTATAATAATGTAAATGATAAATAAAATACATAAATGAATCCATAGGTATAGTTGAATAATAAACAAACGGGTAAATAGTATATAATGATAAATTGACATATAACTAATAATAAATGAGAATCAAGCAAATAATAATAAACAAACGGACAAATGATAAAAAAAACAAATAAACAAATAATATAAAATAAATGATAGTCATTACAGCGTGCTTACATACGGGTTAACACGTTCAGGTTAATGATGTATTAATTTCATTTTAGTAAGCGTACTATGTCATAATTGATACCCAAAAGCACCAGAGGAGAATAAAAGGAGTTTCTTTCAGCTGAATTAAACCACTTATCGAAAACAAGGACCAAAACTTGAAACGACCAAATATAGTCTACCGAAACGCGTAGTAAATCACCTAATAGAACCACACCTTTCTTCAACCCCCGTGTCTACAGGTTTCTGGTTCTATAATGAGCTCTACCTCGAGAAAGCATGGTCGACCATTTCACGAATTCTTTCAACTTTCTGTATATACAAACCCTCCTGGAAGGTTCTTGGTCTCTGCGTTCCATTGTTATCAGGATTATTAATAAAGTCCTCAGAATTTTTATCAAAAGGAGATTATGGCTGGGGAGGCCTATTCACGTCTCTGATGAATAATATATGAAGACCACGACGTTCTTCAGCGACAGCGTCTGGCGCCTTTATTTGGTTCGCAGACGCCTCACCGACTTCCAATGGAGTCCTCCGCCCGCAATCAGGATTTGCCCGAGTGAAGGACTGACGTCGCGTCACACATGTACTTCAGTCCTCGATTTTTTCCGTCGACATATTCCGTCGATTTTTCCTGTCGTCCTTTCTTTTTTCCCTCACTTTTGCAGATTTTTTTTTTCGCCTTTTTTTCAATGTAAATTTTGTTCCACGTTGTGAATGCAATGGACGGTGGGCACACAAAATTCACCACAGTTTTTACATTAGTCTGTTTGAGCTGCTTGATTTTCGTGCGAAATTTTTGTATAATGAGTTGGTATGACGTCAGTTTTTTTATACGTTTTTCTGTGATAAGTGCCAGACATATATTGGGCAGAAGGGTACATCACGTATGTTGAGTGGACTTCTCTTCCAAGTACGACAGGGGCAGTCGAACATTCATGACATGAATGCATCTAAATCACAAAAAAAAAGTCACGAATTCAAGATAGAACACTAAGACATACGCCACAAATACTTGTAATATTTGTGTGGAAGTAGCAAATTAGTATGTTCGAGTTGGTTTTACTGATTGCACACTACATTCACACGCACACACACTCCCATCCCAACACACTCAAAACCCATCAGGCCCTTTTCGATCAACGTACAACTATACCAAGTCACCAGTATGTGTTACAAATATAGGCCGCTTCTGTCGTGAGCATGAATGGGTTTCTAATATAAAGGTGCTGTCAGCTTCCTTAGTATGGGTACAACCCTTCAATATAATGAAATCGAGAGTTAGCAGACAGAAGGTACAAGGTCGGATATTTCTTTGAGTAGAGTTTGTAAATGCTACATGGTTAAATGGGGGAATTGGAGTAGTTCTAATACCAACCTGATGGCCGCATCGTAGTTCTCAGTACCAAAGCTCGGGATCGTAATTCTATTTTATTTTTTTCTTCTTCCTGCGTCTGCTTGACCCTTTCCAGGTGTGAGACGACGACGCTTTGAGACTGGGTCATGAAGTTGTTTGTTAAAGAGGCAACTTGAGGGAGACAACCCTTCCCCCATGTAGTTCTTCCCCCCCTCCACCTGACAGGATCTTCATGAAGACCTGATAGCTGACGTCATATCGCGTCCGTTGTGTCGAGTAAATTGAATTGAAACCATTAAAACTATTGAATTGAAATTTGCCCGACTCGATGCGTGTTTACTGGCCTCTGCTCCTTGTGTATAATTCGATTAAAGTATGCGGTGAATCTGTTTCAGTCGGAGGGACTCGTGCACTCACGTCCATGAGGGCATGTATACATGCCATCAAGGTTATATTGGTGAACACGTACGCTTACGCACACAGACACACACACACACACACACACACACACACACACACACACACACACACACACACACACACACACACACACACACACACACACACACACACACTCACTCACTCACTCACACGGGTTGATTGTACAGTAGATAACATCACGGACTATTACTCTTATGATCCCGAGATCGCGCCGCGCTTCTGGCATAATTAACTCTTAGTGATACTTCAAGCCGTCACGGTGGCATGGCGTTGGTGGTGTAGGTGGTGGGAGTGGTGGTGGTGGGGTTGGTTTTGGTGGTGGTGGTGTTGAATGAATTGGTGGTTAAGATGTCATTTGTAATTTAAATTTGTACTGACGTTGCGGGGTTGTGAACATTCGCTATACAATCATTTCTAATACCGGACAAACTTCGGCATATAACGGATCTGTCCGGTATTTCCATCGGATATAACGGATCCTCGGTTATAACGGATTTTCGGATATAGCGACAGACCCCTGTCCCCGTATCGTCCGTTATAGTGAGGGTTTACTGTACTTTTAACTTTGGTTGTGCTTCTTTGTTTTATGCACAGGGCAAGGCTTCCAGGTTGATATGACCGAACTTTGTTTCATTTCTGTCAGGAAGATGAAATATAAAGCGATTATCTTTTTGTTGCACATGATACAGATTGCTTAAAAAATCATTATATTATAGTTGTTGATAAATGAAGTAATTCACAGTATGGGATTATTTACATAATGTACTATAGTACTATAACCCATAAATTATATGAAGTAAGAAAATGCGTATTTACTTGTGACAAAAAATAATCAAATGTAGTTAGTCTTTCCGGGTACAAATAAAGAATAAATTATATTCGTAAATCTGAACGTTTTGATTCCTGGTTCAGTTCGTTTTCCTTGCGCGAACATCAGAACCATGGATTCAGTTCGTTTGTGTTCCAAGGCCAGGATTCGAACCCCCCCCCTTGACATTCCCGCTGCTGGCCTGCCCGCCGGGTCGTTCGGTTTCGTCTCGTCGGCTTATGTCGGATTTAATCACAGAGTTTTGAATAATTTATTTTGGTGCTGTAGCGGAATCGACGTTTTGTTGAGGATTTCACGAGATTGAATGAAACGGTCGACGCTTGTGCCTGCGTTCTGTGTTGACTGACGGGATTTCTTGACTTCAATAGCTGGATCGGTCTGTCAGTCTCTTTGTCTGCCTGCCTGACTGTCAGTCTCTTTGTTGATCTTTGTGTGTATGTGTTTGTGTGTGTACATTTGTGCGCATTCATGTATGTATGTATGTATATACGTATATAATATATATATATATATATATATATAAATATATATAAATATATATACAATAGAGTACATGCGAATGAATAAATACATACACATTACATACATACATACATATATACATATATACTGGTGTAAGAAGAGACTAATAGGTAAGAAGAGTGGTCTAGAGAAGAAAAATGCTTCTACGACATCCTGGATTTTCTCTCCACTCTCCTCATACATACATACATACATACATACATACATACATACATACATACATACATACATACATACATACATACATACATACGTGTGTGTGTGTGTGTGTGTGTGTGTGTGTGTGTGTGTGTGTGTGTGTGTGTGTGTGTGTGTGTGTGTGTGTGTGTGCATGTTCTCTTTCGGGAAGGTAAAAATTGTCAATCACGAGGCCAACACGTGATCCAAGACCATGGTTAAGCACATACATACATACATACATACATACATACATACATGTATACACATACGTACACACAGACGTACATGCATACGTATACACGTACAACATACATATATAATATATACATTACATTACATTACATTACATTACAATTGCGTTATTTACATTACAATTGGCGAAAGGCCATGCGATTTAGCACAAAGCTTAGGACCGGAAGGACCTTCGTCTGAACAGGAGTTTGGTCGATCAAGACCCCGTTCAGTCTCCACTGTATTGAAAGAATTAAGCAAACTGGTGAGTGTAGGGAATCAATTTACGTGATAGGATTTGTCGTTGTAGGGCTAATGCAGGTATTTGTAAAGGGGTCATTAACATAACGTAGGTCGTTGTAAAAGGGGGCAATTAAGTCAATGTTTTTATGAAGGATTAACGACGGCAGTATAGATCCCATAGAAAGGTGAAAGCCTGAGTAACTGCATATGAGTATGTCACCTTTGCCCATATGGCTAGACAGTTGGGGCAGGTCACAGTCGTTGATGGGAATCGGAAGGGAGTGCGGGATTCGAACCCACAACTGTGGGAATGGGAGACTAGCACGGTTCCGATTGCGCCACCATTGCAAGTCATAATGAAGTAACTAAAATAGATCAAGAAAAGTTTTAGTCTTTACGTAGTGATGGAGTTACTCTTTTCTCAATGGATTTGTCCGGTGATAGCAAGGATAGATATACAAGGCGACATCAATTTCAACTGGATTGACTGGAGTAGATGTTAATTCGTGTGTGGGGAAGGTCCACAAGCCGGTGAAGTTGTCTAGCGGTAGCCAGAATAAACAAATAAAATGGTGTGGCTTTCTGGCGTGTCAAGGATTAGGACCTGTATGCTGAAAGGTATTTGTCCTTGTTTGACAGTGTGGTGTCCACACCACAAACGACCGCTTTGCCACGCAGGCTAACAGGTAACTGGCTACTGGAATAAGCCACCTCGCCGATCTCAGCGACTGTTGTTAGGGAAGCACCGGGACGGCAGCCCTTCAGGTTACGAGGCGATCGCTGATTGGTCGATCGGACTGTCGCGTGATCCCGGAGCACTATATAAGCCGTCACTTACACAGTAATGATCACCACCACGTCGAGACTGTACAAATTCACACCAGGCTTGATGACCTCCTTATAGGTCGATGGCCTAAAAAAAAAAAAAAAAAAAAAAAAAATTAATAATAATAATAATAATAATAATAATAATGATGGCCTTAAAAAATAAATAATAATAATGATGATGATAAAACGGATTGAGACATTCATTCCTCACCACCTTCGATCACTCGACATGCACGTAGTCTGCCTGAATAGCGTTCGTTACAACAACCTCAAATTACAATAAACCGTTTCATTCAAGGGCAAGATATCGTTCTGATGATGTGAAGTAGGTCTCAGTGAACCAATATTCTGATGACTCCAAAGCCGCTGCTTTTATCCTCTAGTCCGTGACCCCTCCCCCCCTTTTAGTGGGCCACAGAGTCCCATAAGCCAAAGAGTAGTTAGTGGATGTCAGACGATTTTATTCAGTGTTTCATTCTACGGTAGGCTAGAGAACAGGATTACATAAATATTGTATACACGAAAAAGCTCGTGATGTAAAGAATTCCTCCTTTGAACGTTTTTGTAAAACGTTTAAGGTTGTTGTTGTTGTTGTTGTTGTTGTTCGTAGTGTGTTGAAAGAATCATGTAGGAATGCGCAATGCAGAGGAAAGAGAGAAGGAAACGTGTGGGTGGGGGGGGGGCATTTTAGTCCTACTGGAATCATGTAAAGACTCAAGTTCTAGCTAACATGATTAGAGTTTGACGGGTTGATTGTTTGTGTGAACACAAGTTAGTTTCAGATTATTTTGGCTAAATGCTTTGCCGTTGTCGTTGTCCTTGTTGTTGTTATTGTTGTTGTTTTGGGGGCGGAGTTAGGTCACAAACTTGGTTGAGAACTTACTTGTTTTGGACGGGCTGATAGCTGAAGGAATTGCTCGTGTTTGTGTCTGCGTGGCATGTCCTTTGCTTGAGCCCTGACTGGATGTTTTCACTGAACTTGGGGGGAGTTTGGCCCTCTGGAAGTTATTATATCCAGGCTATTTCAGCATTAACAGGATACTTTTGTTTTGTTGGGAATTATGTGGATAATTGGAATCTCGCGCGCTTGTACCAAGGCACATTCATACACGCCCTAGTACACACACACACACACACACACACACATATACACACGCGCGCGCGTGTAAAAATGCACGCAAATACGCACACACACAAAGGATTAAAGATTACAAAGGAGGAGCATGCCGACAGGAGACCTTTTGGTCCATAACTAGGTCGGATGCGAAAAATTATAATAATGATAAATAAAGATTATGGTAATATAAATAATAAAATAAATAAATGCACTGGTGTAGTTAAATAAAAATAAACAGGTAAATAGTAAATGATGATAAATTTATATATAACAAATAATAAATGAAAACCAAGCAAATAATACAGACAATAACAAACAAACAAACAACTAATATAAAATAGATGGTAGTCATTACAGCATCTTGCTTAGGTGTTTATCTAAACGAATCTTAAAGCTTCGAAATGAACTACGTTGCACTGCCACTGCATGAACTTTAACCCATTCATTAACTACACGGTTGGCGAAGTTGTTTCTACTCACTTCCAAATTAAATCCATTTCCTGATAGTTTGAGACCATTATTTCTTGTCTGATTTTCATTCAATGTGAAATTTTTTACTTTTGAGGTCATCAATTCCCTTTAGAATCTTAGACTTGTATCAAGTCACTTCTGAGTCTACGCTTTTTTAGGAAACACACACACACACACACACACACACACACACACACACACACACACACACACACACACACACACACACACACACACACACACACACGCACATGCACACTCATGCACACTCATGCACGCACATATGCACACACCACATGCACACACACATGCACACACATGCACACACACACGCACACACATGCACACACACATGCACACACACATGCACACACACATGCACACACACATGCACACACACACAAACACACACACAAACACACACACACATGCACACACACACACACACACACACACACACACACACACACACACATGCACACACACACACACACACACACACACACACACACACACACACACACACACACACACACACACACACACACACATACATACACGCACACATGGAGAAGGGAAATGAAGAGATGGAGACCGAATACTCCTTCTGTGAAGTTCTTGTGAGGAAAATCCTTACCCATTAAAACTTAAAATAATCACGACATAATGCACTATTTGCATACCAATTTCTCCTTCCCTCTTTACCAGTCTATTGAGTGTCCCCACAGTCACGCATTCTGCTCCCCCATTCTCTTTCCCCGTCTCCCTATCCCTCAACACTCAAACAGCATTCCGTCCTATATCTATACAATTCCCATTTGCAACGCGACAGTTTCAATCTCCGTCACCCACTCAAACACACCTGTCATGATTCGTTCACGAAATCAAGTATGAAACCTCTGTGCTTCCTATTCCCATATTCAGTATGGTAAAATATAAGTCCATAAGCTGACGCCTTTACCATGTGGATATGGATAGCTTTGGTAAATGGTCATCTGTGAGGAGACGTCTGAGCGTACGTCTTGTGTACCTTTGGTAAGTTTGTTATGATTGATTTTTTTAATGGATTTGTGTCGTGTTTCTTGTCTGTGTTGGAAAATAATCATGTTGCCATTCTGACTTGATTTTTCTTGTAGTAGTTATGGTGATGGAGAATTAGGAGGAAGACGATGTGGTTGTTGTGATCATGATGATACTGATGGAGCTACAAAGGACGTATTAGTCGTGTAAATAGAAAGGAAAATGTCAGAGAGGCAAGAGAAAGGAAAGAGAAGGAAGGAAGGAAGGAAGGAAGGAAGTGGGTGTTTGCGTGAGAGGGTGAGTTTGCGAGGGAGTGAGGGAGGGAGTGTGGGAGGGAAGGAAAGGTAGTGAACGGGGAAAGAAAGGGAAGGGAAGGGAAAGGGAGAGAGAGGAAGGTAGGTTCTCCCGAACTACACATTATCATCAAGCGTTGGTAATTGTGGCTCGTAGCCGGAACAGCCGCGTCAGTCTTGTGTAATTGTGTTTGCGTTCATGCCGTGAATATAAGTTCGGGTGATGGTGATGGTGGTGGTGGAGGTGGAGCAAATGATGGTGGAAACGAGAGTTGTGGGGAGGTAGTGGTATTGGTAGGGGTGAAGATGATAGTGTAGGGTGGTGATCATGTGATCATGGGCGAGATAATTCTGGTTTAGTACAGTAGAGGCGATAATGGCAAGAGATCGCCGCGTTGATGATGGTGAATGGCGTGTGACGATCCATTGGTACTTGTGAAATACCTCTTTACACTATTTATCTGTTTATTTATTTTCGTCATTTTATTTGTTTATTTGCTTGTTTAACTATTTGCTTGTTTATTGATTTGTTTAGTTATTCATTCATTTATTCATTTACTTCTTTGTTTGTTTGTTTACTTGTTTATAGTTAGTATTTGAAATGTACGTCACTGAAACGTAGGGACTGAAGAAGAAAATGGAATGAAAATAGTGTGGCCGTAATGAGAACGTGGCAAGTAATTGTGCCATCGGTATTTGTGATAATAACGATGGTAATAAAAGATGATAATTACCAAAATAGTGCTCCGTTGAAAATTCCTGAGCTTGGCTTCCGTTTTGTGAAAATACTCATGAAAACTCTTGTCTTATCAGTACACATGTTTGTGATACAGTTATACGGGTTTGGTTAATTAGTTATTACCATACAATTTAAAATGTATTCATAATTTTATTTTTAGCATAATTTTATGATGTTTTCAAAAACATGGCGTTCGTCAGATCCCTGGTACCTCAAATTAAAATAGAAAAATTGACCCATCATATCAGATAGCTGTTAAGCAAAGAGAACCAATTTGGGGGTCCATTAGGTCTGAGAGAATATCCACTAATGTATAATACATGATGCAATCTACAGTACGTTCAAAACTCAAAACACCTGAATATTTTCTTCGTTGTGTTATTGCTAAAGTTTCCTCTCGTGTTAATGAGCTTATTGCCTCTCCCCCCCCCCAAAAAAAAAAAAAATAAGCTCAATTATCTCATTAGTACTGCATAGTTTTGGTTACGTTGGTTTGAATAGTTTTGTGTACTTTTACGTAGCGTATGGATAATTATCCAAAATATATGTATATGGTGGATCAAAATATTTTGTAAATTATCTGATAAATTATCTAAATGTCCTGGTTTGTTTATTATATCAAAATATCAATTTCATCGCTTCTTTTTCCTCTAATTTTTAAGGGTACACGAAAATCTATAAAAAAAGGTTGGAAACCTTTGCTTGAGAGGGACTAATGAAGATTATAATGACAACAATATTATTCTTGGTGGCAGTCACTTTACCTTTGTTGGCAATGACTTTATTCATGATGGTAGTTGTTCTAGTAGTGTTGGTAATAATATTGGAATTGTTGTAGTTTGCCTTGGCAGTGTGGTGCATTTAACCTTTTTGTAGTATATCAGTAATGATGTATTTATTTACTTTACTTAGTTGTATTTTACGGGAAGGGGATCTACGCCCGTGGTGTCCCGCCTTTGTATCTCGCAGTGTCTAGTTTGCTCTTAATTTCATGAATGGTTTTTGCACACACTATTTTTTCGTCCAGTTTGTTCCATGTGTGTGTGTGTGTGTGTGTGTGTGTGTGTGTGTGTGTGTGTGTGTGTGTGTGTGTGTGTGTGTGTGTGTGTGTGTGTGTGTGTGTGTGTTCGCGCCCGCACGTTTCTGGCAAAACAGACGAAAAAATAAGGAATGAAAGATGTTTTGGAAGAATTGAAGTGATGGTGACGACGGCTGTGAGGGTGGAATAAAGTAGAAGAACACAAAGACGCGTTCAAGTTTTTCAAGACCCAAAGACATTAGATGAAAACTTAGAATGAATTTAGGTTTTTTTCTATCTTATATTTCTTTCCTAGGTTTTTCTCTGGTGCTTTCTCTGATGTAAAATGTGCCAAAAAGTTCAATCAAAACACGGTAGAAACCAGTTTAAATACTTTTCACTGTAAAGGTGATTCCTTTATCACCTGAATAAAATCGTATGGGGACAGCTGAAATAAACGACTCTAGGATTTATTCGTTCTATTTTTCTGGGTACTCTTCGGCTGACTAAAATCCTCAGATGACTCCTTAATGAAATCTTTAAAATATTGATTAAGCGTCTTGACGGGGGAAAGTAGGCTCGTGGCAAATATTTCCACAGTTGACAATTGTACAGCTCAAGATATCACGCAAAAGGAGGGAGAAGAGTTCAAAGAAGAGAAGAAGTGGAGGAAAGGGAGATTAAATTAGTTACACGAAAACAGTGACACACTCGAATACGGACATTATATCAACGTTTCTTTCCATAGAGATATACAGAGTCGTTCTGGAGCCAAGGATTTTTCAGTCCATTAAACGCGAGGGAAGAATTATTAATTATCGTTAATATGTTATTCTAAGTCATTAACAACTAAGTGTATAATAAATATCACAAAGAAACGCCAAATTAGTGGTATATATTGGAATTAAGATGAAAAGCATATTACAGTGCACTACCTAGAGTTGAAGTGTCAAGGGACATCCCGTTTTCTTTTGACGAAGTAGAGTTTAAATAAACATTACAAAGAAACGCCAAAGTAGTGGTATATATTGGCTAGCAAGTATTCAGAAACTTGACATGGATATGGAATTAAGATGAAAAGCATATTACAGTGCACTGCCTAGAGTTGATATGTCAAGGGACATCCCGTTTTCTTTTGACGAAGTAGAGTTTAAATAAACGATAAAACAAATTGTCCCGTTGTAGTAGGGCTGAGGAGGGAGATGAGATTAGGCGAGGTTTGCCTGAATAAGGAGATTAAGTCTAGAGTTAGGTCATATTATAAGGTTGAATGGATTAGGGGACTGGTAATGGGAGTAGACGCCTTACGAGCACCGCCACATTGGCTTCTCGCCAATTTTAGGAAGATGTATTGCGGGAAATTGTAGTAATAAAAGGGGAACTGATGGTGTTTCAGAGAAAGTAAGCGATGGCCAAGACCATGATGAAGGGAAATGGAGGGGAAAGTAATATTAGACGTTGATATTCTAAATTCAGAAATTCTTTAGCTGAATACTCACCCCGAGGTAGATATGATGAAGCTTACATGGCCTATGCATCCTTGAAGCAGATATGTAAGATTGGCTAAACAGGAGGCTCTCTCTGTAATTTAATATTGAATGAAGTATTTATGCTATATTTTGCAGATAATGAAATGAATTTTAGGTTTCATGTTAAATGGGCGAAGAAGTAGAGGCAAGTGGAAACAGATTATACAAGAGTTCATGGAATGGAACAATGATAGATGGTCGTAAATTGGGATGGGGTAAAAATAGGAAACGGTAACTATACAGGTTGTGAAATTAAGGAAGCATTCACTGAAGACTATATCGAAGTAGCACTCGAGGGCAGAGCATGAGGAGTACTCAAGGTCAAGGGCTTAGGAGTACTTAAAGGGGTCTTAGGAGCACTTAAGGCGGAGGCTTAAGAACGCTTAAAGGCAAGAGATGAGAAGCACTCAAGGGCAAAGGAGAGGCCAAGGGTGACTTGGGTGAGGGTGAGGTTAAGGAGACCTGCAGAGAGGAAATGGTCATGAGGTTTGAAGAGGCGTGGGAGGCGAGGTCTTTCGAGGATCTGTGAAGAAGGTCGGAAGACGAGACACAACTCTCCAGAGATCTGAAGGAGCCCCGGGGAGATAGGACGGTCACAAGGAGAGGTAGAAGGACCATCTTGGAGAGAGTGCAGGAAGGCAGATATGAAAATAGGTAGGAAAGAGGAGAAATATGATAAGTGAAAAGAGAGTGAGAGAGAGAGAGAGAGAGAGAGAGAGAGAGAGAGAGAGAGAGAGAGAGAGAGAGAGAGAGAGAGAGAGAGAGAGAGAGAGAAGGAATGTAACAAGAATAATGAATACCAGCAGTACTAGCAGTACTGGGAATAGTAGTAGCAACAATAGTGGACTCGTTAGCAGCATCAGTAGCAGACATTGGATCATTGAGGCGAGATAAGGCAAGATAAGCTACGTAGGGTTGATGCAGAAACATGAGGCGGGCATCGGTGACGGAGCTCGTCTGTATCGCAAATGAATCCAAAGGTGTCGGAAACGGCAGACTCTCCGAAGTGTGGCAGCACGCCACTACTGCAGTGTCCCCTTAACGCATAGAGCATTTTTGTAAAATAAGATAACTGTAATGTAAAAAACATTGTGTGTCCATGTTGATAATATTAATATTGTAAATAATATTGTCACATACAAGGATAGCCCTTATAATGTGAAAAGCATTTAAATATAACGTTGTTATATAAATTGTACAGAGTAATAAAATATTGATTGTACATAGTTTATGTCATGGCGGACGGGAAATTCAATAATAAGTTCAAAGAGATTTGGAATTCAATTTAATCCTTCTCTAACGGATGAATATCATTTATCATGCTGTAACTAACCACATCAATCGGTGACCCAGGACCATTCACCACGATGCGGTAACTAACCACATCAGAAGTTTATCCCCCAACTCTTCCTCTTCCTCTTTCCTGTGTTGCCTTCCGTGGACTTCTCTAATACAGGTTGCCTCCACCAATCCACAACCTATGATGATGCCACGATGCCTGGCACTATCAGATGGCATTGTAGGCGTCTCTACACGGCCGTAAAGCCTTTCTGCCTTTCTCCTCAGCCTCATGAAGCCATCGTCACGTTGGCCCAGACCCGCCGTTTCCTTGTGGTCCAGAGCATAACCGTATAGTTATGGCTATCGTTAAACTTCCCTTTCATCCTTCCTACCACACACTCCCTCACATTTTCTAACATCTCCATACTTACTGTCCTCTCCACCCTCCTCGCCTCTCTTCTACCCTTCTCTCCCTCTACCCTACCCTCCCCTACCCTACCCTACCCTACCCTCCCCTCGCCTCCCCTACCCCTCTACCCCTCCTCTCCCCTACCCCCTCCTCTCCTCTGCCCCCTCCTCTCCCCTACCCCCTCCTCTCCTCTACCCCCTCCTCTCCCCTACCCCCTCCTCTCCCCTACCCCCTCCTCTCCTCTCCCCCCTCCTCTCCCCGACCCCCTCCTCTCCTCTACCCCCTCCTCTCCCCTACCCCCTCCTCTCCCCTACCCCCTCCTCTCCTCTACCCCCTCATCTCCTCTACCCCCTCCTCTCCCCTACCCCCTCCTCACCACTCCTTACCCCTCCTCACCACTCCTTACCCCTCCTCACCCCTCCCCTACCCTCTCCTACCCTCCTCTCCCCTACCCCTTCCTCTCCCCTACCCTCCCCTCTCCCCTGCCCTCCTCTCCCCTACCCTACGTTCTCCCCTCCCCTCCCCTACCCTACCCTACCCTACCCTACCTTCTCTACTCTTCTCTACTCTTCTCTCTTCGTGTTTTCCATTCCTCTACTTTTGATCTCCATTCTATCCGTTCCTCTCCTCTATTCTCTATTCCTTTCTGAATACCTTTCCTACTCTCTCTCTCCACTCTTTTATTCTCCTCTCTTCTATTTCCTCTTTTTTCTTCTATATTCCTCTTTCAATATCTCTTTTTCTCTCCTCTCCTCCCATCTCCTCCTCTCTCCTTTCCTTGTCATTCCTCTCTCTCCCCTCAAAGTCTTCTCCTCCTTCTCATAAATTTCCATGTATTTCCCTCCCCTTCCTTGCCGATCTAGTGTCATTGTCTATCCCTCTCCATTTTTCTTTCGTACACTTCCTTCTCTTCAACTCTTTCTTTCCCATTTTGTCCCATCACGAGCTCAAACAAAGCCCGTGGGAGTGACATTTCATTAAAAAAAAAAAAAAAAAAAAAAAAAAAAAAACACTCAAAAAGAAAATCACTCGAACAAATCACTCAAAAAGAAAATCGCTCAAAAAAAAAAAAAAAAGGTCCTTGGCCACTTTACCACGCTTCATTATTCCTCCCTTCCGTTCCCCTCTCCTTTATCTTTCCATTCCACGTACTTCTCAATTATCGCTCTTAAAATCTCTCCTGGGTTTTACACACAACCTTGTTTCTCTCTCTCTCTCTCTCTCTCTCTCTCTCTCTCTCTCTCTCTCTCTCTCTCTCTCTCTCTCTCTCTCTCTCTCTCTCTCTCTCTCGCTCTCTCTCTTGCTCTCTCGGTCTCTCACTTTTACTCTCCCGCCCTCTTGCTCTCTCTCTCTCTCTCTCTCTCTCTCTCTCTCTCTCTCTCTCTCTCTCTCTCTCTCTCTCTCTCTCTCTCTCTCTCTCTCTCTCTCTCCATCCCTCCCTCTTTCCCTATCTCTCTCTCTCTCCCTCTCCCTCTCTCTCTCCCTATCTCTCTCCTTAATTCCCTTCCTATCTCCCTCTCTCCCTCTGTCCCCCCTCCCCCTCTCCCCCTCCTCCTCCCCCTCTCCCCCTACCCCTCTCCCCCTCTCCCCTTCTCCCCCCTCTCTCCCCTTCTCCCCCCTCTCTCCCCCTCTGCCGGGAAAGGAATTATGTCTTATAGGAACAAGACGTTTATTTCGCCTTGCGTACCTCGAGCTCGCTGCTCCGCCTCTGCCGGGGAGACGGTGTTGCCATGGCAACGCCGAACTCCCGTTTCATTTCGAGTCTAACTGCCGTGAAATGGTACCACTTGCGCATTAGTATCTTCTTCTTCTTCTTCTTCTTCTTCTTCTTCTTCTTCTTCTTCTTCTTCTTCTTCTTCTTCTTCTTCTTCTTCTTCTTCTTCTTCTTCTTCTTCTTCTTCTTCTTCTTCTTCTTCTTCTTCTTCTTCTTCTTCTTCTTCTTCTTCTTCTTCTCTTTCTTCTTCTTCTTCTTCTTTCTTCTTCTTCTTCTTCTTTCTTCTTCTTCTTCTTCTTCTTCTTCTTCTTCTTCTTCTTCTTCTTCTTCTTCTTCTTCTTCTTCTTCTTCTTCTTCTTCTTCTTCTTCTTCTTCTTCTTCTTCTTCTTCTTCTTCTTCTTCTTCTTCTTCTTCTTCTTCTTCTTCTTCTTCTTCTTCTTCTTCTTCTTCTTCTTCTTTTTTTTCTTTTTTTCTTTTTCTTTTTTTTCTTTCTTTTTCTTGTTTTCATTTTTTTTCTTTTTCCTTTTTCTTTTTTCTTTTTCTTTTTCTTTTCCTTTTTCTTTTATTTTCTTTTTCTTCTTTTTTATTTTTCATTTTCTTTTTTCTTTTTTCTTTTTCTTTTTCATTCTCTTTTTCATTTTTCATTTTTCTCCTCATCCTCTTCTTTTTCTTTTTCTTCTTCTTCTCCTTTTTCTTCTTCTTCTTCTCCTTTTTCTTCTTCCTCTTCTCCTTTTTCTTCTTCTTCTCCTCCTTTTTCTTCTTCTCCTTTTTCTCCTTTTTCTTCTTCTTCTTCTCCTTTTTCTTCTTCTTCTTCTCCTTTTTCTTCTCCTCCTCCTTTTTCTTCTCCTCCTCCTTTTTCTTCTCCTCCTCCTTTTTCTTCTCCTCCTCCTTTTTCTTCTCCTCCTCCTTTTTCTTCTCCTCCTTTTTCTTCTCCTCCTCCTTTTTCTTCTCCTCCTTTTTCTTCTCCTCCTCCTTCTTTTTCTTCTCCTTCTTTTTCTCCTTTTTCTTCTTCTCCTTCTTCTCCTTTTTCTTCTCCTTCTCCTTTTTCTTCTCCTTCTCCTTTTTCTTCTCCTTCTCCTTTTTCTTCTCCTTCTCCTTTTTCTTCTCCTTCTCCTTTTTCTTCTCCTTCTCCTTTTTCTTCTCCTTCTCCTTTTTCTTCTCCTCCTTTTTCTTCTCCTTTTTCTTCTCCTCCTCCTTTTTCTTCTCCTCCTACTCCTTTTTCTTCTCCTCCTACTCCTTTTTCTTCTCCTACTCCTTTTTCTTCTTCTTTTTCTTCTCCTCCTTCTTTTTCTTCTCCTCCTCCTTCTTTTTCTTCTCCTCCTCTTTCTTTTTCTCCTCCTTTTTTTTCTCCTTTTTCTTCTCCTCCTTCTTTTTCTTCTCCTCCTCCTTCTTTTTCTTCTCCTCCTTCTTTTTCTTCTCCTCCTCCTTCTTTTTCTTCTCCTCCTCCTTCTTTTTCTTCTCCTCCTCCTTCTTTTTCTTCTCCTCCTTTTTCTTCTCCTCCTCCTTCTTTTTCTTCTCCTCCTTCTTCTTCTCCTCCTTCTTCTTCTTCTCCTCCTTCTTCTTCTTCTCCTCCTTCTTCTTCTTCTTCTCCTTCTCCTCCTTCGTCCTCTTCTTCTCCTCCTCCTCCTTCTTCTTCGCCCTCTTCTTCTCCTCCTCCTCCTTCTTCGCCCTCTTCTTCTCCTCCTCCTCCTTCTTCTTCGTCCTCTTCTCCTCCTTCTCCATCAATCTTTTCCTCCCTCCTTCTTTCATTTCTTCCATCTTCCACCCCGCACTCCCTCCTTCCCGCACTCCCTCCTTCCCGCACTCCCTCCTTCCCACACTCCCTCCTTCCCACACTCCCTCCTTCCCACACTCCCTCCTTCCCACACTCCCTCCTTCCCACACTCCCTCCTTCCCACACTCCCTCCTTCCCACACTCCCTCCTTCCCACACTCCCTCACCCTCGCACTCCCTTACCTTCCGCACTCCCTCACTCCTTTACTTCCTCATTTACTCGTTTCCTCTCACTCCCTTCTTTGCTCACTCTCTCTTACTTCCTCACTCTCTCCTTAACTCCTTCTGTCAAACCTCTTTCTTCACTTCCCGCCCTCTTTCCTCCCTCTTCCCCTCCCTCTTCCCCTCCCTCTTCCCCTCCCGCTTCCCCTCCCTCTTCCCCTCCCTCTTCCCCTCCCTCTTCCCCTCCCTCTTCCCCTCCCTCTTCCCCTCCCTCTTCCCCTCCCTTTTCCCGTCCCTCTTCCCGTCCCTCTTCCCGTCCCTCCTCCCCTCCCTCTTCCTCTCCCTCCTCCCCTTCCTCTTCACCTTCCTCTTCCTCTCCTTTTTCCCCTCCCTCTTTCCCTTCCTCTTCCCCTCCCTTATCTTTTGTTATTGCCTTAAACAACCCATCTTCCACTTCCTCGAAATCCTTTGCCAAAGAGTAGAACACAGCAGGCTTTCTGAACAGAAATTCAATGTTATTAATGTAACCTCTTTGTAGGAGAGGAATTCCCATCAGGCTTTAACGTCCAGAGGTAGTTCTCTTTCGGCTTTTGGTGAATATAGTTCGTATGAATATCAAACATGGTTTGTTCGAGTCTTTTTACTCTTGATAATCTGGCGTTAGGTCTGATGACATTCTTTGCTTGATGAAGTGCTACCAGCTTGAGGTTTTGCTCGGAACGCATTATTAGTGGTCATAACCCATGATGATAGATCGTCTTGTAATATCAAAGCCCTCGTTATAGTGAACCAGCTCAACAACAATTGTGTTTGGTACGACGCTAGTCGAATACATGTGCTTACAGTCCTTTGTTTGATTTCTTAAAGTTTCCTTGTACGAAATAAATTAACAACCTAGAAGCAGCCAAACAGAATATGCAAAGAACATACATAAAGGACAAAAAACTTAACCAAGCAGTCTGTTTTCTACTTCCAGCAGGAAGTCGTAAAAACCACCCCGCCCCGTTTTCTGTGAGTCTTGACGTCATAGGGAACAGCAGGATCCCCCTTCGCAACCTACAGAGTCTTTGCGGGTGCGGCGAAGCGTCTGCGGCAAAGGGAGACCAGTCTAACATTTCAAGATAACATTTTTACAACAGTGCAGAAACTCAAACTTTCTACCGACCAAGTTATGTCTGGTCGACGTGCTGAGGCGTTCGGCATCTCAGTCATAACGTCTGACAAACAAACTTTGGTAGACTAGTGCCATTGCTAGGTTCTGAGTCAATTTCACATTCTTCTTTTGCACTAAATTTAGAAAGAAATATTTAGTGAAACGGATCAGTTCCCCGCAGAAGTGCAAAGTTGTGTAATATACTATCTTCTATACACAACAACTGCTTTACCATAATTCCTGAATCACACTGAAAGATAAAACTGAGCATTGAACTTTATAAACCTCGTGTTTATAAAAGCAAACCTATTATAGCCGAGCCCTTACAGTGTAGGTTTATATTCCAAGAGTAAGATACAGTACCTCTAAAGTTTCTGGGAGACCTTAGATAGCTTTGTAGACCAACACCCCTTGTCTATATAACTGCTGAAGTTTGGCAAAGTTAGAACAATTGCCGTATGTCCATGTTGAATCCAGTAGAAATCCTCACGTTTGAGGTACTGTCTTAGGGGGGAAGCTTGCGGAAAGACCGAAGGGAGAGTCTGAGGCATTGAGACAACAGCACGTTTGTTTCTGGAAGACCCTCTTGGAGGCTCCTGAGGCGTGTTCTCTCGGTACCAATTCACTAATGTTGGATCCAGTAGAAATTACAATGTTTGAGGTACTATCTTAGGGGGGAAGCTTCCGGAAAGACCGAAGGGAGAGTCTGAGGCATTGAAGACAACAGCACATTTGTTTCTGGAAGACCCTCTTGGAGGCTCCCGAGGCGTGATCTCTCGGTACCAATTCACTAACACTTGAGGTTGATTGGCCATTAAAGCGTATTGGCAAGACGCGAACGAGTATGTAGTTTTTTATATATATGCGCGCAAGGACACACACATCCGTGAACGTATACATACACACACGCGTGCACAAGTACACACACGCACGCACAAGTACACACACGCACGCACAGGTACACACACACACACACACACACACACACACACACACACACACACACACACACACACACACACACACACGATAGCGCAGTTGGTAGAGTTCCCGGCCGCTACTACAGCGGTCCGGGTTTGAATCCCGCCCAGGGCTGAATTAATTTCATTATCGCTGCGCTGCGAGTCGTTACGCCAACTCTCGTGGGCGCGGAGTTGGATATGTGTGTGTGCGTGTAAGTTCACAGCATTACCCGTAGGTCGGTCATATATGAGCTCTGAGCTCTCTTCCGTGAGGGAAATAGCTGTCGATCACGAGTCCAACATGTGATCTAAGACCATGGTGAATATGCATACGTGAACACACGCGAGGACGCACGTAAACATACACATACACTCGTGCACGCACGTGTATATACACGTGCACACTCATACACGCACACACACACACACACACACACACACACACACACACACACACACACACACACACACACACACACACACACACACACACATGCAAACACACAGACGCAAACACTCGCAAAAACACTCGCAAACACTCTCAAACACCACCACCCAAAAAACGCAAATACACACATGCACACACAGATATGCACATACACACACACACTATATATATATATATATATGTATATATATATATATATATATATATATATATATATATATATATATATATATATATATATATAATATGTACCGCTCTAAGGAAATTAAAATCGGTAACGCATTGACGGAAATGCACCCCAGATTTTTCGGTAGCGCACTACCTGTCCTCTTTCTGTGCGCGCGCGTGTGTGTGTGTATGTGTGTGTGTGTGTGTGTGTGTGTGTGTGTGTGTGTGTGTGTGTGTGTGCGTATGTGTATGTATGTGTATGTGTGTGTGTGTGTGTGTGTGTGTGTGCGTATGTGTATGTATGTGTATGGATATATATGTGTATATATGTTTAATGAGATTTGTTCCTGTGTTTCGTCACTTGAATATTTTCCACATTCATAAGAGCTTTCAGAATCCACGTCCTTGGGCTCACCAATATACTGCAAACTCATATGACACCTCTCCTATGAAAAGCCGCGTCAGCAGATCGTGGCTTCGAGGCCATCCAATTGGCGACGTGAATGAAAGGAAGAGTGTGAATGTAGAGGGACGTGATGGATAAAAAAGTTGGGGAGGGTTCACATGATATGAGAGAGAGCCCAGTGACGTGCCTTGACGTCGGAACATCAAACAAGTCCCTCCGACCTTGAAGCCTTTGGAAAGTTGGTTATTGTTCTCATCTTCAGACGTACGGAAGTGAGGAGGAGTTTCTGAGATGCAGGAGGTCTTCTGATTTGATAGTACCTTCGGTTTTCCTACTTCGTTTATCACTTCTGTTCCACTTCGCTATTCACTCTTAACCAGCGTTTCCCAACTTGGGGTGTTAGGACCCCTTGGGGGTGCTGAAATGAATTATATGGGGTGCTTGGAAGTAATGCACACAAAAATCACATTGATATCATTGATTACCCAGTTGTGCATATAACTTTTTCCATGCTATTTGATTTATCTAGGGTGTTCTTATTCCTTCTGCAAACAATATTGTCAATTTGTTTCAGTTCTAAGGAATCAGGAAAATAAATCATCAAGCAGTACACTTCACTTTCTTTTATCCATTTGATAACTAGATAGAGGTGCCGCACTGCTCAGACATGACAACAGGGGGTGCTATGGTCGGAAAAGGTTGGGGAACGCTGTTCTAACCCCTTTTTCTCCCATCCATAAAGACACTTTCTGTGGTTGATTCAGGATAGACGGTTCCCAATGTTTGATGTTTTGTGGGCGGAAGTGTGAAAATATTTGGACTCGGAACTAATAAGTCTGTGCCTGTTTGCGTTGTCGGGTTTCAACGGTGGCGGTGTTTGTGGTGATGGCTGTTGCGGTGAGTGGTGGATGGATGGATGGATGGATGGATGGATGGAAGGAATGGACGTCTTCAAGATTTAGTAAGTAGGCGTAAAGATAGAAAGAAGAGTTAGGAAGAGGAGGAATATTAGGAATAGGAGGAAGAGAAAGAGGAGGTGAAGAGTAGAAGGGGAAGAGCAGGAGGTGGAAAAGGAGGGGGAAGAAGAGGAGGGGGAAGAAGAGGAGGAGGAAGAGGAGCAGGGGAAGAGGAGGAGGAGAAGAGGAGGAGAAGAAGAGGAGGAAGAAGATGAGGTGGAAGAGGAGGATGGGGAAGAGGAGGAGGGGAAGAGGAGGAGGGGGAAGAAGAGGAGGGGGAAGAAGAGGAGGGGGAAGAAGAGGAGGGGAAGAAGAGGAGGGGGAAGAAGAGGAGGGGGAAGAAGAGGAGGGGGAAGAAGAGGAGGGGGAAGAAGAGGAGGGGGAAGAAGAGGAGGGGGAAGAAGAGGAGGGGGAAGAAGAGGAGGGGAAAGAAGAGGAGGGGAAGAAGAGGAGGGAGGCAAAAGGAAAAGGAAAATGAAGAAGAGAAGGAAGAAGAAGAAGAGGTGTAAGAGAATAGAAGGAGGTGAAAGAGAATAGGAGGAGGAGGAAGAGGAATAGGAGGAGGAGGAAGAGAAGGAGCAGGAAGAGCAGGAGAAGGGTTAAAGAAGGAGGAGGAAGAGGATGAGGAGAAAGAAGAGGAGGAGGAGGAGATGGGCGAAGAGATTCTGAAAAGCAAACATGAAAGCGCTGAGTTTGGTTAAACGCGACTCCACATGGGCACGGCTATGGCCGTTCCGCGTAAAGCCGGGCCAATCCTTTCTTTGGTCCTTTTGGTTCTGGGACGCCGGGGAGCGGGGGTAGGGGGGTGGGGGTGGCAAAAGCTCTTTCTTCGACTTCGTTGACCTTTGCCGCCCCTCCCCCCCCCAAGTGACACTCCTTACACGCGTGCCCGGATACAGTTGAATTTGCCTCTTTTTTTTTTTCTTTTTTTTCTCTCTTATCTGGGCTCCTCGTCTCCCCTCCCTTCCTTCACGTGTCCTATCATGTCCTCTCCTTTCCTCTTTATTCCTCTCCTCTCGCCTCCCCTTCTCTACTCTCCTCTCCTCTCGCCTCCCCTTCTCTCCTCTCCTCTCGCCTCCCCTTCTCTCCTCTCCTCTCCTCTCCTCTCCTCTCCTCTCCTCTCGCCTCCCCTTCTCTACTCTCCTCTCCTCTCGCCTCCCCTTCTCTCCTCTCCTCTCGCCTCCCCTTCTCTCCTCTCCTCTCCTCTCTCCTCTCCTTTCCTTCCCCTTCTCTCCTCTCATCTCCTCTCCTTTCCTTCCTCTTCTCTCCTTTCCTCCCCTTTCCTCTTCTTTCCCCTCTTTTCCTCTCCTTTCCACTTCTTTCCTCTCCTTTCCTCTCCTCTCCTCCCCTCTCGTCTCGTCTCCTGTCCTCTCCTGTCCTCTCCTCTCCTTTCCTCTTCTTTCCTCTCCTTTCCTTTCCTCTCCTTTCCACTTCTCTCCTCCTGTCCCCTCTCTTCCTCCCCTCTCCTCCTCTCCCCTTTCCTCTCCTCCCTTTCCTCTCCTTCCCTTACTAGGCATTAAATAATTGTTCTTAGTGCCCCCCACCCCCCGGATCTGATAATTAAAATCCTTTGGACTTTACCAGAATAAAATATCTAAAAGAAAATTTGAAATTGGACGTAACCTCACTTTACACGTACGTTCCCTATACGCACTATACCTTTACGAGTTCATACGTTCGAATTGCAATTATTTGATTTAAAATCCATTTTGCGGATATCCGACCGTAGCGTGGCACCCAATCCACATAGTACACGATACATAAATCACCCATACATGTCACCACCACTCATTTCATTACCACATTCCCACGTGGAGCTATTGACCACATGTTTTATTGAGTCAATATATCAGGGACTTTGATATTCTTGCGGACTGAGTCATTCGGTAATGCATTTATTATTGGAGACTAGCCTTCACTCAATATATATATAATATATATATATATATATATATATTATATATATATATATACATACATATATATATACAGTATATATATATATATATATATACAGTATATATATATATATATATATATATATATATATATATACATTTTAACAACCACAATGCACTTTAATCCTAAGTCATCAGCATCGGGAGACCTGATGGAGACTAACATACAGTAATTAAAATGCGGTATTGCCAAGGACTCGAACCCGGCTAGCGCATGACAAGTGCTGCAGTGACTTACCGATTACGCTATCAAGAGAGACCCATTCAGCGTTGTACATGTGTATGTATATATATATATATATATATATATATATTAAATTATATATATATATATTTATATGTATGTATATAATATATATATATATATATGATTTTTAAATTCTATCCCTCAGTTCTATAACCTTCTCTCCTGTACCACTTAACTCCACTTCTTCGGTGCTATATCGTCCCCAAGGATACTCGTAGAAACGCTGTTTATTGCTGACAAAGTACTCCTTTACCAGCCGTTGCATGTCCTCCATGCTCCACCCACGCTCACCCGGGACACGTTTCTGTGTCTTCAGCTCTCATTAATTCTTGGAACCTCACGTGGACTGAACTCGACCAGCCTCGGTTGGCATCTCAAGTAGGTCCGGGGTCTCAGAGGTACAAGAGAATAAGAGACTTGTATTCTTTCCGTGCGAGACGCCCATAGTCTTATAATCTCTCATTGTCTAAGGTCTTTGGGGTCTCCATTTCTCGATCTCACTCCAGAAGCTTTTTCTTTTTTTCTGGAAACCGTTTCGTGGTCCCAACTTCTGCAGCGTTTATATACTCGTAATGGAAATATATGTAAATTGGAGGAGAAATTGTGGAACCAGAGATAATTGCGTAATTCCAGCGCGGGTGCACTGTAGACCACAAGATCTTACCCGAAATACAGAAACGGACATTCGTGTACACATGCATTTCCATCGATACCAGCGTGTACACACACATACATACCGGCCTGTACACACACACATACCAGCGTGTACACACACACATAGCAGCGTGTACACACACACATACAAGCGTGTACACACACACATACCAGCATACTCGTTTGCATGGACGTGAAGACACTAGTGTATTGTACTTGTATGTGGCCGTTTGGTTGAGAACCAATTGACACGAGTGACTCCTCCTATTGTAACTGTCTTATTCCTTCGAGTATATTAGTACCTTGTAACCAGCGCTTCTTTCCTGAGATATAATATCACACAGAAGAGATGGAAACATAGAATTAGTAAAAGAGATTTAATTAGAATGACAGAAAGAAGAAATAGTAAAAATTGAATGATCAACATTGTCTTTGGATGGATATTAATCTTCTTTCATAAAATGAGCTGCAGGATTCTGGCCTGTAAGAATGTCAACAATGTCCCTCACGTGGAATAATTTGGGTATAAAGTGGGAGTTTTACTATTCTGAATGAAGTCGACAGTCAAAAAGATTTTTTTTTCTATAATACTTCACTCGAATGAGATCCGATTATTTTTATTGTTTCACTTGTTTATTATTTCTTATCTTCATTTATTCATCTATTTACATATTTATTTATGTAATCACTTGTAAAGCAAAGGGGCCTTATACAATAAAACAAAATTGCTCTGGAGTATTCAGTATAAATATGTAAAGGAACGCCAAGTTTGTTCGGCAGCCTGTCCCAAGTTCAATAAAATATTATGGTGTTAGCTATGAAAAAAATTAATTTCATTCATCGTAGTAAAGGAAGATAGATGCTATTTTTCCACACGGAGATTCCGTTCTAAGATGAACAAAGTAGCCTAACGTTAATCTGAATAAAATCTGTCAGGTTTAGCGACGGGTTTAATAGAACCTCCAGTACCCTCTATGAATACCCTACCTTTCCCACGTACTCTATTTTCTATTCATAGCCCATTCTGAGTCGGGGAACAAAGGCTACATTTGCACAAACATCTCTTGTGGAAGTAAAAATCTCATCCGTCGAGGGACTACTGGAAGTAGACAAGGAGGAGGTGGAGGAATTAGGAAAAGAAAAAAAATATATATTTATAGCACTTAGATTTGTCTGTGTTTATTATTATTGTTATCATTATTATTATCATTATTATTTATTATTATTATTATTATTATTATTATTATTATTATATATATATATATATATATTATTATTATTATTTTTTTTTTATACAAACAAAGGGCTGCGCCCGACTCCGCTACGGGGGGCTCAGCCCTTCGGGCGAGCTTCCTTCGCTCGCATCTAATCAGTAGTCTCCGTTGCCGTGACATCACCACTTTAGGCCAATCAGTCGTCTCCGTTGCCGTGACGTCACTCTCAGCCAATCAGAGGCCGGAGTGGACGAGTCCCCTTGAGGGATTTCCGGTTTCCGGTCCGATTTAGATCGATATAAACAGGAATTCTTTTATCAGTATGTAAATTGTTTGTCTAATTTGTGTTGCCTTCTTGTTCTAGTTTTACATTCCTTTGGTATCTCCTACATCCATGTCTTCCTCCACATTTTCAAATATTTCCTGTTTCTTCACATTCCCTCTCGTATTTCATATATTCTTTCACTCACCTTTTCCGAATCATCTTCCTTGTCCTCTGTCCATTCTATCCTCCTCCTCCTCCTCTTCCTCCTTTCTACATCCCTCCCTCTTTCCCTCCAACACTCCTTCTCTTCCTCTCTTCCTTCTTTCCCTCCTTTCCTCCCTCTCTTCCTCCTTATCTTCCTCCCTCCCTTCCTCCTTCCCTTCCTCCTTTCCTTCCTCCTTCCCTTCCTCATTCCCTTCCTCCCCTTCCTCCTTCCCTTCCTCCTTCTCTTCCTCGCTCTCTTCCTCTTTCCCTTCTTCCCTCTCTTCCTCCTTCACTTCCTCCCTATCTTCCTCCCTCAATTTCTCCCTCTCTTCCTCCCTTCCTCCTTCCCTTCCTCGTTCATTTCCTCCTTCCCTTTCTCCTTCATTTCCTCCTTCATTCCCTCCTTCCCTTCCTCCTTTATTTCCTCCTTCCCTTCCGCCGTCATTTCCTCCTTCCCTTCCTCCGTTTTTTCCTCCCTCCTTTCTTCCATCCCTTCTTCCCTCCCCCCCTCACTTCCTCCTTTCCTTTCTTTCCTCCCTCCCTCCCTTCCTCGCCTCTTCTCTCCCCTTCTCAGTCCCTTCCTCCCTTGCCTCCTCCCTCCCCTTCTCCCTTCCTTCCTCCCTTCTACTACCTCCCTTCCTCCTTCCTTCTCTTCCTCCTCCTCCTTCCTCCTCCTCATACTCCTCCTCCTCCTCCTCCCTTTTCTCTCCTCCTGCTTCCCTTTCGCTTTTTCTCTCTTGCTCCCTTTCTGCCTTCTTTCTATTTCTAGTTTTTGCGGCATTGTGGTCTTTTTGTTTCTTTTGTTTTTCCGTCATTTTTTCATCCCACATTTCGTATTTCCTTCCAGATCCTTATAACCCTGTCTTCCCTCCTCTTCCTCCTCCTCCTCGTCCTCGTCCTCGTCCTCGTCCTCCACCTCCTCCTCTTCCCCCAACTCCTCCCCGCCTCCCCACCTCGTCCTCCTCTTTACCCAATTGTCCTCCTCCTTCGTCTCCTCCTCTCCCTCCTCACCCTCCACCTTCTCCTACCTTGCCCTTCCCCTTATACCTCCTCCTCTCTTCTTTCCCTCTTCCTTCCCTCCCCTCCTCCTCCCCTCCTCCTCCCCTTATTTCTCCCCTTCTCATTACCCTCCTTTCTCCTCCTCCTTTTCCTCCTCCTCCTTCTGCCCCTCCTTCCTCCAATATCCTCTCATCCTCCTCTCCCCTTTTGACTCCTTATCCTCCTCCTCCTCCTCTTTCTCTTCTCCCCCACTTTCCTCGTTGTTGTTGTTTTATTCTTATTCTTGTTCTTATTCTTATTCTTATTCTTATTCTTCCTTTTTTCTTCTTCTTCCTCCTTTTTTCTTCTTCTTCCTTCTTTTTTCTTCTTCTTTTTTCTTCCTCCTTTTTTCTTCTTCTTTCCTCTTTTTTCTTCCTTTTTTTCTTCCTTTTTTCTTCTTCTTTTTCCTTTTTTCTTCCTTTTTTCTTCCTTTTTTCTTCCTTTTTTCTTCTTCCTTTATTCTTCTTCCTATTTTTTTCTTCCTTTTTTCTTCTTTTTCTTCCCTTTTTCTTCTTCCTCCTTTTTTCTTCTTCCTCCTTTTTTCTTCTTCCTCCTTTTTTCTTCCTCCTTTTTTCTTCCTCCTTTTTTCTTCTTCCTCCTTTTTTCTTCCTCCTTTTTTCTTCTTCCTTTTTTCTTCCTTTCTTCTTCCTTTTTTCTTCTTCCTTTTTCTCCCTTTTTTCTTCCTTTTTTCTTCTTTTTCTTCCTTTTTTCTGTTCCTTTTTCTTCCTTTTTTCTTCCTTTTTTCTTCTTCCTCCTTTTTTCTTCCTTTTTTCTTCCTCCTTTTTTCTTCCTTTTTTCTTTTTCTTCCTTTTTTCTTCCTTTTTCTTCCTTTTTTCTTCCTTTTCTTCTTCTTCCTTTTTTCTTTTTTCTTATTCTTCCTTTTTTCTTCCTTTTTTCTTCCTTTTTTTTCCTTTTTTCTTTTTTCTTATTCTTCCTTTTTTCTTCCTTTTTTCTTCCTCCTTTTTTCTTCTTCCTCCTTTTTTCTTCTTCCTCCTTTTTTCTTCCTTTTTTCTTTTTCTTTTTCTTCTTTTTCTTCCTCCTTTTTCACCTAACTTTTTTTCATCATTCTACCACGTTCCGTTTTCTGTTGATTTACCCCCTTTCCTTCTTTTTCGTTTCGTCTCTTTTTTTCGTTTCCATCTCCTCCCAAAGATTGTTCTAGCAATTCCTTTCAGAACCATTTCTCATCCAGGCTTTCTTGTTTTGCATCTCAGGTCTATCTCCTTTCCCCATTCCCGTACTTTATTTGTTCTAGTCGCTCTCTATTTTCTCTTTTTTTCTCTTCTCTTTTCTTTTCTTCAGCTTTTCTATGTCGCCTTTCCTACCCCCACTCTTTACTTCCTCTTTCGTTCTTCATTCTTCTATCTTCTTGTTTCTTTCTCCGATTTTCTTGTACCTGCTCCCCCATGTTCTTATCTCCTGTTTTAACTACGAGTATATCAACATAGTGATAAGATTTACATGTTCTTGCTTTCCCCTGAGTAATGCAAACCGATATTCTTGTGCTGAGGGGTCAAACCTAGGACCAAACGATGTCTTGCTCAAGCTCCTTGTTTGAGTTTGAAAAGGTGTTAGTTCGTATTTGTGTCAAAAGATTGTCGGGTTTTCATTGCCCTTTGTACTTCCAAACACTCTGGCTCATTATCAACCCTTTTGACGCATTTCTTGTTCAATTTTCTTACATGCTTTTGGTTGTGAGGCAACATGTGTTTCGAGTAACCGGTGTCTTTATTCTGGCTTACGCCAGGCTATTCTATTCGTTCAAGTACCATTCCTTGCTGGGGAATGAAGTTAATGATATTCCTTGAGTGGTTATTGCTATCTCCCGTACAGAAACCTCTGTATACCCTCTCATTGTTGGACTCAATTCACAATAATATTTTTCATGTTCGTCATGTCATAATATCTGTTAACCTTTATGTCTATGCTGGGACATTATGAAGTTGATGAAGGTGGAAAAAGAAATCACGGGTCTACTTCCGAGCTTTTGAGTTTATTCCTGACCGGTTTCGCCATATGCTTCTTCAGAGGAATGTGAAGAAGCATACAGCGAAACCGGTCCGGAATAAACTAAAAAACTCGGAACTAGACCTGTGACTTCTTTTTCCACCTTCATCTTCATGTCTATCCTGTCTTCTCTCTCTCTTTTTCGTAGCAACACAGGTTGATGATATTATGAAGCTTTGGGTGGATGATGGTCTTCCGTTGAAATTAGTCTGGTTGACTCTGAGACGGCCTTTTCAGACTCGAAAACACATAAGTATTAGACACACACATCAAAGGGTTTACGATTTGATTCGAAAAGCTGAGAATTAAGGCTTTTGAGAGTTCTCCTCGGCTAGATAAAATAACCGGTTGGAGGTCGGAATATGAATGGGAGTTGGATGTGTGTGTGCGTGTAAGGTCACAGCATTACCCATAGATCGGTCATATACGATCTCTGAGCTCTCTTCCGGGAGGGAAACAGCTGTCATACACACACATACACACACGCACACACACGCACACACACACGCACAGACACACATACACACACACACACACACACACACACACACACACACACACACACACACACACACACACACACACACACACACACACACACACACATGTACATGTACATATTAGTACGTTTTTTATATTCTTATTTTGTTTTCTTTTTCATTTGATTCCGTTTCATATATTAATTGATTTATATTTGACTTTTTATCTTCATTTTTTCGTTCCACTTTCATCATATTTGATATATTGTATTACATGTAACTTATCTTATTGTATCTTTATTCTATTCAATATTGTGTTTTAATTTCAGTCTGTTGTATCTTATTTTTTTCATGGAAGATCTTCAAAAGAAATTTTTAATATCGAAGTTCGATAGGACTTTTTTTCCATATCTAATATTATGGTTAGTCAGAGCATTAGCGTAAGTCTCGACCGTGGTCAGTTCCCTTTACGATGCTGACGTCATAGCGTACCAAATCATATTTCCTTCTTGTTAGTGCCAAATACACGCAGCGCCTTCCGAGTTCCCGCTGCTATACATGCAGTCTGTCAGTGTCATGTACACGCTTCGGCTTGAGCGAGTTTCCTAAGTACATACTACTCCACCCCTCCCCTCACATATCCCCTCAGTTCTGCTCTCCCCTCATTTAACTCCACCTCACACCTTACCAATTTCCACCTCGTCTCTCGCTTCATCTCAACCCACCCATCAACTTGCTCTTCCCGATCAACTCTTCCCCAACAACTCAGTCTTCCCCATCATCTCAGCCCTTACCCTCTTTTCACCCCCCCTCGTCTTATTCTTCCCCTCATCTCGTAGTTCCTCTCATTTCACACCTTCACTCGAGTCGGCCTTTTTTCGTCTTGCTTTCCCCTCATCTTATACACCTCCCATCTCACCCCTCTCCTCATCTCACCCCTCTCCTCCCGTCACTCCCCCTTATCTCGCTTCTCTCCATATCCTCACCCCATCCCACCTTATTCCCTCACCCCATCCTCTTCCTCCACACCATCCTCTCTCCCCAACCAGCCAGTCCCGGGGTTTGTCACATCGCCCCATATTTCATTCTCAGTGGCCCTTCCTCGTATGAAAAAATCTCAGACATACACGGACAGGTAGGGCGTTGGGAAGGAATGGAGGGAAGGAGAAAGGGGGGGCAGGAGGGAGAGGAACTGGAAGGAGGAGGCAGAAGGGAGAGGAACTGGAAGGAGGAGGCAGGAGGGAGAGGAACTGGAAGGAGGAGGCAGGAGGAAGGAAATGAGGCATGGAGAGGAGCTGGAGAGAAAGATGGAGTAAAACAATGAAGGCCTGGTTTTGCTTGTAAATTACGTACCCGTCAAGTTGACCAAGTGATGTTGGGGAAGATCTGCTTCACGCTTGTTTTTAGTCTTCTCAGATAAACATGCTCAAACTTTTGCTACATTTTTCTCGCTCTCAGAAATATATGACTCTTGCATACTCGTACATAAACAAGATACACGAACGTAAGCACGTAGACGCAGTAACGTGAGCTGGCTTGCATCCATGTACAAAATTTCAACTTAAAGAAATACTGTATAGTAAATGTTGGTTAAAAGAGGGTTTAGAAAATACCGCTGAAGGAAGGTGAGAGGTAAAATTGTAGGTAGTTCTCTGCTTTAATAATATGTAAACCTGCAATCTTCAATATCTAAAACAAATAAAACAACCTCCCAATATATACCAGATTGGTAAAAAGCTTTTCAGGTATACAGATTTCTTTCGTTTTTTAGAACATTTACGAGTGGATATTTGGAACTAAAAGTTTTAGATATTTTCAATAGAGACCAGCCTATATAACAACTCAAATGCCCAAATAAGGAGTAGCTCCCATTTTATACCCAAAGCCTCTGGGGCTTTTAAATCTATGGCATCCATTTTGAGTTGGCGATTGTTGTTTTCTGATTTATTTCTGATTGATAATAGTTAGGGAAATAAGCAAACAAACAAATTGTTATTTCCATACAAGTGTAGCCCCAAGTGTTTTGATACTCCGCCTTTGGAAGCTTCCAAACGGTACGTTGGTGTAGGGAAAATGCCAGATTCAGAACTCCTCCCTTTGAAAGGAGTCGAGGAAACGCATTCATGAACCTACAGAATGTGTTTGTACAGAAAAATGACGAGATTTTTAAGAGAGTATTCAGCTGGGTGGATGGGAGGCATAGAGAATACGCAATATATATATATATATATACATATATATATATATATATATATATATATATATATATATATATATATATATGTTTATATTTAAGACAGATTGGATCTTTAGAAGCTCTGCCAAGGGATTCGAACCCTGACCTGTGCGTGCAGCATAATCACGAAGCCAAGACGCTAGCGACTGAGCTATGTACGATGGATGTGTAGAGCCCTTTTTTACCATTGTACGTACCTCAGGCGCTAGCATCTTGGCTTCGTGATTATGCACGCACAGGTCAGGGTTCGAATCCCTTGGCAGAGCTTCTAAAGATTCAATATATACTGTATATTATATATATATATATATATATATATATATATAATACATTCATACATACGTACATACACGAGTATATATCTATAGTGGTCATGCAAAGAGAATAACAGTTTACAAGAACGGTGACCCTAGCACGGATTAGGACCAAGTATCGGAGGTTCAGCGCGAGAGGCTGCGATGCTAACCATCATAATCAATTGGTAGTTTTGTTTGTTTGTGTGTGGATGTTTTTGCTTTCACTCTTGGTTTTGCTTCATTGTATTCGTGTCTGTCTCTTGTTTGTATCCGTGCACGCTTGTGTATATGCGTTCTCACTCTTTGTTGATGTTTTTTTATTTTATATTTCTTGGATTTGTGTCAACTCTTTGTTGATGATTTTTTTTATCTTATATTTCTTGGATTTGTGTCAACTTCTTATTTCATTACCGTAATGTGGAATGTCAAATACTTGTATATGTTATTATTCAAATTTAATTCATTGTATTCATGTCTGTCTCTTGTTTGTGTCCGTATACTCTTTGTTGTTGATTTTTAATTTTATATTTCTTGGATTTGTGTCAACCTTTATTTCATTACCGTGCTGCGGGGTGCCAAATACTTCTTTATGTGATTATTCAAATGTAATTGGAAGCGTTCTAGTCTGAGTTCAGTGTTCGAATCCTGTACTCCTCTCCATTTCCGACCATAGAACAGAGGTGACGGTTTCTGCCGAAGGTACGAACCTCCTGGCGTCAGTTCCTCACTACCGCAAATGAATATTTTATCGTCTATTTTATCTTTACTTCGAAAAATACCTTGTAGATATTTTGTATTGCTGTTATTTTAGTATTACTCTTTGTTATAATTAATTGTTGAGTTAATGGTTTTTTGTTGTTAATATTATATCTGTTTTATTTTCAATTTATTTTACATTTTCATTTAAATGTCATGTCGCTCATTCATTTCAACACTGACATAACTCAAAAAATGCTACTTTTCAGGAGAAGCAAAATAAACTTTTAATTATGTAATACAGTCTCCCATGGAACTTTTAAACGAGGTATTTAGCAATGAATTTTTATTTCATGATTAAATGTAGTACATGGCATCTCATATTAAAAAATACATTTATTATAAACATGCTTTGTGCCTACTTGAAAAATGAATTTGGAATTATGACGTTATTGCCTTGAGCGAAATCTAGCGGCCAGTTTTGCTACTAGAGTTATGGCGTTCTTACCACAAATAAATATAGAAAATGACAAATTCAGTGGTATAAATAACTCAAAATCTTCAATTTTTGAGTTATGCCATTGTTGAAATGAATGAGCGATGTGATGTGGCTTTAAGCGTAGTGCTGTGGCAGAATTAGTTTCTGCTTTCTCTCTCTCTCTCTCTCTCTCTCTCTCTCTCTCTCTCTCTCTCTCTCTCTCTCTCTCTCTCTCTCTCTCTCTCTCTCTCTCTCTCTCTCTCTCTCTCTCTCTCTTCTCTCTTCTTTCCTTTGCTTTTCATCGTCCCTTCTTTCCTCTACCTTCACTGCCTCCCCTTCCTTCCCTTTCTTTGACCCCTTCGATCTCTTCGATCTCTTCGATATCTTCGATCTCTTCGATATCTTCGATCTCGTCTGTCTCTTCAATATCTTCGATATCTTCGGTCTCTTCGATATCTTCGATATCTTCGGTCTCTTCGATCTCTTCGACATCTTCGATCTCTTCAGTCTCTTCGATCTCTTCGATCTCTTCGACATCTTCGATCTCTTCGATATCTTCGATAACTTCCATATTTTCGATATCTTCGATATCTTCGGTCTCTTCGATATATTCCATATTTTCGATATCTTCGATCTCTTCGATATTTTCGATCTCTTCAATATCTTCGATATTTTCGATATTTTCGATCACTTCTGTTTCTTCGATCTCTTCGATATCTTCGAATTCTTCAGTCTCTTCGATCTCTTCAGTCTCTTCGATCTCTTCGATCTCTTCGATTTTAATTCCTGTTGCTCCCACATCTTAGATTTCTTTTCCTCATAGCCTGGTTCTTTGGATAATATGCATTGTAACCCCCCAAATCTCCAACATATAGTTTCGTTTTAAAACCACCTCCTTTTCCTACTCCTCCTCCCCCTCCACCACCTTCTCATCATCATCTTCCTCCACCTTCTCATCAACCTCTTCCTCCTCCTCCTCCTCCTCCTCCTCCTCCTCCTCCTCCTCCTACTCCTCTTCTTCCTCCTACTCCTACTCCTCTTCTTCCTCCACCTTCTCATCAACCTCTTCCTCCTCCTCCTCCTCCTCCTCCTCCTCCTCCTCCTCCTACCTCCCTCCTCCTCCTCTTCTTCCTCCTCCTCCTACTCCTCCTCCTCCTCTTCCTCCTCATCCTCCTACTCCTCCTCCTACTCCTCTTCTTCCTCCTCGTAGCGCTGCTTCTCGTCCTGCTGCGCGTCTTCCTCCTCCTCCTCCTCCTCATTTTCCCCCTTCTCCTCCTCCTCTTCCGCCTTTTTCTCCTTCCACTTCCTCCCCCTTCCTCCCCATTGCTCCCCACTCCTTCTCCTCCTCTTTCTCCATCTCCTCCCTTTCCTTCTCTTCTTCCCCCTCCTCCTATTCCCCCTCCTCTTCTATTCGCCCCCTCCTCCTCATATTCCCCCTCCTCCTCCCCGCTCAATCTTTTCCGAGCAGCGTTATGACTTCTCTTGTGATCGTCACACCGAGGAAGAGTGGGAGGAGGTCGAAGGTCTTCGATGGTCTTCACCCGGAATTCGGACCAAATTTTCTTCTTTTTTAATTAACCAAGTTTTTGCGACACAGAAGGTGGCGGTGGTGATGTTGGTGGTGGTGGTGATGGTGCTGTTGGTGGTGCTATTGGTGTAGTTGTTGTTGTTGTTGATATTTGCAGGGAAGGCTGAGGGAAACCCGAAGACATTGGTGTAGGTGAAGATGTATATACACGTGTGAAATTTGACATACTGCGGAACAGGGATGTACTGGGTTAGTAGAGATAGAAGTGATCAACTACAAGGGAAGCTAGTGAGTACAAAGGTGGAGAATGGAAGGTTGAGGGTGAGGTGGACAAGGAGTAGGCCCAGGTTGAAGTGGAGTTGGAGGAGGAAGCAAGAAAGATAATTAGCCATGTGAGAAACGCTTGTGTATGCACGCGCTTAAACACAGACGCAAGTACACACTCATGCATACACACATGCACGCACACACACATGCGATCACACAAGTACATATACAAACGTATAAATCACCTACACCCACACCCATACATACAAACACTCACATACATACACACATGCACACACAAGCACTCACGCACACACAAGCACTCACACACACACACACACACACACACACACACACACACACACACACACACACACACACACACACACACACACACACACACACACACACACACGCACACACACACACGCACACACACACACACACACACACACACACACACACACACACACACACACACACACACACACACACACACACACACACACACACACACACACACACACACACACACATACATATACATATATATATATATATATATATAAGTACGCACACATTTGTGAAAAGAGAGCATCTGATGATTTCACACGTGTACGCGTATAATCAATGTGCACATGTGCGTATGTATGTGCACTATTTCTTCATTACCTTTCCGCTCGTTTTTCCTCTTGGTACCGAGCTATGGGGAAGAAAAGGAACGAAAAGGTCGTGTGGGTGTGTACGTGTGCGTATGTGCGCGTGTGTGTATGTGCACACGTGCGCGTGTGTACGTTTGTGTAAATAAAAAGATTAGATTTATATTCTGGATTTCCCTGTGTTAACGATGTTACCCAGCATTTTATTGATTTGGTTAAATGATAACGAGTTTATTGATTCGTACAAACAAGATTGTATTGAGAGACTTTTTATTATTGTTATTTTTTTTACTGTCAGAGCTTTATGGGTCTATTTCCATGTAACAATTGCGAGTTTTATGAAAGAATTTAATGACCAAGATCGTGAACCAGTAAAAATTTTAGGAGACGAAAATAACAACGATAAGGTAAATGAATTCTGGATTTCGCTGTTTATCTAAGTTTTTAGTTTTCGCTGCGTGTTCGTTTAGCTTGAACGGCCTAAAGTATCTTTTATGTCTATATGTACATGTAAGTACATGCATTATACAAAGTGGTAATAAGTACTATGTTACTTAAGTCTTCTTAAAGTATTTCTATATGTCCATATGTACATGTAAGTACATACATTATACAAAGAAGTAATAAGTACTATGTTACTTAAGTCTTCTTAAAGTATTTCTATATGTCTATATGTACATGTACGTACATGCATTATACAAAGTGGTAATAAGTACTATGTTACTTAAGTCTTCTTTTATTCTTTACCTCAGTGAGTCAGTCTGCTTTATCTGCTGTATAATTTACATTACAAAGGATTACACAGGAGGAGCATGCCGACAGGAGACCTTTTGGTCCATAACTAGGTCGAACGAGGAAAAGATATATATAATAATGATAAGTAAAAAGAAAATAAACAGAAATTATAATGTAAATAATAATAAAATAAAGCATGTAGTTAGATAATAAACAAACAAGTAAATAGTAAATAATAATAAATTGACAGATAACTAATGATAACTAAAAAATAACGAAATAGTAATAAACAAACAATAAAAAACAAACAAATAATATAAAATAAATGGCAGTCATTACACCATCTTGCTTAATATCAAACTCTATTCAATTTCCATGTCTGGCTTTTCTTGTGTTCCTGAAATTCATTTGCTTTGACTCTCCAGGGACCTTTTGTTGAGTATCAAAATGAGACTGGACTAGTATTTGTTGTCAGCAGAGGAGCGTCTCCTATGCAATTCATGGCTAATGGTGGCTGTTTTTCTATATATTTATCTTATTTTATTTTATTTTTTTGCTATTTGGGATGTGGATCATAGTGACAATTAATTTTTGGTCGTATTTCCGTAAAGTATGAAAGTCAGTACTAAGAAGGACTTCTTCGGGCGCTCCTATTTAGTTCAAGAGGGCGGCTGCTAGTGTTGTGTCGGTGGATTGTCAGACATTTCGTTTTATATGTATATATATATATATATATATATATATATATATATATATATATATATAATTGTGTGTGTGTGTGTATGTATATATATATATGTATATATATATATATATATATATATATATATATATATATACACACACACACACTTTGGTCATTACTTTTTTTTTTTTTTTTTTTTATCATTCCGAGACTGTGGTGATGAGTCACGTTAGATGTGAGAGTACTCCTTCAACTAAAGTTCATTCCTTAGAAAATCTTCAAGGTTGGTAAATAATACCTAATAGTAAAGAAATATAGATTCATAACCCGTGTGGTAATAAAGAATGTGTTATGAGGGTTGAAGATGTCAGGAAGAAGAGTATGTATTCTCAGCGGAGAATCTTGGATATTGGGATCTCGGTAAAATCCTTGATTTCTTCTTTTTCCCGGTCAGAATCCATTAGTGGTGCCCTCAGCATATAAGTGTATGACAGTTTTGTATGTGTGACCTGCTGAGTTGTCCTTCCTGTAGATCAAATCGCCTGACGAAAAACATTATAATACCAAAGCAGTTAAACGAATTAGTTATCAGTGACATATTTTTTTTTATTTTATTTATTTTATTTATGCATTTATTTATTAAACTTATCTATTTGATAATTTATTTATTTATTTATTCTTTTTATTTTATTTTATATTATTTATTTATTTATTTATTTATTTATTTTTTTGCTACAAGGAACGGCTGGAGTGTGTGGAAGTCTACGGTCAGCATTTGCGAAGTTTTACTTAGTGTAGATACCCCCTACCTCCTATCCACTCAGTACTTTGCATTGGGTTGGTGCACTGCAACCATACATATATAAATGAACAAATAGATGGGTAGATGGAATTATATATAGGTTGGTAGATAAATAAATTAGTAAAAAATAATAGATGGATAGATAACTAATTCAACAAATAGGAAACAATAAAATAACAATTCATTCGTACATTCCTTCTTTATTGTCTTACAAATTTATTCATCCATTCGTATATCTATTCGTATATTTTTTCAAATATTTATTCAGCTGATGGAAATATAGAGAAATTGGTAGATAACTAGAAAAATATACGGAAATAAGTAGACAACTGAAAATAAAAGAATATATAACCAAGTAAAAAGTCCTGGAGAATGTCTAGAGGAAACCAGCATGATATCGTTGTGAAAATGTGTAACTGTGACAGAAAAGGACACACGAGTGATCTGTCGAGACCTCTTCCGGGCCCTTGCCCTCCCTTGGGGCAATGCAATCGCCCGTAATGGTAAAACAATATCACTTGTGCGGGAATGTTAGGCCCTTGGGTCGAACCCGATGCTCGTAATTAATTGGCGTAATCAAACTGTGCTAAAACTTGCTTAAGGCGATTCGAGCGCCGACAGCGATACGAAATTGACCCATTAGAGCTTAATTGGATGTTATTAAAGCCGGGTTTATGGTACCGCTATATATTTCGAAACTTGCTTTCAATTTGGTTTTCCCTCCTATTAATACATTTTCTCTGTTTTACGTGTAACCTTCACAATGCGTTGACTTGCTCTGAAATGACTGAAATCGCCTGTCGGCAGGCTGGACGAGACCAGTAAATCACTGACAAAACAGTTCATTGAAATACTCTTACGCCTGGGAAAGATTGACTGGAACAGAATAGATTTAGTAAGGAGTATCTTTATACTGGAGATATTTTAAGCACAGAAAATAAACAACTAGTGCCACTACGCAAACGAATAAAACCATTTAACGAAACCCTATCACGTATCTAAATCTCTGCGTTATTATTTGTATTACTAAGTATTATCTATGGTATTGGGAGAGTCGCAACATATATTGCACAATGTCGCTTCATTAAATTACCAATTACATTGATTGGAATATAGTGATTTCTTCATTTTATTATCCTCTGAGCGATGGTGATTAAAGTGTAAGACCATAGATATTCTCCTGGTTTCATCTCTTCATGTTTGGAAAGCCTGGGCAAGTGGCAGTGACCAGCGGCCGTGTGAAATAGAGATTAGATATTGTATCGTTGTTCCTATCAGTGTGGGTGTGGGGAGGGAGGGAGGAGATGAGATATCTTGTTGTAACTAAATACCCATTTATTTGCATACACAACATGTCCTTGTCTCGTATGTAATCAGATTTGCTGCCGCCGCCGCCGCCGCCACCACCACCACCACCACCACCACCACCACCACCACCACCACCACCACCACCACTACCAACAACAGCAACAACAACAACAAAAT